>NC_141887.1:735761-1049042 GCF_030686135.1 Camelina sativa
TAGGATTGAGATTGACTATTAGGAGTATTATTTGATTCCATAGCAATCAAATTTAACACGGAAGAAGGTGAGGAAGAGAGATTATTGGAAAGTTCTTAGAGATTGGAAAGAAAGAAGGAAATAAGATTGGTTAATATAGAGAAGTTAAGAAGATCATTAAATTCAAAGTTTGGTGTTGTTACAGACTTTTAATTCTAAATAACCATTACCTACTTCAGTCAAATCAGAAGTAAATAAAGGTCATTGAGTGTTTTTTATATGTAAACCAAAAAGTTTGGTTTTGTTAATGCATTGAACTCAGTTTTTAAAGTTTAGTCTCCTATTAGCCGAGAACATGACCAAAACCACTCAAACATATTATAGAAGAGATAAACCAATTAACCATCTGAGACCATCACAACTAAAGTCTGAGAAACTCACTATACAAACAAACAACACTTTACAAGCAACTACAATCACCTAAAATCTGTGAATAACCACTTACTACACTACTACACAAACCACTCAAACATATTACACAAGAGATAAACCAATCAACCATCTGAGGCCATCACAACTCAAGACTGCAAAACTCACTATACAATCAAACAACACTTTACAAGCAACTACAATCACATATAATCTGTGAATAACCACTTACTACACTAACCACAACACCACTCAAATCAGGAAACCAAGCTGGTCCAACCTTGCATTACATATAGTGAGTGTGACTTACCTTTTACTTTCGAGTAAATGCAGGTTTGTTGATGGTTATCCGATTTAATTTGCCCTGGTTAACCTCACCTACAAGCCTCAGAAACAAAGCAAAATCGATTAATGTTCATCAGTGTAAGGTTGATTTCAAATACAACACATGACACTCAAAATTCACTCATACAAATCCTATATTGATTAATCAGATGAGACGAAACCCTATAACATGATACTAAATTGAAACCTAATTCAGAGATTTCAAGACCCTAAATCGATGAAACAATAAAGAACAGAGGACATGATGGGACTACCTTGTCTATATCGCCGGAGATGAGATTTGCGAGACAGAGGAGACAGAGACACAAGGAGATCTCGATTTTGGTGTTTTAATGGCTGGAAAACACACCTTAATCAGAGAAGATGGTGACCAGGAAGCTATCGCCGTTTGGGAGAGAAACAAGAAAATTCTAGCAGCCACGATATCGAACAAAATGAGAAATGAAAAGTTTTCTCGGTTGCAAAAAATTGTTTCCAATCAGAGTATGCCACGTCACACTAGAACTGGGCCAAAAATCAGTTCTAGTTTAAGATCCAACAATATGTTCTAAGTCCACTTTTATAATATTTTCATTTTAAAAAAGCCTTAGAACATCCAACATGTTTTACTGAAAAAGATGGCCTTAGATATAAATTGGATGTATATATTTTTTTTCCTACAACCTACTTAATTATGTTCCATTTAATTGTGAAGATAAAAAGAATAAGCAAAAGAAACCATCTACCCATCGATCTACAGTGGTAACCCTATACTTTTGTAAAGTTAGCTAAAGTGTTAAGTTACCACATAAATGAAAATTATTCTATTCGTTAGCTTTGTCCATAGGTGAAGTTCACTATATTGGACTAGTCTTCTGCCAAGGGAAAAAACGAAAGATATTTCTATAGGGTTTTGATTATACTAAGTTTTTTTTTTTTTTTTTTGTTAAATTGATTATACTAAGTTAAAGGGTAAAATACATTAAAAAGAAATGCAGAATATGGTCAGTATTAAGTTTATACTTTAACGAGTGTAGTTTATACTTTATACCAAGTTACCAACGATCGAGTTACTTGTTCTTTTAAAATTTTTGAACATTCACTCACAAAAGCTTATCACATATTACTTGTGTACTTTTAACTTTTAGATTTGTTTAGATCATAAAGGATTTAACGAGTGTATTCTAGTATTTCAAGAATAGGATCTTATGGATCCAGTAACCAATCCGAAGCAAATTGTTGTTCAGTCATATACTCATAGATAATACTAGCGAATGTGATAGACTACCCATTTATCAAAAGAAGTAAATAGATAACTCAATATTGTAGTATTTTTATAAATCGTTTATTTTAGTATTTACCGCGCTGCGCAAAAAAATAAAAATTCTTTTGTTAAAATACACATTAGTACAATCATGAAAAGGCATAGTGAACAGAATTATGTCTATATTAGAAAATACAGAGGATACATACATAAATTTAGTACTAGTACATGTTAATTATGAGAAAGCAACGTATTACATTACTTTGTCTCTAGGTAACAAATTGCGGATTTCTCATGGGTGGTAACAGAAAAAATGAACCAATTGGATGACTACATTCAGTATGTACATATTGGTGAATATTCTTGAACAAATTAAAAAAAAAATTAGCCGACATTGATAAAGCAAAAAACCGTTGACTTTGTTTTTTCTTTAAACTATTGACATTTATGTTCCAGATAGAAAAGAAAAAAAAACAGTAATTAAATACTAGAGTAACTTGTAAATACACGTGATCTTGGTTTTTTTAGTTTAGTGGTTTTAACTTTTAACTGCATCATTCATGATTCTCACATATATACAATCCGGCTGAATATACTTTATTCTTTCGGTTAATATATTAAACATATTTTTTTATATATACAAGTATATATTTTATAACGTTGCTAATTTTTTTTTGTCAACAATAACATGTATTATACAAATTTGAAATGATGTTAGTGACGCAACCATATCACTACCCAAAACTACTATACTCCCTCCGTTTTAAAATATAAGATGTTTTAGATAAAACACGTATATTAAAAAATAGTTGATTTTAAAAAGTTTAACCAATCATAAACAAGACTACATAATATAAAATATGAAATTAATCTAAAAGTTGCATAGAAAATTGGAAACATCATATATTATGAAACAAGAATATTTCTCCAAACATCCTATATTATGAAACGGAGGGAGTATAATGTATATTCATCACATAGCGCCACCTTATTAATAACTTACTTCAATTATAGTCGTCTGACAATATAGGACTGAAGACCATTATTGCAAAAGTTGTGAATACATGTATTTTAGCACAAAGTTTATAAAGTTTTTGCCTATTGTACTTTTAACCTTAAATGAACGTTGAAATATCTACGCCCTTAATTTCACGGTTTCACCACTCGACCCACCGACATGTCTTTGGTTTTGGTTATTTGAATTATATAGATTTGACTGACATTCGAAAATGTTAACTGACTTAAACTGGAAGTTAAAAAAAGGGTGCACATAGACCTGAGCTTACGACGTGGAATTAAAGCTATGTGACGTCAACGTACACCCAAAGTTCGAAGTATAAAACTCGGTTTATAAATCTGTTTGGTGAAAAGAATAACTCATTGCTAATTTGAGTAGGTACGGTTGACCCAGATTATAACTGTAAGTCTTTAAAATATTAGCACATTTCAATTTGACTCAATATAATGACATGTTTTTTTAAATAAGTATATTTACATATATAGTAACATTGTGTTAAAGAATTAACCAATAGATGAAATCTTGGATATCCCCTAAATAATAGAATTTTCTTTGTTTCATAATTTTATCTTAAGTAAAATAAAATCTATTTTATGCTTTTATCTGAAGCAAATTAAATCATTTCTTCTTAAAAAGTAGTGTCTATACATATATATGATGTTTCAATAGATATTGTAGGTATTAAAACTCAGGCATGATGAGTCCATATATGAGTCGTCGGGGGAAAAGACAAAAAAGAAGAAGAAGAGAGTCCCCATACGGCATAAAAGCAACATTAGAAATGAAGACACAAGTCGTGTCTTCACTAGAGGCATTCTAATAAAGTAAGGAAGTTGTATTCATAAATAGAGAATAAATATCAATTGATGTTTACGGCCCTCACGGATGTTTGAGAGACAAAGAGTGGGGCTCAAATATTTTAATTACAATAATCGTGAATCCAATTTATTAGATCATCGAAGAAAAGTCGATTTACAAACGAAGGGAAATTTCAAAAATATTAAAGCTCTCTATATAAATAGTTAGTTGGACACAAACCACAGTAAGATCAGAGACTACCTCAGTCTCTATCTATCTCTTCTAATTATTGTCTATGTACGCTAAGAAGAGAGAAACTAAGAACCCTAACTTTTAAATCAGCTTAATTATATCAAGTTTTCTTTTCTTGAAGGAAAAAAAAAGATGGTACATTCGAGGAAGTTCCGAGGTGTCCGCCAGCGACAATGGGGTTCTTGGGTCTCTGAGATTCGCCATCCTCTTTTGTAAGTGTAGCTAGGCGCTCTGTATATACAAATACATATTTTCATGTTTGGGTCTACATATTACGTACAATGATTTTTTTTGTTTTCATATGAAGCTACAATGGTAAAGTATTTATCAAAAATTCAAAACTTATTTGTATATGATTAAATGCAAATAAACGCTACAAAGAAACGTTTAAAAAAGTCCATTTCAAACTCGATTCATGTGTACGTAGCTAATATTATATGCATATGTTAAGGAGTGAAGTGAATGTAGTGTATTTATACATGTGGGTATGAGATAATCAGGAAGAGAAGAGTGTGGCTTGGAACATTCGAAACGGCAGAAGCGGCTGCGAGAGCTTACGACCAAGCGGCTCTTCTAATGAACGGTCAGAACGCTAAGACAAATTTCCCTGTCGTAAAATCAGAGGAAGGGTCCGATCACGTTAAAGACGTTAACTCTCAGTTAATGTCGCCAAAGTCGTTATCTGAGCTATTGAACGCTAAGCTAAGGAAGAGCTGCAAAGACCTAACGCCGTCGCTGACATGTCTCCGTCTAGACACGGACAGTTCCCACATAGGAGTTTGGCAGAAACGGGCCGGGTCGAAAACGAGTCCGACTTGGGTCATGCGTCTGGAACTTGGGAACATAGCCAACGAAAGTTCGGTTGACTTGGGGCTGAAGAAACAAAACGTCGAGAAACAAGAAGAAGAAGCTATTAGTGATGAGGATCAATTAGCTATGGAGATGATCGAGGAGTTGCTGAACTGGTGTTGACTTTGACTTTTGAAAGTTTGAAAAAAAAGAATCAAGGTTTTTCATTATTTTCCGGATTTTAATATTCTTTAAAAGTTTATAGTGTGATCTATTTATCGGATTATACATGTAAGAAATTGTCAAAAATACACGTAAAAAATGTAATATATATATACAGACTTGTATTATTATTATTATTTTTTTTTGTATCTTCTGTTATAAAGTATACATGCTTGTTGTGCTGATTGATTGGTATAAAAGATTGTTGGATTTGGGTAATCTATTAATATACGTATTTTGTTTTTATGTATTCACCGGGCCTACTCATCAAAAGATTCAAAACAAAGCTAAAATAGCAAAAAAAAAAAAAAAAAAAAAAAAAAAGACAGAAAAAAAGCACAAAGGCTTTGTTCAACATCACAGGAAAGTTAAATGTACAGAGGGAGATGGCTTTGCTCTTGCCCTTCTAATGTAGTCGTTTTACTTGTGAATACGTGGCCGAGATAAGTTTATCTCTGAGTGAGTTCAATCAGTGGTGAGTCAGTCGTTCTGAATTGATACGACAATCCACTGAGTCTTTTTTTTTCTTCAAACCACATTATTAAATATGGAACCCTCCTTGGTCCATAGTCGTAAGTGTTACCTATTTCTGCTACAAATATATAGCGATAGAAGATTCAATTCCTTAACAGATATGTTTTCGAATTTGATTTTGACATTTCATGAGAGCGATTTTGAAAATAAATCTAAACAAATTACTCAATAACCAAACTCAGAGACCTTACTGACTTGGTCTCTCACGTTAAGACTAAAATATCATCATCTCTTGTACAAAAAAGAGGACAGATCTAAACAGTACGGTCTCGAGAGTAACATGATCTCTTTCAGAGTACAAACGGTCTAAACATATAGAAAAGAAAAAAATTGTCCTCACAGAAGAGCAGGGATAGTCGAGAACCTCCATGTGACCACTTGGCCGTATGATGAAGAGGTGCTCCTGAGAGACGAAGCCTACTTTAAGACGGCACTGCATAAAGAAGAAAAAACAACGTCAATGTCAAAAACCCAGACAAATCAAACTTAGGAATAATTGGTAAAAAGATTTCACACTTACTGTATGTGGAGGTATCAATCTGCTCAGGGAGTTCCTTTATATCAACCTCAAACCTCTCTTGTACCTGTCCACATTAAAAATTGCTACATTACTAAAATGCCCAAGTCAACATCGAGTAAAATATGGATGGACATGTGAAGAAGATCGAACTCCAAACCTGTTTAAGAACACCAGAATCTGAAGCCAATGCAACAAATGTGATAGCTAGACCTTTTGTTCCAAATCTACCAGCTCTCCCAACCTACAGATACACAGTGAAACACAGTTACGTTAAGAGAGCCCCTTCAGTGTGATCGATGACCAAAATTTCAGGATTCAATAAATACGAATATTTACCCTGTGAAGATATGTATCTGCAGAATCTGGCATGTCGTAGTTGATAACAATATTGACACGCTCAATGTCAATGCCTCTCCCTACCAAATCAGTCGCCACAAGGATCCTCTTGTGCCCTTCCTTGAAGCTTTTGTAGCGAGTCAACCTACACACCACATCATATTAGCCTTCAAAGTTGGTTTCCATGAGGGCTTTAAAAGCAATTAGGAACCATTCAAATTAATGTACAAACCTCTCTTCTTGAGACATGCCAGAGTGGATGCATATTGAGGGGAAATTGCATTCTACCAGCAACTTGTTAAGCTCCGCAGCTCTGCTCACGCTCTTCACAAATATGACAACTTGGTTGAAGTCCAACGCATCAAGAAGGTCATTCAGCTTGCGGTTTTTCTCCATCTCGCTCAGTTTGATGTAGTGCTGTTACAGTAAGAAAGAAAATAGTCAATGAATTAAGTAAGAAGCATCAACAAAAATGAATAATCAAAGGACCTCAAACTAGTTTAAGTACCTGGACAAGTCCATGAAGAGTCAACTTGGCTTCATCATCAACATATATTTCCATTGGCTGAAAGGAACAGATATCAGTGTAAATGGTATTAGCAAGCTTTCCTCAGGCAATGACTTCCACTACAAAAATGAAGACGGATGAAGAACCCCTGAACTGAGATCCTCGTCCATCAGGTTTCCTCTTCAAAGATGTGAATTTTGAAGTGAAACATCAATTTTGCTCCGAATATTAAGGCCAATAAAATTGAGCAGGATGTAACCTTGAGCACTCACAACGCCCGACTCATAACCCACCCTGTACTGTTAGCATTGCAGATATGTAGAAAAGGAAAAACACCGTGATGATAGTAGACCCCACTGAGCAAAACGACATAACTAAACAACAAGCTAGATTGCATACAGACTCTCCTAATTCTCCAAACCCTAAAAACTACCCAATGTATTATTAGATTGATACCCTGCATGCAGGTATCAATGGCAGGTTTCCCAGGGCAGAAGGTACTCAAATAAACCTACGATCTCCCAGAAAAGGCTAAAAATAATTCAAGATTACAGGACTTGCAAACCGATGTAGTATTGGCTGTGGGACATTACATCTTGCATAAACTTCTTGCAGACAGGGCGTATCTCTTTGCTGAGCGTAGCTGAGAACATCATTACTTGCTTATCGTGAGGAGTCATCTTAAATATCTCCTGCACATCCCTCCGCATGTCTGATAATAAATAAAAAAAGAAAGTGTTAAAACATAACAATTTTTCAAGGATAGGTAAAATATCTTATACATAGAATGTCAGAAATCAGCATACCAAGTGACTCGAGCATTTTATCACACTCGTCAAGAATAAAATGCCTCACATTCTTCAAAGAGAGATCTTTGTCCCTGGCGAGTGCAAGCACCCTACCAGGTGTACCAACAACAATGTGAGGGCATTCATTCTTCAGCAAGTCTTTATGAATTTTGATGTTGACTCCACCATAGAACACCGACACCTTTGTATCAGGAAGATAGGTACTGAATCGCACGAACTCATTGCAGATCTGCAAGTAATTTCAGCATCAAGATATTATAAGCATGTGACAACTTTGAGAAACACAACATAACAATTATAAGCCAAGGCCCGAGATAAGAAAACATAATGGCATACCTGGTAAGCCAACTCTCTTGTATGGCACAAGACAAGTGCAGAAACCTGGCCAGGAGATGGTTCGATCTGTTGCAGAGTCGAAAGGACAAACACAGCAGTCTTTCCCATACCAGATTTTGCTTGACAGATAACATCCATGCCCAAAATAGCTTGAGGGATACATTCATGTTGAACTGGTGGAGAACCAAAGAAAATTGCACCGAAGGAACCGTTTAGAAGTAGAATATAACCTCCATATCTTTATAATTGGTGGCTTTACGACATGCTAAGCTCAGTCCAAATTCAATAGATTGAAATAGCGTTTATTACCTGGAAAAAAGTAATCAGTCAAACGTTAATAGACAAAGAAAACAAAACCAAATTATAACTGAAAAAACAAAGAATCTGAACTCATAATCACCACAACTTTAAGTAGACTTAGGTAGACGGTAAGCACATGACCGAGACAAAGTACAAATATAACATAAAGTACAAATATCTTAAACCAACATATCTTCTCAATACTAGGCTAAGCACATAAAAATTAAATGAATAAAGACAACAAGTACAAATCTTATGCGGAAGTAATTTATCTAGATATATACCATTTAATTCGATAATAGAATTAAGCAAGGCAATGGTAAGGAACAAGACTCAAAACAGGGTGAGAATATAATTGAAATTACCTTCAGATGGATGTTCAAATCCTGAGTCAACAATAGCTCGGAGAAGCTCCGGCTTTAGGAGGAAGTCTCTAAATCCAGAACTGTGTATTCCCACGTACCCTCTGGCCCAAAGAGAAAAACACATGAGTATCTTATACAAGCTTCGAGTAGTTCTAGCATTGAAGAACTTAGAAATTGCAAATCCTAAGCGACAAACCAAGCCCTTACAGCTAACAAGTAGTAACCCAAGAAACCCCTAATTTAAACATCCTCCGTCTCAAAAAAGAGATCGAGGAAAAACATAAAACTCACTTTTTCACGGCTTCGCCGTTAACTTTAGTTCCTGAATCTGGAACCTTCTCGTCTTCTTCTTCATAGTCCAAGAGCTCCTCCTCGTAGGCTTCGTTGTCTCTAGCGTCTCCCATACTTCGCAAATTCTACAAGCTGTGCAAAATTTACGGGTAAGATACCAAATCCAAAACAGATACCTAAGACTAAGATTTGTAGAACTCTATACAATAGGGTTCTCGAACTATGGAGTCTAAACTCGATGATGAACTTGGAGCGAAGATTTTTACCTGAGAGATGAGCAGAGCTGGTTGGATCTGGAAATCGGATTAGGGTTTCGAAATCTCTGATTGAAGAAAATTAAAATATCTACGCCGCGTTGGTGTACGTAAAATATATATAGGGAGACTAGATAGGGTTGAGAATGGGCTTTACTTTAATGGGCCTATGATTCGGCCTTGTAATCCAGTCAACTTGACTAAGAACTTAAGTCGGTCAGTTTGGTCTGGAGGATAAGAAATTAAGAACACTGCTAAAGTACTAACCATAGAGATTAAACCGAACTGTTTTACTGTTTTGTGGGCGAGGCTTTATTGTTTCCTGTAATCGTAAACCCATTAGGGGAAAAAATTATAGGCCCATTGAAACAAAGCCCAGTTTAGACCCAGTTCAACCCTATCCAGTCTTCTTCACTATATACTGTCTCTTTGACTCGAGCGAAGCGCAGATATTTTCTACTTGCTCTCGCAATCAGAGATTTCGAAACCCTAATTCGATTTCGCGATCTAACGAGCTCTGCTCAGTTCTCAGGTATCTTCTCGCTCTCAATCCATCAGCTTCCATTGATTATTAGCTAATCCACTCGCCTAGGGTTCGAGAACGCTATACGCTTTCTCGCCAAATTTTAGGGTTTTTAATTTTGCGTTAAATTGCCAACTTTTTCTGAAATTTCTCTTCTGTTTGTAGAATCTGTGAAGTATGGGAGATGCTAGAGACAACGAAGCCTACGAGGAGGAGCTTTTGGATTACGAGGAAGAAGACGAGAAGGTCCCAGATTCTGGAAGTAAAGTTAACGGCGAAGCCGTGAAAAAGTGAGTTTTATATTTCTTCTCGATCTGGTTTTTGAGATAGTGGATGTTTAAATTGGGGGTTTCTTAGGTTACTACTTGTTAGCAGTAAGGGTTTGGTTTGTCGCTTAGCTTGAGATTTGCAATTTCTAAGTTCTTCAATGCTAGAATTACTCAAAGCTTAGATAAGATACTCATGTGTTTTTCTTTTTGTGCCAGAGGTTATGTTGGAATACACAGTTCTGGATTCAGAGACTTCCTCTTAAAACCGGAGCTTCTCCGAGCTATTGTTGACTCAGGATTTGAACATCCATCTGAAGGTAATTACAATTATACTCTCACCCTTTTTCGAGTCTTGTTCCTTACCATTGCCTTACTTTATTCTATTATCGAATTACATGGTATAAATCTAGATAAATTACTTCCGCATAAGATATGTACTTGTTGTCCTTATTCATTTAATTTTTATGTACTTAACCTAGTATTGAGAAGATATGTTGGTTTAAGATATTTGTACTTTTATCTTGGTCATGTGCTTATCATCTACCTAAGTCTTAAGTAAATTGTGGTGATTATGAGTTCAGATTCTTTGTTGTTTTATTAAGTTATAATTGGTTTTGTTTTCTTTGTCTATTAACGTTTGAATGATTACTTTATTTCCAGGTAATAAACGTTATTTCAATCTATTGAATTTGGACTGAGCTTAGCATGTCGTAAAGCCACCAATTATAAAGATATGGAGGTTATATTCTACTTCTAAACGGTTCCGTCGGTGCAATTTTCTTTGGTTCTCCACCAGTTCAACATGAATGTATCCCTCAAGCTATCTTGGGCATGGATGTTATTTGCCAAGCAAAATCTGGTATGGGGAAGACTGCTGTGTTTGTGTTGTCTACTCTTCAACAGATTGAACCATCTCCTGGACAAGTTTCTGCACTTGTTTTGTGCCATACAAGGGAGCTGGCTTACCAGGTATGACCTTTTGAATAACTCAGGTTCTTTGCTGTTATAGTTCTGTCTTTTGCCCCCAAGATGTCTAATGCTTATTATGCCTTGATGCTGAAAATTACTTGCAGATCTGCAATGAGTTCGTGCGATTCAGTACCTATCTACCTGATACAAAGGTTTCGGTGTTCTATGGTGGAGTCAACATTAAAATTCACAAAGACTTGTTGAAGAATGAATGTCCTCACATTGTTGTTGGTACACCTGGCCGTGTGCTTGCACTTGCCAGGGACAAAGATCTCTCTTTGAAAAATGCGAGGCATTTTATTCTTGACGAGTGTGATAAAATGCTCGAGTCACTTGGTATTTTGATTTCTTACATCCTTATTACATCTTCCTATCCCTGAATAATTGTGTGTTTTAACACTTTTAGCTATTATTTATCAGACATGCGGAGGGATGTGCAAGAGATTTTCAAGATGACTCCTCACGACAAACAAGTAATGATGTTCTCAGCAACCCTCAGCAAAGAGATACGCCCAGTCTGCAAGAAATTTATGCAAGATGTAATGTTCCATGGCCGATTCTCTCTCGCTTTGCAAGTCTTCTAGTTTTGAATTATCTTTAACCTTCTTTGGGAGATCATAGCATTATTGAGCCGCTTCTGCGCTAGAAAAGCTGCAGCTGATCCTTGGATGGGTCTCAATCCAATAATGCTTTGGGTAGTTTATAGGGGTTGAGAACTGTGGGTGTGAGACTCTATAGCGTTGGTGTGGTTCAGTGACCTTTGCAGTTTCCACAACAGGATATTCTTTCATCATTACCTTTTTCAGTTTCAATTTCTTTGAAAATTCGGACAATGCTGGGTGGGTTTTGGGTATAGGTGTTGTGATGTCCCAATGCTTCATCTTGCTCGTATGGGCCTTTATGTGCCGACCAATATTTGATGGTTTATAGCAAAACTCACATCATTGAAGAGAACCTGATGGACGAGGATTTCAGTTCAGGGGTTCTTCATCCATCCTCATTTTTGTAGTGGAAGTAACTGCCTGAGGAAAGCTTGCTAATACCATTTACTCTGATATCTGTTCCTTACAGCCAATGGAAATATATGTTGATGATGAAGCCAAGTTGACTCTTCATGGACTTGTCCAGGTACTTTAACTAGTTTGAGGTCTTTTGATAATTCATTTTAGTTGATGCGTCATACTTAATTCATTAATTTTTTTCTGTCTTACTGTAACAGCACTACATCAAACTGAGCGAGATGGAGAAAAACCGCAAGCTGAATGACCTTCTTGATGCGTTGGACTTCAACCAAGTTGTCATATTTGTGAAGAGCGTGAGCAGAGCTGCGGAGCTTAACAAGTTGCTGGTAGAATGCAATTTCCCCTCAATATGCATCCACTCTGGCATGTCTCAAGAAGAGAGGTTTGTACACTATCTTAGAAATTCAACTCTTTCCCGATTGCTCTCAAATTCCTCATTGAATGGCCAACTCTTGAGCCCAATATGATGTGATATGTAGGTTGACCCGATACAAAAGCTTCAAGGAAGGGCACAAGAGGATCCTTGTGGCGACTGACTTGGTTGGAAGAGGCATTGACATTGAGCGTGTGAACATTGTTATCAACTATGACATGCCAGATTCTGCTGATACATATCTTCACAGGGTAAGTATTGTATTTATAGAATCCTGAAATCTATTAACTGGTTAATCATCTCACTGAAAGGGCTTTTGTAACGTTACTTTTTTGCACTGTCTCGTAATAGGTTGGGAGAGCTGGTAGATTTGGAACCAAGGGTCTTGCTATCACATTTGTTGCATCTTCCTCAGATTCAGAGGTTCTTAATCAGGTATGGAGTTTCACGTTGTCATTAAGTCCATTGGAAACTCCCCTTATATTGATTTGGATTATTTTAGTAATGTATCAATTTTGAATGTGACAGGTGCAAGATAGGTTTGAGGTTGATATAAAGGAACTCCCTGAGCAGATTGATACCTCCACATACAGTAAGTGTGAAATCTTTTTACCAATTATGCACAAGTTTGGTTCTGTCTGGTTTTGATACTAATGTTGTTTCTTCTTCTTACTCTTTGTTCAGTGCCATCTTAAACAAGTAGCATCTTCTCTCAGGAAGAAACCTCTTCAGATTTCAACCTTGTAGGGGTCATGGAGGTTCACAGCTATCTCTCACTCCGTTTGCTGCTATTGTAGTCTTTCCTATTGTGGACAAGTTTTTCCATATTTTAGACCGTTTGTAACTCTTTAAAAATGAGATTGAGCTACTGTCCAAAAGCACACAGTTCAGAGCTGTCCTGTTTTTTGTAAAAGAGATTGTTATGTTTTAAATCTCAGGGTTTAGTGTTGACTTGATTACTGCTTCGTTGTTCCTTAGTTAAATGCAAAGCGATTCTCATTGAATGTTGCTAAGAATCCTCAGCGTTAATTGTGTCTTTGATGCTTGCTAATGAACTGGTTTCATGTGGTAGGTAAGAGTAGTTTCAATCATTCCATCGTTTTCAATGCACAGCTTGTTCTGTGTGCAGTTGTTCATATGCTCCTAAACAAATACTGATTAACAAAAGTGAATGCAAACTAATTAGAGTGAAACTGAAAAACCTAGAGGTTAGTTTTGACTACGCTGACTTTAGCCTTGACAGTGTCGCAGCTCTTCTAAAGGGCATAGTCTTTGAAGTCAGTTTTTTACGGCGGAGCAGAGCTGTGTCGACTTCCACAATATGATCTCCAACATTACCTTCTTCATGGACTTCTTCTTGAGCTGCATTGGCTTGATCATTTGGTTTATTGGGTGAAACCTTGCGTTGTCTCTCTTGGTATCTTCTAGAGGCCAACATGAGTAAGAGTAGAATTATAGAAACAACAAAGACGATCAGAAACAGTGCCTCGAAGCTGTGGTGATCGAGCTGGATTGGTGTATCCGATGTGGTCGAGTCCAGACAATGTTTTTCTCCAAGGAACCACTTGTTCTCTATAGCTCTCATGGTCTCTCCCTCTGTTAAGTTCAAGATCTGTCTTGAAATATCTGACACCAATGGAGATCCCAGAGGAAATGCCTGCACGAATCATTGGGAAAATTTAAAATCACCATTCAAAGTCTTAACAAAAATATTAACCAGAGCTAATTTACTTACAAAGCCAAAGCCATCAGCCTTAAAGGTAGGCTCGATAATGGAATACTCTGAGCAGTATTTAGCCATGAAAAGCTTGATATAAGCGACTTCATCGAACGCAGCATCAATCCCGCCGTTGCTGCTCTTGTTGAGAAAGAGTTCACTCATTTCTTCCGGAGAATTATACGTCTTCAACCTAGATTCATCGCAACGCATTTGTTTCAGCCTTTCGAATGTAAAGGAACCAGTCTGATATCCAATGTTCACTCCGCTCTTCCTCAGGTCATCCATGTGTCTCACTGTTGGTCGAAGCTCTTGAACCGTCAGCATAGATGTCAGTGTTGCTGTGTAGCTCTGAGTCAGAATTAGCAACACAAAGCACCAAACCACAACAAGAACCCTTGTGAAAAAGCTCTCTGATGGCCTCCCTATAAAACAAAACGTGGTTATCACTTTTCGGTTTTGTTGTTTCAAAGATTTTCAAGTAGTAATGAATTAGAAGCTAAAGTTGTGTGTTGACAAAAAAGACTCACTGTGTGCGAAAAAGAGAGTCGAAAATGAGAAGTAGAACACATTAGATATTTTATCAATTATCCTCTGTTTCTTGAAGTCCTCATCTGCTTGGAACTCAAAAATCCAAACCATGATTCCAATGTAGATGAAAGAAGCAGCAGTGATCAACCAGAGCTCCATTGTTAAAGGCTTCAAAAAGACCCATTCTCCTTTTTCTTTCCCATCCTTGACCGGTACCACGAATACAACACCTGTCTCGGAGTACGGCAACGCAAAATCGACATAATGCGACCGATTAGCCAAGATCGTTGTATCACCTACAGCTCCATCAAACACCTGTTAACATCATTTGAAAAAAGATTTAAACATTTTAGCTTGATACTGAATTTGAGTCTTTATCCACCGTGGACGCCTAACGTTTTAAAAAAGAATTGGGTATCTTCACAGGTATATCAAGTAACATACCCCAAGAAACACATTATGAACCATTTCATCGTAACTCCCACGAGGTTTTCCATCAGGAGTTTCAAAGGGAATGTACTCATAGGAGACAGCATATGGCATTTGTCTCATCACCATGTCGAAAACATCTATGCAAAAACCAGTGACCATTGGTACATTAGTGTTTTCATCCTTTGTTACCTTGACAAAGTTGTTGAAACCATCCTTCTTTGGAACTGCTATTCTCAGCTTCTTTGCGTTTGTTGGGAATTCCCATCCTTTAGGCACAAAAATAGTGTCCCCAGGCCATATAATCGGTCTAAGGCGACGCGAGCTGTATAAAATTTGATCCACTTGTAGGCTCTTCAATAATCCTACTTTTGATTTCCAAAAGCCAACAGTTCTTTCTCCAGTTTCCTCTATATTGATTATCTTGAAAGTCTTTGCCTCTAGCTTTCCGGTCTTTAGCTGAAATCTCCCGGCAACACCTTTGAAACTGACTGTTGATAACGCTTGAAGAAGCTTGGGACCAGAGAGAGAAACGCCGAGGTCATCAAGATCAGTGCCTATATCTTCTCTTGAAGTGTTTGTTTTGGTCTTATTGAACCTCATGTTTACGTTACTGATCTCCTCAATGGACAATGCAAGTGCTGTGGCAGCATCATAAGCCCAACATGCAAAATTGTTTAGCTCTTCTCTTCCAAATCTTTTTCGCCAACGAGCTTCAAGATACATTAGCTCTTTTGATCCTGCAAAATATGTCTTGACCCCCAAGACAACATGCATATTCTCCAAGCTTGATTCTCCCATTACACTCATGAGGTCAGCTATACCATTTGTAACAATCCATACATATCCTTTATTCATCATACCAACCTCGTTGGCTATCGCAAAAAGCCTTGATCCGAGATCAGGCAGCAGGTGCACGATAAACACCCTAGTGGGCATGGTCATTAGTTTGTAGAGCTCTTTCTTGATTTGATCATCAGAGAAATGTAACGAGATGGCACTTCGATATCGGATACGCACGTTAATCTCTTGAAAAGCGTCGACTAAGTAAGGAAGAATACCTTCTCCGAACTCATTGTCCGCGTAGATAGGTACAACTTCTCTCCATCTAAATGACTCTATGATGGCGCGAATAGCATGGACTTGAGAGGAATCGTCGTGTGTGGCTCTAATGAAATATGGACTACGGAGGGAATCAAGAAGAGGGCTTGTTGCAGAGAATGAAATGATTGGAACTTTAGTTTGATTTCCTAGGTTGATTAAAAATGGAGCTTCCATTGATGTCCCTGGTCCTATAATGGCCACCACTTCCCTCTTCTTTATCAAGTATAAAGCTACAAAGTTAAGGTTGCATTATTAAAAGGTGTCGTGAACTCAGTTAAATAAAAAATCAGGTTTTAAAAGTTTAGTTAAGTGAAAGTAGGAAAGCAAAGCAAAACTGATCAGTTGAAATTGTGTTCCGATCCATTTCGGTCAATGTTTGCATATACCATACTTCGTGTTGGTGTTCGTTGACGTCAATTAAAAAATTGTATGTGCACAAATTATATGGATCTGAGATTTTGATCCAGAATCCCCTCCAATTTTCTTTTACTAAAATTATTCTTATATCATCAATTAAAGATTTTTTTTTTTTTTGACTAAAACATTTTAGAGGTATATTATATTATAATTTCATATTTAAATCTTATGTTTACTTTCTTGTGTTTCACGAAACATTTAAAGATTTGATTGCTGTCATCACTTCCAAAAGACAAGGACTTTTCAGATTTATAAGAAAAACTAGACATAGTTTTGACTATTGTATAGAAAGAACACTTCTTTCCATATTATTAGGATTGTTCATATCGAAATATAGCATAACAACATATTGTAGTAAAATTTAATGTGTGGAAGATCGAGTACCTGAATTCCGAGATCGGAACCAATCGCAATTCAGAGATCAGTCGTGCCAAGCTCGTCGCCGCCGAGCATAGTTGTGCCGAGCACACTATTGTGCCGATCTCCCGTCTCCCTCTCATCACTTGGCCGAACCCTACGGCTTCTTGTACTTGGACCGATCTCGCGAGTAATGTCGATCTTGTCAAGGTCGGCGTCGAGCTCGCAAATGCCGACTTCAAGACCCCTTTGCCGATCTCCCGTCTCAACATTGCCGATCTCACAACGACCATCCTCAGGAATAATACGCCGACCGCCGGCGTGACTAGTATCGCCGAGGGTGAACTCAAGAGATGTGCCGACCTCGTTCACACCCCTTCGTCGATCTTCCGTCTCAACTGCTCCGCCGATCTCAAAACCAATTGACCGACCTTCGACTCTACTAATCTCCTCAGATCGGCGCCAATTTCCGATCTCACCAATCTCCGCCGGACTACCCTCGATCTCGCGAAACCCATCGGGCCTGCCACCCTCTCTATCGACGCCAACATCGCCGAGCTCACTAGCGCCTCTTAAAGACGTCGGCAGTAGCCGATCAAGCCTCCCCGGATCACGAGCAAAATCGCCAGCAACGAACCCTTGCCGATCCGGATCCAACGACGGAATTGAGTCGACCATTGTGATCTCGCGAGTGAGAGTGACGATGATCGGATAGGACTTTGCGATCGCCAAATAAAGAGAAGGAGAGAGAGAGAGAAAACACAAACGCAAAAGTTAAAAAGAATAGAGAGAGAGAAATTACTTTTTTTATGGAAGTGGAGGAGGTGAAGAAAAAGGAGAAGAGGGTGGATACATAAATAAGTAAATAAAACGGAAATTTTACTGCCGTAATCCGTCGCCTCGATCTGTGATCTGCTCTTTTTCAGGAAATTCATCAAGTACCGCGCTTAAAGTAAAAACTGCTGGATATCCACGGTATCTCTCGGAGAACGAGCCTGGTGACTACAGAAGAATCGCTGTAGCAATTTTGTTCCATAGAAGCGACCTGAGACTATATGTGCCGAGCGGGTATATTACGGACAGTTCAAGTACGCCCGCCGATCGCAGAAGGACTGCCACTCTCCGGACTAAGGGGGGGACTATTGTTGGATATGGGCTACGCCCAATATGCCACTCGGCCCAACGAGATTTATTAATTGCAATCTCGGCCCGACAAGATTGGGAGCAAGTCCACTAATTCCCGCAAAGGGGCAATCTCGGGAATTCACGACGAAAACTCTAGATATCCCTAGGTCGACAGTCCCCTATTAAAGGAGAAGACATTTATTGGGATCATCATTCTGACCCGCAGACAATACCTACAGAGCAATACTTTGCATCGAAAACTGCTATTGTCTTTCGTATAATTCGTTCTTGTTTTCAGTTCGTCACTTTAAGCTTACTAGTTCGTTTGTGGACTAACAAGCTCCAATCCGACTTGTTTTAAGTGACGATCTCACGTTCTCCCCGATTAATAAAAGAACTTGCTTACTCTTTCCCACAAAATCTTTATTTGTTTAAACCGTGTAATCCCCGGTACAAACAGTAATGTAGCAATTTTGAATGTGGACAGGTACAAGAGACGTTTGAGGTTGATATAAAAGAACTCCCTGAGCAGATTTATATATAACTCCACATACAGTAAGTGTGAAATACTTTTACCAAATGTGCAAAAGCTTGGTTCTCTCTGGTTTAGATAGTAATGCTTGTTTCTTCTTCTTATATGTTGTTCAGTGCCGTCTTAAACAAGTAACATCGTGTTTCAGGAAGTAACTCTTCAGATTTTGACCTTGTTGTTGTTGTTGGTGTTCAAAGCGGTCATGGAGTTCCACAACTATCTCTCGCTCAGTTTGTTGCTATTTTAGTCTTTTCTATGAGGACAGGGTTTTCCATATATTTAGAACCTTTGTAATTCTTTTAAAAACCAGAGATCTAGCAACTCCAAACTGTTAAGAACTGTCCTGTCTTTTCTGTACAAGAGATTATTACGCTTATTAAAGTCTTCAGCATTTAGTCTTTACGTGAGAATTATTAAGCTGCGAAGACTCCTTGTTATTACTACCGTTTTTTGATACTTAGAATTCATTTAACACATACATTACATGTAGCACGTAAGATTACATTTCTTTTATGTTTTACTTATTTTAAATGCAACTTTTCTGATTGCATTTCAATCACCCCAACTTTTCTGTTGACTTTAGCCTTGACGGTGTCGCAGCTCTTCCAATGGTTGTAGCCTTTGTCATCTTAGGTTGGGTTTGCTCTTGACTGAAACTTGATTCGCCTTCATCGAGCTCATTGCGATGTCTCTCTTTGTAACTTTTACGGGCCAACATGAGTAAGAGTAGGAGCATGGATACAACAAAGATGATTAAAAAGAGGCCTTCAAAGCTGTGGTGATTGAGCTGGATTGGAGAATCCGATGTGGTAGAATCAACACAGTGTTTTTCTTCAAGAAATCACTTCTTCTCTATAGCTTTCATCTCTCTCTCTGTTAAGTCCAAGATCTGTCTTGAAATATCCGGCACCAACGGAGATCCTAATGGAAAGGCCTACAAAAAAGTTTAATATATATGGAGATTCAAAATCACTTGCAAAATCCTAATTAAGAACAAACTAATGATTTTAAGTAGCCCCATCCGCTGCAAGTGCAACCATATAAGCCTAAGTAAAACAGTAACTCATTTTACGTACAAAGCCAAAGCCATTGGCCTTAAAGGTAGGCTCAATAATGGAATATTCTGAGCAATATTTAGCTATGAAAAGCTTGATGTAAGCGATTTCGTCAAACGCAGCATCAATACCACCGTTGCTGCTCTTGTTACGAAAAAGCTCATGCATTTCTTGGGGAGAATTATAAGTCTTTAACCTCGATTCATTGAAACCCATTTGTTTCAATCTTTCGAATGTAAACGAACCCGCATGAAATCCAATGTTCACTTCACTTTTCTTCAAATCATCCATGTGTCTCACTGTTGGTCGAAGCTCTTGAACAGTCATCATCGATGTCAGTGTTGCTGTGTAGCTCTGAGTCAGAATTAGCAGCACAAAGCACCAAACCACAACAAGAACCCTTGTGAAAAAGCTCTCTGACGGCTTCCCTATAAAATTAAATATGGTTTATCAATTTATTTTATATTTTTTCCAAAGATTTATAACTAAATTGGTTTTGACTAAAGCTGAAAAAGCTGTGTGACTATAAAAAACACACTCACTGTGTGCGAAATAGAGAGTCGAAAATGAGAAGTAGAACACATTAGATATTTTATCAACTATCTTCTGATTCCTGAAATCCTCATCTGCTTGGTACTCAAAAATCCAAACCATGATTCCAATGAAGAGAAGAGAACCAGCACTGAGCAACCAGAGCTCCTTTGTTAAAGGCTTTAAGAAGACCCATTCTTTATTTTCATTCCCATATCTGACTGGCACCACGAATACAACACCGGTCTCCGAGTATGGCAACGTGAAGTCTACATAATGCGACCGATCAGCCAAGATTGTTGTATCACCTACAGCTCCATCGAACTCCTGTTAACAATATAAAAATTTTAGCTCAATACTGGATTTTGAGTTTCATCGATCAGTTATCCTTTTATATATATTTTGGCTTTAAATTGGCAAGAAATCTTAACTTTGTACACGTCTCAAGAGTCATGATTATCAAAGAAAGAAGGAAAAAAAAAACATAGTGTTAGTTTTGTCCAAGGTTTAGGGTTAAGTACACTTACCCCAAGAAACACACTATGAACCATGTCGTTGTAAGTTCCACGACGTTTGCCATCTGGAGTATCAAAGGGGATGTACTCATAGGAGACAGCATATGGCATCTGTTTCATCACCAGGTCGAAAACATCTATGCAAAATCCAGTTACCGTTACGACATTAGTGTTTTCATCTTTTGTTACCTTGACAAAATTGTTGAAACCATCCTTCTTTGGAACTGCTATTCGTAGCTTATTAGCGTTTGTTGGGAATTCCCAGCCTTTAGGCACAGAGTCAGTGTCCCCAGGCCATTTTATCGATCTAAGGCGGTGGGAGCTGTGTGATATTAATGTATTCATGCTTGTTTGATTCACTCCTAAGTTCTTTACTAACCCCACTTCTGATTTCCAAAATCCTATGGTTCTTTCCCCTCTTATCTCTATATTGATAATCTTGAAAGTCTTCGCCACTAGCTTTCCGTTTTTTAACTGAAATCTCCCAGCAACACCATTGAAACTGACTGTTGTCAACGCTTGAAGAAGCTTAGGACCAGAAAGAACGACCCCGAGATTATCAAGATCAGTCCCAATATCATCTCTTGAAGTGTTTTCTTGGGCCTTGTTGAAACTCATGTATACATTACTGATTTTCTCAACTGACAATGCAAGTGCTGTGGCAGCATCATAAGCCCAACACTCGAAATTGTTTAGTTCTTCTCCTCGGAAACTTTTTCGCCAACGAGCTTCAAGATATATTAGCTCTTTTGATCTTGAGAAATATGTTTTGACACCCAAAACTCCATGCATGTCCTTCAAGCTAGTTTCACCCATTAAACTCATGAGATCAGCTATACCATTTGTAACAATCCATACATATCCTTTACTCATCATACCAATCTCTTTCGCTATCAAAAAAAGCCTCGATCCGAGATCTGGCGACATGTGCACCATAAAAACCCTAGTGGGCATGGTCATTAGTTTGTAAAGCTCTTTCTTGATTCCATCATCAGAGGAATGCACCGATATGGCACTTCGGTATCGGATACGAACGTTAATCTCTTGAAAAGCATCAACTAAGTAAGGAAGAATACCTTCTCCGAACTCATTGTCCGCATAAATAGGCACAACTTCTCTCCATCTAAATGACTCTATGATGGCGCTAATGGCGTGGACTTGAGACGAATCGTCGTGTGTGGCTCTGATGAAATATGGACTACGGAGGGAGTCAAGAAGAGGGCTTGTTGCTGAAAATGAAATGATCGGAACTTTTGACTGATTTCCGAGGTTGATTAAAAATGGAGCTTGCATCGAAGTCCCTGGTCCAATAATGGCCACCACTTCCTTCTTCTTAATCAAATATAGAGCTGCAGAAGTTATGGTTATAATCGTAGCTTTGTAAGTTTTAAGCGACGTACTTAATTAATTGAAGCTCCGTGTTAATCTTTTGTTTTTTTTTTTCTGTAATGGTTTCAAGTTTTTAAAGTTTAGTTATAGTGTAACTTACACTGTGTAAGTAAGACTGTAAGAGATAGTAGCAAAACTGATCATTTGATGCGTTCCATTTCGGTCAATGTATATACTATATAACCATTATTTTTCTTTCGATATAACAATTTTGATTTCCATACTTTTTTTTTGTTTGGGTGATTCGTTAATTTGAATTAAAATATTTGACATCGTAGTGCTATACTGAGGTGGACAACTTTTAAAGGATCTGAAGTGACCAGAATCAAAACCCGAGTAATATTGGGGTATATAAGCTTTTTAGGTACACACACCGTGTAAAACATCCTCCGGAAGTCCGTGTGGCTTTGTCTCGAATGTTAGTTGAGTCGGCGAAAGCGCGCTAATTTACACCTTATTGCTTACTACTCTAGAGTTCTATTTTTATTAGATCTAAATATTTTTATGTTTACTAATTTCGTGAGTTTCACAAAACATACATACAGTATATAGTTTTTTTTTCCGAAATATATAGTTTTTGTCTTTATGTTGTTGGTATTGCTGATTTTTGGAACATCAAGCCTTCACTCTCAAAGGACAAGGATATTTTAGATTTGTCAAGAAAACTAACATAGTTGACTATTTTTTAGAAAGAACAAGTCTTCCAAAGTTCCAAAGTTTTGTCGCAAAGTTTAGTTATTATAAGAATTTTTTGTTTGGTAAAAACTGCTGGAGGACATATAAAATTTTAGTTATTAGAAGATTTTTTTTTGTAAATGATATCAACAAAAGATTGGCAGCCATATGATCATAAATAGAGTTGCTGCACTTATAATTTAAATTCATATAATCAAATACCTTAAGCCTTAATCTTTTTTAAAAGTGCCACTGCCCAACTAAAAACAAAAACAATTTATATTTCATCCCAAAGTTTTTACCAAACTAAAATTGACACCAAAATATGGAAAAACTAGGATAACCTTTGTAAATATAATATTCGTACTATATTATAAATAATTTTATTGAAAAATATAGTACGAACGATGCAAGACCACAACGCAAGATTGAGTACGTACCTGAAGCGGCAGCACCAACAACAGTTTGTTGGGAGTCTCGGATGTTGAGGACAATCCTTGTCTTGAAGTCATTATGAGTGTTATAGAAATCCGACAGAGACATGTTAGCAGCTCGAAAGCTCATATCTGCTACGGTCCCATTAGTGCCAAGAACAATCCCCACTTGAACTTGTAAAGCTTCCTTTCGAGATTTCCCGAGCAATACTAAGAATATGAGAAAAAATAAAAGCCATAAAGGAAGAGAACGAGACACGAGATGATGTAAAAAAGACATATCGCTATTATGGTTGTTTCATAACTACAGGAGGAAATACGAGTCAAGTATAGATAGTTTTGAAGAATAGAAACATTCAACTTTAATTATCGAAGTGTCGGATATTCGCTAGTAGACTATTTATTAATTTAACATAACTTAGAGAATTTGTTGCATGTATAAGTTGCCAAGGAAACCACACAAAAATAAGTGACGTACTTTACGTGTTTGCCATATGAGGCAAATGTCATTTAGTTTGGTTTCTGTTGTTGGGTCTGATAATACACCCAATAATTGGGCCTTAATTGAGCACAAGAAAATGGGATGGAAGAAGAAAGAATAAAGTGTATAATCAATCTTTCATTGTATTCTTTTGTATGTCTCTTGAATAATTCTCCTTTGCACACATTAGTAACATATGTAGGATAGTTTTTTTTTTGGTTTTCTTAACATATTTCTGTGACACTGTGTTTTTAGACACTGTATTCAAAATTCGTTTATCAGGGCAAAAATGTTTTGGCTTACGAACTTGTAAATGGGTGAATATACTTGTTGAAAATTTTAATTATTTCTCACCAGTTCGAATTACATGATGATTGATATTTAAAATAAAAGATAGATAAAAATAATATATGGTTTAAAAAGTTTCAAGATTATCCAAAAATATCTAAACAATTTCTATAGCCAATCAGAAAAGTAGAAAATAAATATGCACCAATTAGATAAAAAGAAAAGAGTAGGATAAACAGAAATGTCACCATAAAATAGGTAATATATACTACACAATAAATATAATTTCTAATTAATATGTCTAAATATAAAGACATTACATCATACATAAAATGAATTGAGACGTGACAGATTCCCACCTTAAAGTAAGAAAACTTTGGTGTCTAATTATAGTTAATCTCATATAATAAGAATAATAATTTGCTATAAAATAATAATTAATTGATAAACTAATTTTTTATTTTACCCTGTTATAGTCATTAGTATTCAATGTCAATAGTCCACTAAACTCCAAGAGAATCTTGTCACTAGTGGTGAAATTTACATGTAGCAGAGCAATACTTAGAAAAAAATCTCATTTCTTTGCCTTTTTCTTTTGTAACTATTATACATAGAAACTATCAATAAATTAACATCTGGTTTTGTGGTTGGATAAGATAATTAACTCCTTACCATTCATTAGCTTGAATAACCTTTTAAATCATTTGACCCTCTTAACTACTCATACCTGTATAAAACAAACCATTCCGACTGTGACAATGATATATTCCAACAACCTTCAAATCGTTTTCACATTTTCCAAAACTTTATGCAATCGAGTTTTTTTTTTTTTTTTCTTTCCAATTGCCATCTTCAAATCCGAAATCGATTATGTCACCTCCCACCAGAGA
Organism: Camelina sativa; assembly: GCF_030686135.1. Classification (NCBI taxonomy): domain Eukaryota; kingdom Viridiplantae; phylum Streptophyta; class Magnoliopsida; order Brassicales; family Brassicaceae; genus Camelina; species Camelina sativa. The sequence goes on from NC_141887.1 coordinate 760,716, forward strand.
ACAACTATACACTTTTCATGCTCAAGACAGAAAACTATTCTCAAAACTTGTCCTAAATTTCTCAAGATCTCCAGCTGAGTCACTTCTTGTAATGGCTACATGGTTTTGGCTTGAAGACTTTTTCTCCCAAAACATCTTATCAACCATATTGGCTTTAAGCGATCCAGTCGTAGTGGCTCTAGCTAACGAGGCTGTTTCTTGCTTCCAATGCCTCGATTCCGATAAGAAGCCAAATGATCTCAGCCAGATCCCTCTCACCGCAGAACTCATGTCAGTAGACATATCTCTTCAAATAATCTACAAATACCGATATAGTGCTATCACAGGAATCAAAAACTTTTTAACAACTGTTTGTGCTAGAATTTTTTTCTGACATCCTTCAGCGAGTTATTCCATCTTCTTCATCGTATTCTTTCATCACCAGACTCCGTCACCCTCTTATCATCCCCGGTTTCCCCCATCCAACGTTCGGAAGCATCAACGTAATGCCCGATGGAGAAAATCTCTTCAACAACGACTTATCTTTTTGTTCACATGGTCTATGGGGTTGGAACTCTAACTGCATAGCGACTGATAACGAAAGGACTATGTTCATAACATTTTCTCGTGGGTTTCCAGTGTCGCAAGAAGAGGTGAAACATTTTTTCACCAAAAATTATGGAGAAAATTGTGTTGAAGGCGTTTACATGAATGTGGACAAGGACAAGGACAACGACAGCTCTCCTAATAATGGTCAACAACAATCACTGTATGCGAAGTTGGTCTTGGATTCAGTTGCTACTCTGGATCTCATACTCGACGGCGAGAAGATAAAAAAGTTTAAGTATAGTGGAAAACATATTTGGGCTCGTAAATTTAGCGAGAATAGAGATGGTTAACTTAAACCAAATGGATTGGAATTTTGTTTTGCTTTGTTATATGAAATATGAATGACATGGGCCGCATGGTCGTTGTAATCCTATGACTTAAACAAACTTTAAAGTAAGATTGTTAAATGTTTTCTGAATTATATGTATTAATTTGTGAATCCGAAGGTAATGTGGAAGAAAACTGTTTTTTCCTATATAACTCACGAAATCGATGATACAGGCTTACATGAACGAATCGTAGACTGGAAAACAGATTATTTAAGTATGTGGGAAGCCATAGGTGGTCGGGAGTCATTACAAATGAAAAAGAAAACATAATTGCGTCTGCCGGGAGTCGAACCCGGGTCTATTGCTTGGAAGGCAATTATCCTAACCGTTGGACTACAGACGCTGGTTGGTATGTCAACATGATTAAGATTTATATAATATAGTGAAATATAAGATCTGTCAAAGTTTTAAGAATCTAGAAGATGAACTTCAATTTTTCAGGCCTATTTCAAGCGTAATGGACCACTCCACATACCTAACAAACAATATCTGTACAGTATTAAGTTTAGTGGAGGCTTGGAGCCATCACTAATTTGTGGGTTAGTGTATCTCTCTTTTTCTCGGAATTCATGACTGAAAAATGTAGAAATTAGAAATTTTTTGAAAAGAAAAAATCCTTAAAACTGAAGAATAGCCAACTAGTTGGATATGTGATTATTGCTGATTAGTATTCAACAAACCCTTTATGTACACATACATACTAATGCTTTATCTAAAATAAGATAAAACCTTTATGACTGGCTAGACATGAACATAACATGATTAGTATTGTTTAACAGGTTATAATACACACAAGGTTACTCTACAAATCGGTCCAAGGTTACACCAATTGTTTGAAGTGTCCTATGAATTTTAATATAACAAGAGATAAATAAAAGACAACCATACGCTAATTTCACGACAACTATAAAAAATAAAAGACTCAATTTGAAAAGATATATTTCGCCAAGACAAAATAAATATGAAAACCGTGATTGGCAGGATCCTGTAACTTTCTATTCTGTTGAATATTTTGATCTTATCATTTTTAGTCACCTGGATCATGATTTTTATATTAACATCATTTAAAAAGAAAAAAACATAATGTGCTCTTATAGCAATGGAAGTACGTACAAATCATTCCATGTAATGTTGATATGAAAATTAGCTAATAATTACGTCTTTGTCAAAAGGCAGACAAATTTTCTTATGTCATACAAAGAACTAAACCAACATTAATGATTAAATTATAGAATAACTGGATAAAATTGGTTAGTCAACAAAATGAAGTCTTAACATCAAATCATACAATTTGTTAGGTAACCACTTGCACATCTACTATTTTACTAGTTCGGAAGTGGTCCAAACGAAAGGGATTTATGAACTATAAAATAGTAAGGTATTATTATCAGATCATTATATTTAGACAATAATATATTTAATTTACCAAAAAGCCTGAAGGTACGCATTGACTAATTGATTTCTTCGTGCCAAAGTGGAGATGGTCATCTCTATTTCGTTCATCGATAATGATTTATTGATATCATTGATACTTCACAAACCCCAAAGTAAGTCATCCACCAAATCATTTTTGTTCTGCTAAGATGATGGAAGATTGTGATTGGTGAGAATGGTCCGGTTAAAAACAAGGGATAATGTGGATCATTATGGTTATTAAAGTCGATATACTGTATATTCTTCAACACACGCCATGATTAGAACCTTTACCAAATTAAAAGACTTCATATACTAATAAGGAACACAAAAAGAAAGACTTTGTTCAAAGTTGAAATAAATGACGGTTTCCACATTTTTGTTTTTGTCATTTTCGTATACGATTATTTCAGAACTTATTTAATGTCTCGAACATCAATAATAGGTGAACAGTCTTGGAAAGCCGAGTACCAACCTGGCAACCCACATAGATGAAGACAAGAAAAAATTAGATATTGTTTGTATACCAATTACAAGTAGAGTGTCTTAATTTCCTTATTCCATTTTTATATCTATATGGATGTTGTTAATAAAAAGACAAAATTAAAAAAAAAAATAAACAAAATTTTGATTATTTCCACTAGCGGGAAAAACACGTCCAAGCCGACAAAAGCATTGTAATCAAACCACATTCACACGAAACGCGCATCACAATTCACAAGCCGCGTGATTTTGGTGAGACGCATGGATCTCACACCTAAACGCTCGACGCGCGTTGCACTAACACCATTTCCCTCTTTGGCGTCTCTTGTGAACGCTATTGGGCTTTGGTTGCGATCAGTAGGCCCTTTTTTTTTGACTTTATAGGAAAAAAATCTTGAGATGATGACAAATTCATAATTGTTCATGAAATGTTATTTACAAAAAATCTTGGCTCATTGAACCAAAAATCTATCACGGATTTATCTACCTACTATTCAACAATAAAAAAAACTTTATTATTTTGTCTACATTGGCCTTTTTTTTTAATATAATAATTATTATAAGTAGAAGATTCCAAACTAAAATCTTCATAATTTGATACCAAAAAAAAAAAAAAATCTTCATAATTAAAATTGTAACAAAAAAAAAAGGTTTAAACACTGAACCTCCAAATCTTTGATACAATTTTTTTTCTTTTTTTTGTCAAACATCTTTGATACACTATAGAGGATATACTCCATAAACGAATAAATCTTCTGCTCAAAGCGTTAATCTCAAATAAATTTCGTGAATATCTAGTTTCTATTTATTTAATTTCCTATTCACATTATTATCGTTCTATTAATTAAAATAAAAATAAAAATCGTGAAACAAAACATGGAAGAGCACAACTACGGCACTTAAAAACTTAACCCCCCCCCCCGGAAGACTTCTTATAATAATTAAAGCATCCATCTCAACCAAAAAACATTACAAAGGGAATTAACTAAACAAACTCTGCTCTCTCTCTCTCTTATTTTGCTTACCCTGAGCCGCCGCCGCAGCTTCACCACCGTCGTCTCCGCCGCTTCACCACCGCAATGGGGAAAGGCGGGGCGCTAAGCGAAAGCGTGATAAAGAAGATCCTTCTCTCGTACAGCTACGTAGCGATATGGATCTTCCTAAGCTTCACAGTAATCGTGTACAACAAATACATCCTCGACAAGAAGATGTACAACTGGCCATTCCCGATCTCACTCACAATGATCCACATGTCGTTTTGCTCAACCCTAGCTTTCCTCATCATCAAGGTTTTCAAATTCGTCGAGCCTGTCTCAATGTCTCGCGACACTTACCTTAGATCCGTCGTCCCGATCGGCGCACTCTACGCTCTCTCCCTATGGCTATCGAACTCTGCTTACATTTACCTCTCAGTCTCCTTCATACAGATGCTTAAAGCTCTGATGCCTGTAGCTGTTTACTCCATCGGTGTTCTCTTCAAGAAGGAAGGTTTTAAATCTGACACTATGATGAACATGCTCTCGATCTCGTTTGGTGTTGCGATTGCTGCTTATGGTGAAGCTAGGTTTGATGTTTGGGGTGTGGTGCTTCAGCTTGGTGCCGTTGCTTTTGAAGCGACTCGTTTGGTTTTGATTCAGATCTTGCTTACTTCTAAAGGGATCACTCTTAACCCCATCACTTCGCTTTATTACGTTGCTCCTTGTTGTTTGGCTTTCTTGTTTATTCCTTGGATCTACGTTGAGTTCCCTGTTCTTAGAGATACCTCTAGCTTCCATTTCGATTACGCTATCTTTGGAGCTAATTCGTTCTGTGCTTTTGCTTTGAATCTTGCTGTGTTTCTTTTGGTTGGGAAGACCTCTGCTTTGACTATGAATGTTGCTGGTGTGGTTAAGGATTGGCTCTTGATTGCTTTCTCTTGGTCTGTGATTAAGGATACTGTGACTCCTATTAACCTTTTTGGGTACGGGATTGCGTTTTTGGGGGTTGCGTATTACAACCATGCGAAATTGCAGGCCTTGAAGGCTAAAGAGGCTCAGAAGAAGATTCAGCAAGCTGATGAGGAGGGTGGTCGGTTGCTTGAAGAGAGGGAAGGTGATGGTGAAGGTAAGAAGAATGAGTCTGGGAATTAAAATGAAGAACAAGAAGATTGGAATTTAGCAACATTACACAGAATTGGGTGGGAATGAGAACATGGAAGAAGATTATATGATTTGGATGATCTGAGGTTGCTTTTGATCAATTGGTGAAGCTCATAGGTAGTGAAGTCAGAATCTTTTTATTGTTTTCGTCTTTGTTTTTTTTTTTTTTTTGGGGAGTTTTCTTTATCTTTTCGTATTTGTTTTCTTCATGTTTATTTATGAGTACAATGGTGTTACTAAACCCTCTGTTTATGGATTTTTCCTACTACTTATTTAACCATACTGAGATTATTGAACGTTTCAGCATACTTGTGGATGGTAAGAGCATGGGCATTGGTGAGGGACAAATTTTGGTCCCTCAAATATAATAATTTTATTTTCAGAGTTTCTTAAGTTTGGTATGAACATTGGTGTCTCTCAAACTTGATCATTCCTCTTTCATCCTCCAGCCTCAAACCCACAGATCCATCATGATCTTTGCACTTCTCAGTCGCTGTAGTGACATCTGATATATGTTCTCTATTATGCAATCCATAAGGAATTATTTACCTTTATCTATATATATGAATAATGTGCTTTACACAACTTTCATCCATCATATCATCTCTCTACTTTTGAATAAAGAATTTGAGTCACTATTAAACAAAAATTCAACGTCATTCAAGAAACATATCAAAGGTGAAGGTCGAGGCTGCTGTCCCTGGGGATCATAGTACGAGCCTTGTTGCCATGATGGAGGTTGTTGCTGGGTCTGAGGAGGATACGGTTGTGGTGGCGCTTGGCCATGAGGAGTATGGCTTCTTTGCTTCTGCTTCTGCCAAACGGCTGGCTCCGCTCCTCAGCTGTGCAATTTCTTCTGCAATTTCCTCTTTCTCGTGCAACTCTTTTCCATACCTAAAACAAGCTTCACTGTAGAAGACCGCTGCTTTCAGCTGCACATGAGAAATCCAGCCTTTCTCGAAATGTTCCTTCAATGGTGAAGTGGTTAGCGCAGCGAAAGCTTCCTCATAAAATATGCCAACCTGATCATAAGCAAACAAGAAGTGTCAATTCAATCGACTCTGTCACTTACTCACAGTTTAGTACAACAGATGCTCCACCAAAAACTAAGCACGTTTATAGCATATGTACTCATAACTAATCCGAGTCTGAAGAATCTACTAAATCAATTCCAAGATCTTGAGTCCATAAATGTGCACAAATTCAATCAATCCTATCACTTCTTCACAACAGTGCAGTAAAACAGATGCTCCACCAAAATCTAAGTTTCTAGAAACCTACTTACAATCAATCCGGGATTAAAGAATCTAAGATCTTGAGTCCACAACTGTGCACAATCAAAACAGATGCAAGCATGATACGACACTAACCTGCCTAGCAATTTTAGCAGAAACACCAGGGGTGCTTCCTTTGGCAATGGAGTTTTCAAACACACATTCTTGAGCTTGCGCAAGCATCAACCGTTCCAACATTCCCACGCAGTCCACCGACAAATCCACGGTGAGGCTCTGCCCAATCGCCGCCTTAGATGACAAATTATCCTTCAAGTACACAAACGCACCTGCAGCAGCGATGAACGCATGTGAAGCCTGACGACGCCCATCCACGGTGGTGCGGTCATGACCGAGTCCAATCTGGCTATACGCAGCACCAAGATTGAAGAGAACAGCGGCTTTCTCAAGATGAATGTTCTGCTGAGTAGACTTTTGCTTTTGCTTGAAAGCATCGTACCATAAGAAAGTAACGGCGTTCACCTGGTGCTTCTCTGCGGAAATTGGAAATCGCGTTTCCACCAGACAAAGGGCTTTGTAATATGAGATGAGAAGGTCTCGCCGAGCTGCCGGAGACGGATCGGGGACGCGTTCTAAATCGTATCGGAGCTGCTTCACGGTTTCAAGATCGTCGTCTATAAGCTGAGCCTCGCGCTCAGAGTAGGTGAAAGTAACGTAGTTGCGGAAAGGACGGTAGAGATCAACGGAGTTCGTCTTCTTCTCATGAATGGCGAGCATCAGATTAGAGACCGCCGACGAAGCCATGGCGGTTGAGAAATCCCCTTTGATCGCTCTTCTGATTTTTTCTAATTCTTCGGTGGTTTTCTTGACACATGTCCTGAGGGACGCATATAAATTGTCCCGTTTTTAGGAACGTTTCTTTGTATAATCTATGATTTCGATTTAAATCAATCGTTTTAATTAAGTGGGACGGACGAAGGACGGTGCGATGCACATGCTCTAAGTTTTGGAGGATTCGTCCTTTGACATGTTCGGTTAATCGTGATGGTGTGATTTTGTATAGGTTGTTCAATGCAGTTGAGTTGACTATATGTAGTATAGATAAGAATTCAAATTAAATCAGTAATTTTCTGAACAAATGTACAATGCATAAGACACAAGTAAAAGGAGGTTTGGTCTGAAGAGAAGATTTTGATCAAAATGTTGTTGGACAATTACGTAAAGGAGGTTTGTGAGATTACAGCATTTGGATGATTTGATACAAGAAATGGCTGAGACAGCTTTGTGTTTTTGATTGTCTGATCTTGTTATCTATCTGTCAAACAATCATGATTAAGTTAGTTAGCATCCTACGGCTCCATCCATTGATCTGTAGTTAACAACATTGACAATGCCAAGTTCCCCTGTAGTCCATTATCGTTTTCTACTTTTCTTTCCATTTAGCACCAAAATTATAGGGTGGTGTCCTCACAAATATAGCTCCCAAAATCCCAGTGTCTGCCAGAGACTGCGAGATGTTTGTGAAACCTATTTCCTTTTTGGTCACCGGAAAAAGGTCAAAGTTACCAAAAAGTCACAAATATAGCTCCAAAAATCCTAGTGTCTGCCAGAGACTGCGAGATGTTTGTGAAACCTATTTCCTTTTTGGTCACCGGAAAAAGGTCAAAGTTACCAAAAAGGGAAATGACGGAGGGCATTATCAGGTGGGCTTTAGTTAATGAATAAGCCCAGTGCATGGCTGATAAAGGTATAAGGCCCATTCGTTTTCTTTATTTACTTTCTAATCCTTAAAATTCGGTTGATAATTGATTAAAACCCGGAAAAAATAAATTTGACAAAAAGAACCCGTTCGCCGTTTTGAACTTCAGGAAACAGCAAAACCTCTCAAAAACCCTAATTTGCTTTTCTTCTTCTTCGCGACTCCTCCTCACTCTCTCTTTCGCCCTTCTCCTCCGCCACGTCTACAGAATCATCTCCTGGGAAAACTGAAACAAGTTAGATTTCTTTGACCATCCACTTATTTCTCTCTGTCTCCCTTCGGTTTTGTCTGTGTGAATTGGTTAGTTGCTTACTTGTTTTTGTTACTCTCAAAGTGTTGAATTAGAGATTGTTTTTGAGTGATTCGATTTGTAAGTTGCTGCATTTTTTTTTCCAATTGAAATCGATTTAGCTGTGGTACTTTTTTTTAATCTTTTACATTGACTAGCTTAGCTCGAGTTTTCGTTGTGGGTTGACGACAAGGAAGGAACTTTAAATTTTTCCAACTTGGAGATGTTAGTGTGTGTGTGTGTATAATGTACGCATGTATTTGATTGTTTGCTTGAAACAATTTCAGGGGAAGATGAATTTGGTGAACATTAGAGACGTTTTGACTTCTTTCAGTCCTGCTCTAGATTATCTCGCTATTAGCACCGGCGATGGCCGTATCAAGGTATCCTCAGTCTTCTTCTTTTATGGTCCTTAGTAGTTTTGGAACTTGCTTAACTCAGTAGTCTCTACCTGTATGTTTTTCACATGGTTCTCTACTTGTAAATTTGTGTTTACTTTTTTTTTTATTGGTATAGTTATATTCATACAATTGTGAACGGGCCTGTTTGATCTTACTTGTGTTGATTGGAATTTGTTTCATATTTTCTGACTCTGTACAGTTTGTATGGATTTTTCTATTCAAAGAGAAGATCTTTTGCTTTTCAATTAATGTAATTTTTGTTTGATGTTATATAGATTTGGGATACCGTAAAGGGTCAGGTCCAAACAGAGTTTGCTGATATTGCATCTACAGAGGAGACAAACATATATACTAAAGTTGCCAAAGGTCACCTCTCTGTTGATTATACTTGCATGAAATGGCTGTCTTTGGAGAGAAAGGTACAGAGGCTTAGTTTATTTTTTATTCTAGTCTCGTGGTGTTTATTAAGTTTGTTAAATTATTGTTTCTGCTTACACATAAGCCTTATTCTTGTTAATTTGCAGAAGAAGAGAAAACTTGGAACTTCCGTGTTGGTATTAGGAACCGGTGGAGGGGATGTTTTAGCACTTGATGTGGCTTCTGGTCAGCTGAAATGGAGAATAAGTGATTGTCATCCCGGGTAAGTAACTTACTCTCACTGACTTTTTCTTTACTATTCATTTGTTGGGCCATACTTGAAAAGCAAACAGATATTTTTCTGTTATTTGGTCATGCTCTAGGTAGCTGCTCTCTCTGCAAATCTTTATAAATTTTCCTCTTTATAGCTGGGTTAGGACATTTATCAATATTTGTTTCTTGTCTTGTGTAGTGGTGTCAATGCTGTTTCATCTTCAGCGAGGGCCTCGTGCATATACAGTGGTGGGGCAGATGGGATGGTTTGTCAAATTGATCCCCATAGTGGAAATCTGATCAGAAAGTTCAAAGCTTCAACAAAAGCAGTTTCTTCTTTATGTGTTTCACCAGGTGTGTCTTTCCGTTTGATCTAAATAGTCTTCTTGTATGTTGTAGCTAAAAAAAGCTTCATTGAAGTAACGTAGAGAAATTTCTGTTGACATGCTTACATGCATGTATACCTGCTGATGATGTTATTATTTCTCCTCTCCATTGTAGATGGAAAAATATTAGTCACTGCATCTGCTCAGTTGAAGACTTTTTACTGCTCAGATCTCAAGAAGATACAGAAGTTTACTGGTCATCCTGTGAGTACCAGTACTTATATCGACCCAGGTTTTATGCTAGGATGCTGCCTCTATGTTACACATTAGAAGGTTCTTAACAGTTTTTAATGTTATATAGGGAGGTGTACGTTGTGTGGCTTTTACCGAGGATGGGAAGTACGTCCTCTCATCCGCAGCCGGTGAAAGATATATTGCAGTATGGAAATCAGATGGTGCAAAGAAGCAGTCAGCTAGCTGTGTTCTTGCGTTGGAGCACCCTCCCGTCTTCGTGGATAGTTGGGGTGAAACAAATGAAAAAGGGTTATATGTATTAGCGATTTCAGAAATAGGTGTCTGTTATTTTTGGTATGCATCAAATGTTGAGGAGCTATGCAATGCAAAGCCTACAAAAGTCGCATTAGCAACTGAAGATTCTGCACTCAAACACCACAAGGGATCATTGCCTATAATCTTTGCTGCCAAATTACAAGGCATTTTGAATCCTGGATCTGCGCATGCATTTATTGCATCCGGATTGCTGGTGAAACCATCATTCCAGAAAATGGTATTGCAGTTTGGCACAGACCTGGTGCTGAATGCCTCTAAGGATGGGATCCTTCTCCCCATCGCTCAAGTTTCCAAGTCCAGCAAGGGGCAAGGCGTGCAGAATAGAGGTATTTTCTATGGGCTATACCCTTTACTAATTCATGAAACTTCCAACCAAAAAAATCGATTAGGATGTTTTTGTTTATATTGTCAAATTGACTAATTTATTCAAAGATTTCCAGTAGTGCCAGCTGTTTAACAATATCCACACCATGTTTTCGCTTATGTGTAACTGATTTTTGACAGTAATGTAACTAAATATATATATACATATATATTGGTAAAAGTACCTTTCAATATGTTGAATCCTTTTGTTTCACCTTCTCAGTATGGAGGATGTTTGTCTGAATTCTGCAGTTTCCATTTTTCCCATTTACTGTTAGTAACAATGACTGACCAAGATTTTTATAATTTTATAGTTATAACATTAGACCGGGCACATGCGGAGGATGCATTGCTGCCAATCGCAAGGGTTGCTGATCTGCATGAGAAATTGCACTCATCTGATAAGGATACTGATATGGTTGACCAAAGTCAAGCTGGTGAGTTTTCCATCACGGCACTGAAGTCTCACCGTCCTGATGCTGATCACTTGATTGTGTTGGCTGTTTTAGTAGTTATATGCCAGATGCCTTTTATTCATTTTTTAATTTCAAAATTTCAGATCATGAGGAAACATTTAGCATGGAGGATAAGTTGAGATCGTTAGGGATACTAGGAGGTACAGATGAACAAAAGAACCTTACCTTTGCTTCCATAATTGATGGAATTGATCTTGAGGCTTATCTACCACCAAAGAAGGTATATCTGCTTTCTAGATGCTCTCTTCTTTGGCCGGTGTTACATCTTACTGATGCATCTCTTTAAAGATTTCCAGAGATTTTTTTCTTTGAATTGGATCGTAGTAGTCATAGATTTTTTGTGTATTGCCAGTTAAAGTCTGCTGTTTTGTCAATGGAACCCTCTTCTGCATTCAAGACTCTAGAAGCTTTGGTTGCTATGTGGCAGACGAGGTCGGTTCTTTAGTTTCCTCCTTTCCTATTCGCAAGATTCATCTTTAATAATTTTATTATTGAAGCTTTAACCGATGAGAAAAGTGACGCTTAAAATCTAAATGTTCCTCTCCCTAGCAATTTTAAATTATTTAGTCTTCGGCTATGATGATAAATAATACCATGTTTGATATTTCAGTCTTATTGCGTTTATTTCAACCAACAGGGCATGTGGTGGGAGGCATCTTCTACCATGGATATACAGCATAACGGTGAATCATAGTCATTACATCGTGTCTCAAGAACCAAAAAATCAACAGCTGCTTAATACATTGCTTAAGGTATGAGCCTAAGAGATAAGAATAGAGCCAATGATTTTGTTAGTTCTGTATAATTTTCATGGTTTAATTATGTTATGCTGTACTTCCAGATTACCAAGTCCCGAGGAACGGCTCTTCAACAGTTACTACAGATATCCGGGCGCGTACAACTTGTTACAGCCCAGGTTACATACCCATCATCTTCTATTCAGTTGTCAAGGTTGTTACAAGCAATCATATGGCTATTTAGTTTTAATAAACCTTTGGTTTTACGGCAGATCAATAAAGCTGCAGGAAATCAAACTCAAGTAACAGCTCATGATCACGAGATTGATGAAAGTGAGGATGAGGAAGAAGATGTAGAAGAGCATTTCTATGGTGAGAATGATAATGAATCCGATTTAAGCAGCGACGATGGAAAGGATAAAGGTAAATAATTTTTGTTTCATTTTTGCATATTGGTTTGTAGAGTAAATGTTATATCTAAATCTTGCCTACTGTTTTACTTCCAGATGATTCCTTGATGGAGATGTAAGCTTATGAGCGAAGAGTAGATAGAGGAGCTTGGCCTCGTCTTCTCATGTTTTTGTTTTCCTTCTCTTTTAGTGATTTCTATGATCTTTGTATTAGAATTTGTATTTTTGATCCAAAGCGGGAATTCTTAACGCGTTGCACAGAATTATATTTTATCTTTCTTTAAACTGAACAAGTCTACAACGAAACGCTCAAGTTCCATAACAAAGAAATACTCCCTCCTATGTTTAGGGAGTATTAATTACAAGGGCAAGGGAAACAAAACCTTTCTGTTTGGTCTCTATTCAATCCGAACACTAAAACTTCTCGGCCTCTTCAATTCCGGTGTTATTTATTATTATTACCATAATCCAAAACCTCTTCGAAATGGCTCGAATTACTGTTCGGTCGCCAAAAGATGTATACAAACAAGTCATAGCATTTACCATTCTTATTTCTTTTCATCTCGGCTGATCTTTCGGTTTCTGGTTCTTCAATTGCTCTCTGTGCCAGAAATTGCTTTAAACTGCGCATTGATATTTAGTCACAGCCATGTGCTTTTGAGAAAAGGATTCTATTTCTTGTCGAAAACTTAAATGTTCCTGAGAGTTAAAGCCTTTGGAAAGCATTCAAGACTCCGAAACTGCATGTTTTGGGCTTGAAGCATCTGACGCTGAGGCATCAACTGATCAACATGTTCTTTTCTTTCAAGCGAACATACCACAGCTTCTGAAGATCAGCCCATGACTTGAAACACAATTCCGAAGCTTTCCAACCTCGACATAGCACACCAAAATATAAACAAATGTTCTTAAAACAACCCTATCATCAAAACAAACAATCCTGAATCCAACATTACAGTTTCCAAACTTTCCATAGCAAAACCAAAAAAAAAAAAAGTTAAAGAGGGGACAATAGTTGGTTATATGAGCAAAGTACAGAAAGGAACCATTAACATTCAGAAATCCTGAAAAGGCAATTGGTAACAGAATAACCACATTACAATTGTAAGCCACAGTGAAATTTTTTCAATTAAGTACACTCTATGAACAAGGAACAAGTAAGCTAAGAGGTCGACTTTGAAGTATATCACATTTTAATGATTCTCAGAGTATCAGAGACAAAATGAGGAGTAAACACTTGCCAAAGAGGTCGACTTTGAAGTAAAATAGAAAATGAGGAAGTAAAAGGGTGAACCATAGATAACAGGTTTGTCTTCGTCTCGGCTTCTGTCGAAGTCAAAGAGCTCTTCGAGAGGATTTTTGGGCGTTCGAATGGTTGAGGCAGAAGTGGACTCCGATCTCGTATTTCAAAGTAACAACAGAATTGACATTAAAAAGTCAAGATATCATTTATTTCGTGTCCATCAACAACATGAAGAACTTCCAAACGTAACCCGCATCCTCCTATCTTCCAGTCGTCACGGCTTTCGACGTTGAACTCAAAGACAAGCTCGCTGGAAGTTACATTTGAGGCAGAAGTGAACTCCGATCTCGTATGTCAAAGTAACAACATAATTGACATTAAAAATTCAAGCTATCATTTATTTTTATTCTCAAATCCACAACAGTCTGTACCGCTCAGGCTCTCATTCGTGTCCATCAACAACATGAAGGACTTCCGAACGTAACCCGCATCCTCCTATCTTCCAGACGCAACCGACGTTGAATTTAATGACAAGCTCGCTGGAAGTTACAGTTGCTTCGATCTCGAATGTGTACAGATGCTCTGTTAGGCATGGGGAAATAGATTGTCTCATTGTTATAGACCTAACACCGAAAGAAATATGTAACCATTTATTATCTTCATCAGGAGCCTCATAGTCACCATTATTATAAACCAGCAAGATGCAAGCCTTAAATCTCATGTATCTAGGAAGAGGCCTCTCATTGAACTTAATTGTCAATGAACCCCCAGTTGCTCGGTGAGTGAAGTACGCAGGCACTTCTCTACCAGGTAAGACTGCTCGCCTACTTGGTGTCTGGATGATGAGGTCTCTTGCTTCTTGATTCAGTTTAAAGCACTTACCAAAGCTGAGAGTAATCTTTGGATTGTGGAAGGAGCAATCTAGTCTCTCCAAGGACTCACAGTCTTCTGCATCAATCTCTTCTAAAGATTCTGGAATCTGAGGCAGTGATACCACCTTCCTGCACCCCTTGAGCATTAGCGTCCTAAGACCAGAGATTCTCTTGATCGATGGAGGAACATCTTGTGTTTCTGTATCGTTCAAGTCCAGATGTGAAATGATGTCAAGAGCATGAGGGAATTCCATGAGGTTTTCAAAGTATGACATCAGCAAGTGATCAAGACGGGGCCATGACCTGATCGAGGGAGGCACTTCTTCTATTGCGGTTCCACTGAGATCGAGAAGTCTAACGTTTGTGGAGATCTCCGGAAACCTTTTCACCATCGAGCAACCATTGAGGGCAAGTTTGTCCAAAGATTTCAAATTGACGTTGCTGGGAAGATCCTCTAGCTTAGAGCATCCGTTTAAAACCAATTCCTGCAACTTCTGAAGGTTTCCAATAGAAAGAGGAAGTTTCACCAGATATGAGCAATCAGTAAGGTCCAATGTTTTGAGATTAGTGGCATTCCCAATAGAGGAAGGGAGCTCCAATAAATTTGAGCAACGACGAAGATCCAGTTTTTGGAGATTAATGGCATTCCCAAAAGAGGGAAGTTTGATCAGTCTCCAGCAATAACTAAGATCCAATTCCCGAAGATTAATGGCATTCCCAATAGAAGACGGGAGCTCCAATAGATCTGAGCAATCGCCAAGATCCAGTTTTTGGAGATTAATGGCATTCCCAATAGAGGAGGGAAGTTTGATCAGTCTCCAGCAATTAAAACGATTCAATTTCCCAAGATTAATGGCATTCTCAATAGAGGATGGAAGTTCCAACAGATTTGAGCAATGGCTAAGATCCAGTTTTTGGAGATTAATGGCATTCCCAAAAGAGGGAAGCTCCACAAGACTTGAGCACCGATGAAGATCTAAATTCTCGAGATTGGTGGCATTCCCAATACAAGAAGGGAGTCTGATCAGACTTGAGCAATTAAAAAGAATCAATTCTCGAAGATTAGTGGCAGTTGAGAGATCAGGAAGCTCCTTCAAGTTTTCAGAAAAACTCAAATCCATCCGCCTGAGATTTTGAAGCGGCTGTACAGACAATTAACACAAACATGGTTGTATATACACTTAGAAGTGAAACTCATGAGAAACATAAAAATACTTCCATGGCAAAAACGGGAGTGGCAAATGATAAATTAGAAATATAGAGAAAGTACTTACTTTAATTCCTTCCCACAATGTTTCAAGCTTGCTGTGCATCAGTTTTAGTTCAATAAGGAACTCCACGTTCACAATAGAAGGCAAACATGTCATCGGAAAATATACCCAATCTAGTAATTGAAGTTTGCGAGAAAGATAGTTCAGACCGCGAGATAGTAGCAATGTATCACGGTAACCTTCGAATCTTAAGAACTGAAGATTAGATATTCCTTCAAAAATCCTCTCACTTAGATCGAATTCTTCCTCGCTTCTGTAGCAGAAAGTTATGCCTATTACACTTTTACTACCCTGTAATAAAGGAACCAGAAAAAAGGTAGAGATTGGTTAGTTTTAAAATAAAACTAAATCTGTAGGGAGAGCAATGCAATAAACTTACTGCTGCATCACCAATCAGCACATCACATATCTCGTCTTCATCGAACAAAAACTGGCGCTGTCCAGGCTCATGAATAGATTGTTTACGAACAATTTCTCCACCTAGTTTTGCTAGCAAACTATGCATCTCTATATATCCATACTTGCTAAAAGATATGAGAGATTTCTCAGCCAAGACATTAAGTCTTTGCCTTACTTCCACAAACTTCTTTGCAAGATGCTCTTCCACTATCTTAATCTCTTCGTAGTTAAAGATACATGCTATATGAAGAAATAAATCTTTATCTTCGTCATCTAAAGCGTCATAGCTGAACTTCAAAATGCTCTGAATATCAGCGTCAAGGCTAGTTTCTAATCTTGGTAGTGACTTTTTCCACTCTTCCTTTGACATTCCCTTAAAGTAGGATCCCATAACTCTTAGCCCCAAAGGGAGGTTACCAGCAAGGTATGTAACTTTCCTAGCAAGCTCCTCAAAACCAGTTTTAGGAAACTTTTGACCAAAAGCATACATGCAGAAGATTTGAAGAGCCTCTTCAGTTGCTGGAAAATCCACCTTGTAAATATGGTTAATCCCATGTGCTCTGAGAAGTCTGTGATCTTGTGTTGTAATGATAATACGACTCCCAGGACCAAACCACCAAGTTTCTTTCGCCATAGCATCAAGTTGAACAGACTTGTCTACGCCATCAAGAACGACAAGAACTTTCTTGTCTTTCAACCTATCCTGGGCAACTCCTAAATGAGGAATCTTGATATCCATATGGTTGGTTATTTGAGACATAAACTGTTGTTGTAATTGCAACTTTGCGTTGTAGTCATCGGAGCCGGTTGGTCTTGAATAGGTTGCTTTGATGTTCTCCATAAAGACACTCAGCGGGTAACTGTTGGAAAGTTGGTTGTATACAACTCTGGCAATTGTGGTCTTCCCAATCCCAGGAGGACCCCAAATCCCAATCATCCTCACTTCATCTGACTGTAGGCATAACAATGGTTCAATCTTTTCCAAATGAGCTCTCATTCCAACGAACCCGTCGAAATCTCTTGATGGTGTGGAATTAATCAATATGTTCGAAATATCAGTGGCAATTTCCTTGATCATGACTGCTTCATTATCCCTATCAATTAGGTGCGGGAGAGAACATTACATTTAGTAAATAACCATGGAAGTGTCACACACATTCAAAAAGGAATATGAACTTACTGGATGTGTATTGTTTAAAAGCTACAAATATATTACAGTTTTTAGGAGCAAATGGGAATTAAAGGGACTAACCAGTTGCTTGAATGATAACCGGCGATTGTGCCCACTTCTGCCAAAGCTTGTCTCCATCTTCCAATGTCCTGCTTTGATTTACCGGCACAAGTTTTTCTAAAGACTTTCCCAAAATCTCCGGTCAGCTTTTTGACATCAGATGGATCTACTTTATGAAAAACGGCCATCACAGTTTGACCTAACTCTTCTCTGCACTTCATAGTCTCCACAAGCTCGTCAAGACACCATTTTGAAGAAGCGTAGTTTCTAGAGAGCAAGATAATAGCGATCTTAGACCCTCTAATAGCCCGAATAAGCTCAGGACCAATGGATTCCCCTCTTTTGATCTCATTATCAGCGAACGGAGTGATTCCCATTCTTTGAAATTCCATCTGAATGTGACTGAGAAAGTCTCTACGGACATCTTCCCCGCGGAAGCTGGGAAAGACTTGGTGCGTCCAGGTGCTATACAAAGAAGGTGAAGAAGGAACAGATGAAGGAGACAAAGAAGATGTAGATGATGATGAAGGAGATGAAGAAGATGAGTTATTTTCTTGGTTGTCTTGATGGAATCTGAGTTTTCTCAAAAGGATGAAGAAGCCTATTGCAACAGCAACAATGATAAAGAAAAACGAAGAAGCCATATTAATTAGTATGAACAATAATATCACAGTTTTCTTATCTCTTTTGCTTTGCTATCAACTATCACAGAGCTTTAAAGAGAGAGAGCTATGAGGAAGGCTCTGTATACAGTGTAAAAACGTTGACTTCATTGACTGGGAAAGTTGAAACTATTGGCAAAATTACATAGAATCCTCACAGAAAATTACAAGAAGGGGTCCCTACATGAGCAACTAGCTAGAGAAGAAGCTTCCTTCAATAATGTTTTAATGGAAGAAAAAATCCTTTTCTTTATCCAAGGAAAAAAAATAAGACTAAAACAAAATCATAAGAAGGAAAAAACACAACTTCACTAGCACAAACAGAAATGTAAAGATAATGTTACGAATTTTTAACATTTTAACTCTGAGAAGAAAGCAGCAACTATAACCACAAAACAACTTCAAACAAAGCGTTGGTCAAAATTTGAGTTCCATGGAACACAAGAGTCAAAAATACTTACATGGCTATATTCCATTTCTCAAATTTCTCTTAATCCGATTTTTACAAATTGATCGCCTTGCCTACAATCCAGCATCCTCTGTGTAGAGAAATTGGAAGGCATAGGGGTCCAAAAGATGAAGACTCTGTAATTAGTTTGAGGCTTTGAACCCGACGCAGATTGAACGCACAGTAAAACATCAGAACTCTGGTTAGCATCAGCATTAGAAGAAGTCTAGACCCACCACTTCCGCTTAAGCTCTTGCGTCTTGTTGTGTGTTCGTTCTACAGATGCTCTCGCTCTGCTACAAAGTTGATATTATTCTGGCTTTTTCCGGGCCCGGCCCAGGCCCATCAAACAAAAAAATGAAACCAAGGCTTATTAAGTCACTCAATTATATCGGGCATATTTATATTTAAAAAAGGGAAATTAGGTCTTTTCTATTAAAAAAACAAATTTTAGGCTTTAAACTTTATTCAATTTTTATAAATTTACATGATTCAGAGGAACACCATTCAAGCTCTCGTCATGTTCATCAACATTAAGAAGGGACCTCCACTACGAGTTGGCGTAGCCCGCATTTTCCTATCTTCCAGTCGTTACGGTTTTCGAGCTTGAACTCAAAGACAAGCTCGCTGGAAGTCACCTTCTCTTCGAACTCGAATGTGTGCAGATGCTCTGTTAAAACCGGATATACCCAATGCGTACTTGTTAGCCACGTAACATGGAGATGGTCTACCATTATCTCATCATCGTTAGCCTCATCTTCACTTTCCTTAACCAGGAAAATGCAAGCCTTAAATCTCATGGATGTAGGAATAGGCTTGTCACGTAACTTGATTGTTAATGGACCCCCATTTGAAGCTCTGTGAGTGAAGTAGCTGGGAACTTCTCCACCTGGTAACAACGCTTCTCCCCTAGTCTGGATGATGAGTTCTCTTGCTTCTTTATTCAGTTTCAAGCAGTTACCAAAGTTGAGAAGTTTCATTGGATGGTCAAAGGAGCAATCTAGTCTCTCCAGGGAGACACAGTTTACTGCGTTTATGAAAGAGACAGAATCTTGAATCTGTGGGAGCGATACCAGCTTTCTGCATCCCGTAAGTACAAGAAAACGGAGACGAGATAAACACTTGATCAATGGAGGAATCGCTTGTATATTTGCATCGATCAAGCCCAGAGACGCGATGATGTCAAAAGCATGAGGGAAGTCCTTGAGATCTTCAAAGTATGGCATATGCAACTCATTAAGATGAGGCCATGACCTGATAGAGGGAGGCACTTCTTCTATTCCGGTTCCTATGAGCCTGAGAACACGAACGTTTGTGGATATCTCAGGAAACTTTTTCAACAGCCAGCAATTAGTAAGATCAAGTTCAACCAAAGACTCCAAATTGATATTGGTGGGAAGACTCTCTAGCTTAGAGCATCCTCCTAATCTCAACCTCTCCAACTTCTGAAGGTTTCCAATAGAAATAGGAAGTTCCTCCAGATCTGAGCAATCACTAAGGTCCACTTTTCGGAGATTAATGGCATTCCCAATAGAGGAGGGGAGCTCCATCAGGCTTGAACATCCACTAAGATCCAGTTTTTGGAGATTAATGAGAAAACCAATAGAGGATGGGAGCTCCACAAGACTTGAGCATCCATAAAGATATAAAATCTCAAGATTATCAACATTCCCAATAGAGGAAGGGAGTGTGATCAGACTCGAGCAATTATGAAGATATAGATCCTGAAGATTAATGGCATTCCCTATAGAAGAAGGCAATTCTACAAGACTTGAGCACCCACCAAGAAACAATGTTTGGAGATTAATGGCATTCCCTATAGAAGAAGGCAATTCTACAAGACTTGAGCAATTATGAAGATATAGATCCTGAAGATTAATGGCATTCCCTATAGAAGAAGGCAATTCTACAAGACTTGAGCACCCACCAAGAATCAATGTTTGGAGATTAATGGCATTCCCAATAGTGGAGGGGAGTCCCACCAGATTTGAGCATCCATCAAGAGTCAAATATCGAAGATTAATGAGGTTTCCAATAGAAGTGGGAAGCTCCAACAGATTTGAGCATCCACGAAGAAAAATATTCTTAAGATAAGTGACATTCCCAATAGACGAGGTGAGTTTGATCAGACTTGAGCAATTACGAAGATCTAAGCTTTCAAGACTGGTGGCTGTTGAAAGATCAGGAATCTCCTTCAAGTTTACAGAATAACTCAAATCCATCTTTTTCAAATTTGGAAGCGGCTGTTCATAAAATAACAAGAATACATATTTTATACACTTAGTAATGAAACACTAAGAGAACATATAAACACTTCCATGCAAAAACGAGATTGGTAAGATGAGTCAAAATGTACAATAGACAAATGAAGTCAGACCTACTTACTTTAATTCCTTCCCACAACTTCTCAAGCTTGCTGTGATCCATGGTTAGTGTAACAAGGAAGTTCAAACTCACAATAAAAGACAAACATGTCATAGGAAAATGACTCCAGTGCAGTATTTGAAGTCTACGAGAAAAATAGTTCAGACCTCGCGATAATTGAAATGTATCACGACAACAAGAAAATCTCAAGAATTGGAGGTTAGACATTCCTTCAAAGGCTCTCTCACTTATATCTACTTCTTCTCCAGTTCCCTGGAAGTAAAAATTTATCCCTACGACACTTTTACTACCCTGATATAAAGGAAGATAGAAATGGTTAGTTATCAAATAAACTATATTCGTAGGGGCCGGACCAGTGCAAAGAAAAATAATGTCAGAACTTACTTCTGCGTCTCCTGTCAGTACTTCACAAATCTCTCTTCTATCGTGCAAAAACTGCCCTTGAATAGATTGTTTACGAACCATTTCTCTACCTAGCTTTTCTAGCAAACTATGCATCTTTATACATCCACCATGGTTGATAGATATGAGAGATTTCTCAGCCAAGACATCAAGCCTTTGCCTCACTTCCACAAACTTCTTTGCAAGACACTCTTCCACTATCTTAATCTCTTCAAAGTTAAAAAAACATGCTATATGAAGAAATAAATCTTTATCTTCGTCATCTAAAGCGTCATAGCTGAACTTCAAAATGCTCTGAATATCAGCGTCAAGGCTAGTTTCTAATCTTGGTAGTGACTTTTTCCACTCTTCCTTTGACATTCCCTTAAAGTAGGATCCCATAACTCTTAGCCCCAAAGGGAGGTTACCAGCAAGGTATGTAACTTTCCTAGCAAGCTCCTCAAAACCAGTTTTAGGAAACTTTTGACCAAAAGCATACATGCAGAAGATTTGAAGAGCCTCTTCAGTTGCTGGAAAATCCACCTTGTAAATATGGTTAATCCCATGTGCTCTGAGAAGTCTGTGATCTTGTGTTGTAATGATAATACGACTCCCAGGACCAAACCACCAAGTTTCTTTCGCCATAGCATCAAGTTGAACAGACTTGTCTACGCCATCAAGAACGACAAGAACTTTCTTGTCTTTCAACCTATCCTGGGCAACTCCTAAATGAGGAATCTTGATATCCATATGGTTGGTTATTTGAGACATAAACTGTTGTTGTAATTGCAACTTTGCGTTGTAGTCATCGGAGCCGGTTGGTCTTGAATAGGTTGCTTTGATGTTCTCCATAAAGACACTCAGCGGGTAACTGTTGGAAAGTTGGTTGTATACAACTCTGGCAATTGTGGTCTTCCCAATCCCAGGAGGACCCCAAATCCCAATCATCCTCACTTCATCTGACTGTAGGCATAACAATGGTTCAATCTTTTCCAAATGAGCTCTCATTCCAACGAACCCGTCGAAATCTCTTGATGGTGTGGAATTAATCAATATGTTCGAAATATCAGTGGCAATTTCCTTGATCATGACTGCTTCATTATCCCTATCAATTAGGTGCGGGAGAGAACATTACATTTAGTAAATAACCATGGAAGTGTCACACACATTCAAAAAGGAATATGAACTTACTGGATGTGTATTGTTTAAAAGCTACAAATATATTACAGTTTTTAGGAGCAAATGGGAATTAAAGGGACTAACCAGTTGCTTGAATGATAACCGGCGATTGTGCCCACTTCTGCCAAAGCTTGTCTCCATCTTCCAATGTCCTGCTTTGATTTACCGGCACAAGTTTTTCTAAAGACTTTCCCAAAATCTCCGGTCAGCTTTTTGACATCAGATGGATCTACTTTATGAAAAACGGCCATCACAGTTTGACCTAACTCTTCTCTGCACTTCATAGTCTCCACAAGCTCGTCAAGACACCATTTTGAAGAAGCGTAGTTTCTAGAGAGCAAGATAATAGCGATCTTAGACCCTCTAATAGCCCGAATAAGCTCAGGACCAATGGATTCCCCTCTTTTGATCTCATTATCAGCGAACGGAGTGATTCCCATTCTTTGAAATTCCATCTGAATGTGACTGAGAAAGTCTCTACGGACATCTTCCCCGCGGAAGCTGGGAAAGACTTGGTGCGTCCAGGTGCTATACAAAGAAGGTGAAGAAGGAACAGATGAAGGAGACAAAGAAGATGTAGATGATGATGAAGGAGATGAAGAAGATGAGTTATTTTCTTGGTTGTCTTGATGGAATCTGAGTTTTCTCAAAAGGATGAAGAAGCCTATTGCAACAGCAACAATGATAAAGAAAAACGAAGAAGCCATATTAATTAGTATGAACAATAATATCACAGTTTTCTTATCTCTTTTGCTTTGCTATCAACTATCACAGAGCTTTAAAGAGAGAGAGCTATGAGGAAGGCTCTGTATACAGTGTAAAAACGTTGACTTCATTGACTGGGAAAGTTGAAACTATTGGCAAAATTACATAGAATCCTCACAGAAAATTACAAGAAGGGGTCCCTACATGAGCAACTAGCTAGAGAAGAAGCTTCCTTCAATAATGTTTTAATGGAAGAAAAAATCCTTTTCTTTATCCAAGGAAAAAAAATAAGACTAAAACAAAATCATAAGAAGGAAAAAACACAACTTCACTAGCACAAACAGAAATGTAAAGATAATGTTACGAATTTTTAACATTTTAACTCTGAGAAGAAAGCAGCAACTATAACCACAAAACAACTTCAAACAAAGCGTTGGTCAAAATTTGAGTTCCATGGAACACAAGAGTCAAAAATACTTACATGGCTATATTCCATTTCTCAAATTTCTCTTAATCCGATTTTTACAAATTGATCGCCTTGCCTACAATCCAGCATCCTCTGTGTAGAGAAATTGGAAGGCATAGGGGTCCAAAAGATGAAGACTCTGTAATTAGTTTGAGGCTTTGAACCCGACGCAGATTGAACGCACAGTAAAACATCAGAACTCTGGTTAGCATCAGCATTAGAAGAAGTCTAGACCCACCACTTCCGCTTAAGCTCTTGCGTCTTGTTGTGTGTTCGTTCTACAGATGCTCTCGCTCTGCTACAAAGTTGATATTATTCTGGCTTTTTCCGGGCCCGGCCCAGGCCCATCAAACAAAAAAATGAAACCAAGGCTTATTAAGTCACTCAATTATATCGGGCATATTTATATTTAAAAAAGGGAAATTAGGTCTTTTCTATTAAAAAAACAAATTTTAGGCTTTAAACTTTATTCAATTTTTATAAATTTACATGATTCAGAGGAACACCATTCAAGCTCTCGTCATGTTCATCAACATTAAGAAGGGACCTCCACTACGAGTTGGCGTAGCCCGCATTTTCCTATCTTCCAGTCGTTACGGTTTTCGAGCTTGAACTCAAAGACAAGCTCGCTGGAAGTCACCTTCTCTTCGAACTCGAATGTGTGCAGATGCTCTGTTAAAACCGGATATACCCAATGCGTACTTGTTAGCCACGTAACATGGAGATGGTCTACCATTATCTCATCATCGTTAGCCTCATCTTCACTTTCCTTAACCAGGAAAATGCAAGCCTTAAATCTCATGGATGTAGGAATAGGCTTGTCACGTAACTTGATTGTTAATGGACCCCCATTTGAAGCTCTGTGAGTGAAGTAGCTGGGAACTTCTCCACCTGGTAACAACGCTTCTCCCCTAGTCTGGATGATGAGTTCTCTTGCTTCTTTATTCAGTTTCAAGCAGTTACCAAAGTTGAGAAGTTTCATTGGATGGTCAAAGGAGCAATCTAGTCTCTCCAGGGAGACACAGTTTACTGCGTTTATGAAAGAGACAGAATCTTGAATCTGTGGGAGCGATACCAGCTTTCTGCATCCCGTAAGTACAAGAAAACGGAGACGAGATAAACACTTGATCAATGGAGGAATCGCTTGTATATTTGCATCGATCAAGCCCAGAGACGCGATGATGTCAAAAGCATGAGGGAAGTCCTTGAGATCTTCAAAGTATGGCATATGCAACTCATTAAGATGAGGCCATGACCTGATAGAGGGAGGCACTTCTTCTATTCCGGTTCCTATGAGCCTGAGAACACGAACGTTTGTGGATATCTCAGGAAACTTTTTCAACAGCCAGCAATTAGTAAGATCAAGTTCAACCAAAGACTCCAAATTGATATTGGTGGGAAGACTCTCTAGCTTAGAGCATCCTCCTAATCTCAACCTCTCCAACTTCTGAAGGTTTCCAATAGAAATAGGAAGTTCCTCCAGATCTGAGCAATCACTAAGGTCCACTTTTCGGAGATTAATGGCATTCCCAATAGAGGAGGGGAGCTCCATCAGGCTTGAACATCCACTAAGATCCAGTTTTTGGAGATTAATGAGAAAACCAATAGAGGATGGGAGCTCCACAAGACTTGAGCATCCATAAAGATATAAAATCTCAAGATTATCAACATTCCCAATAGAGGAAGGGAGTGTGATCAGACTCGAGCAATTATGAAGATATAGATCCTGAAGATTAATGGCATTCCCTATAGAAGAAGGCAATTCTACAAGACTTGAGCACCCACCAAGAAACAATGTTTGGAGATTAATGGCATTCCCTATAGAAGAAGGCAATTCTACAAGACTTGAGCAATTATGAAGATATAGATCCTGAAGATTAATGGCATTCCCTATAGAAGAAGGCAATTCTACAAGACTTGAGCACCCACCAAGAATCAATGTTTGGAGATTAATGGCATTCCCAATAGTGGAGGGGAGTCCCACCAGATTTGAGCATCCATCAAGAGTCAAATATCGAAGATTAATGAGGTTTCCAATAGAAGTGGGAAGCTCCAACAGATTTGAGCATCCACGAAGAAAAATATTCTTAAGATAAGTGACATTCCCAATAGACGAGGTGAGTTTGATCAGACTTGAGCAATTACGAAGATCTAAGCTTTCAAGACTGGTGGCTGTTGAAAGATCAGGAATCTCCTTCAAGTTTACAGAATAACTCAAATCCATCTTTTTCAAATTTGGAAGCGGCTGTTCATAAAATAACAAGAATACATATTTTATACACTTAGTAATGAAACACTAAGAGAACATATAAACACTTCCATGCAAAAACGAGATTGGTAAGATGAGTCAAAATGTACAATAGACAAATGAAGTCAGACCTACTTACTTTAATTCCTTCCCACAACTTCTCAAGCTTGCTGTGATCCATGGTTAGTGTAACAAGGAAGTTCAAACTCACAATAAAAGACAAACATGTCATAGGAAAATGACTCCAGTGCAGTATTTGAAGTCTACGAGAAAAATAGTTCAGACCTCGCGATAATTGAAATGTATCACGACAACAAGAAAATCTCAAGAATTGGAGGTTAGACATTCCTTCAAAGGCTCTCTCACTTATATCTACTTCTTCTCCAGTTCCCTGGAAGTAAAAATTTATCCCTACGACACTTTTACTACCCTGATATAAAGGAAGATAGAAATGGTTAGTTATCAAATAAACTATATTCGTAGGGGCCGGACCAGTGCAAAGAAAAATAATGTCAGAACTTACTTCTGCGTCTCCTGTCAGTACTTCACAAATCTCTCTTCTATCGTGCAAAAACTGCCCTTGAATAGATTGTTTACGAACCATTTCTCTACCTAGCTTTTCTAGCAAACTATGCATCTTTATACATCCACCATGGTTGATAGATATGAGAGATTTCTCAGCCAAGACATCAAGCCTTTGCCTCACTTCCACAAACTTCTTTGCAAGACACTCTTCCACTATCTTAATCTCTTCAAAGTTAAAAAAACATGCTATATGAAGAAATAAATCTTTATCTTCGTCATCTAAAGCGTCATAGCTGAACTTCAAAATGCTCTGAATATCAGCGTCAAGGCTAGTTTCTAATCTTGGTAGTGACTTTTTCCACTCTTCCTTTGACATTCCCTTAAAGTAGGATCCCATAACTCTTAGCCCCAAAGGGAGGTTACCAGCAAGGTATGTAACTTTCCTAGCAAGCTCCTCAAAACCAGTTTTAGGAAACTTTTGACCAAAAGCATACATGCAGAAGATTTGAAGAGCCTCTTCAGTTGCTGGAAAATCCACCTTGTAAATATGGTTAATCCCATGTGCTCTGAGAAGTCTGTGATCTTGTGTTGTAATGATAATACGACTCCCAGGACCAAACCACCAAGTTTCTTTCGCCATAGCATCAAGTTGAACAGACTTGTCTACGCCATCAAGAACGACAAGAACTTTCTTGTCTTTCAACCTATCCTGGGCAACTCCTAAATGAGGAATCTTGATATCCATATGGTTGGTTATTTGAGACATAAACTGTTGTTGTAATTGCAACTTTGCGTTGTAGTCATCGGAGCCGGTTGGTCTTGAATAGGTTGCTTTGATGTTCTCCATAAAGACACTCAGCGGGTAACTGTTGGAAAGTTGGTTGTATACAACTCTGGCAATTGTGGTCTTCCCAATCCCAGGAGGACCCCAAATCCCAATCATCCTCACTTCATCTGACTGTAGGCATAACAATGGTTCAATCTTTTCCAAATGAGCTCTCATTCCAACGAACCCGTCGAAATCTCTTGATGGTGTGGAATTAATCAATATGTTCGAAATATCAGTGGCAATTTCCTTGATCATGACTGCTTCATTATCCCTAACAGTTAGAAGGAAGAAATAATTACAGTTAGTAGATGAACCATGGAAATATCAAACACATATAAAGAAAAAAGAACTATCACAGATCTTTAAAGAGAGCTATGATGGTATTGTTTAAAATTAAAGCTACAAATGTATAAGTTGAAGAGCAAGTAGAAATCACAAAAATAAACTAACCAGCTGGTTGAATGATAACCAGCGATGGTGGCCACTTCTGCCAAAGCTTGTCTCCATCTCCCTATGTCCTGTTCTGTTTTACCAGCGCAAGTTCTTCTGAAAACTTTCCCGAAATCTCCGGTCAGGTTTTTGACATCAGTTGGATCCACTTTATGAAAAATGGGCATCACAGTTTGGCCTAATTCTTCTCTGCACTTCATAATCTCCACCAGTTCGTTAAGACACCATTTTGATGAAGCATAGTTCCTAGAGACCAGCACAACTGCGATCTTGGATTCTCCAATTGACCGAATGAGCTCGGGTGCTATGGATTCTCCTCTTTTGATCTCATTATCAACGAACGAAGTGATTCCCATTCTTTGAAACTCCATCTGAATGTGACTGAGAAAGTCAATACGGACATCTTCCCCGCGGAAGCTGGGAAAGACATGGTATGTCCAGTTGCGAGATGAAGAAGATGCAGGACCTGATGAAAGAGACAACGAAGATGGAGATGAAGGAGGTAAAGAAGATGACTTCTTTTCTTGGTTATCTTGATGAACTCTGAGCTTTCTCAAAAGGGTTAGGAAGCCTACTGCAGCTGCAACAGTAGTAAGAAAAAGAGAACCCATTGATTTGTATGATCAATATCAAAGTTTTCTTATCTCTTTCTATTGGATACCTTTTATTTAAAGAGAGCTATAGGAGGCTCTGTATACAGTGAAAAACGTTGACTTCATTGACTGGAACGTTGAAACTATTAGCAAAATTACATAAATCCTCACAGAAAATTACTAGAACGTACGGGTCCTACATGAGCAACTAGCAGGAGAAGAAGCTTCATTCAATAATATTTTATAGCAAATCAGATCCAAGAAGAAAAAAACTAATTAAAATCATAAGAAGGATAAATAGCTAAGGGAAAACCCAACTACACAAATACAAACAAGACAAAGCAACAACTAAAAACACATGCAATTTCAAGAAAGCACTGATCCGAGTTATTAATAATAATTGATATCCAAAATCCGAGTTCCATGGATTTAAAAAATTGAACATAAAAATGCCAAAGACTCAAAAATACACATGGCTGTTCATTCCTCAGCTTCTCTATATCCGATTGTTGCTAATTGATCAGCAACAATCAGCAATAAGACTTAGCATAACAGTAATTGAATAACAACATTGCAATCACAAGCCACAGTGAAATTTCTTTAACAGAGATCTTTAAGTACTTGCTCGATCAAGCACAGTTTATGAGCACCCCACAAAGAATATAAGGAACTGATAATGACTCTATCATTGAAGTTTATATCACATTTCATTGATTTTGAGAGTATCACATACAAAAGGAAGAATAATGAGAACGACTTTGAAGTGAATACACAATGAGAAAGTCAAAAATAATAATACGTAGACTAGTTGCGATGTAACTTAAAAGATTTTCGATAAGAAGAAGCTACGGGAGAAGGTAAGAACCTGACTGAGAGAAGAGGAAGCTGAAATGGGTTAAATCAAGGGCTTTCTTCACATTAGAGCAGCAGAATCTGAGGTTTTACGAATATGTAATGTTAGCCCCCTGACGGTTAGTGAAAGAAATTACTTATGGCCACCGCTCAAGCTCTTATGTCATCGTGTTCATTGGGAACTCCAAGAGTTTGCGTACTCCGCTCCAAGTTCGAATGTGTACATATGCGCTGTTAAAAGTTGATATATTAGACGCTGGCTATTTCTGCACTGAAGAATGAGAGCATTGCGTACATTGTTCTCTTCATCACACGCCCCTGGGTGGTAAGAACCTCTAGCTTAACATCAACCTCTGTTTTATTTTGACATCCCCCATAGCCACCGCTCAGGCTATCATCGTGTTAATCAACATGAAGGCACCTCCATGATTTGGTATACTCTGCATTCTCTGATCTTCCAATCGCTACTGTCGAGGTTGAACTCCAAAACAATCTCGCTGGAAGTCACCTCTGTGTCGACTTCAAATGTGTATAAATGTTCTGCTAAAGTTGGATTCATTACATGCCAGCTATTTTTACACCAAAACGCGACAACACTAGATGGATACTTCTTACCATCGTCACTTTGATGAACCGACAAGATGGCCTTAAATCTCATGGATGTAGGAAGAGGCCTCTCTTTCAACTTTATTGTCAATAAACCCCCGCTTGTAGCTCGATGAGTGAAGTACGAAGGCACTTCTCCACCGGGTAAAAAGGCATGTCCACTAGTCGGTGTCTTGATGATGAGGTCTCTTGCTTCTTGATTCAGTTTGTAGCACTTGGCAAATTTGAGACAAATCTTTGGACTGTGAAAGAAGCAATCTAATCTCTCCAGTGACTCGCAATCTTCTGCATCAATCATAGAGAGGGACTCTGGAATCTGTGGTAGTGATACCAGCTTTCTACATCCCTTGAGCACTAATCGATCCAGACGAGAGATTCTCTTGACCAATGGAGGAACTTCTTGTACCTCTGTATCGCTCAAGTACAGGTCTGTGATGCTGTCAAGAGCATGAGGCAACTCCTTGAGGTTTTCAAAGTAAGACATATGCAACTCATCAAGATGAGGCCATAACGTGATTGACGGAGGCACTTCTTCTATTGCAGTCTCGCTGAGCTTGAGAACTCTAATGTTTGTAGAAATCTCGGGAAAATATTTCAACACGGAGCAATCAGTGAGGTCAAGTTCAACCAAAGATTCCAAGTTAATGTTGGTTGGAAGAACCTCTAGCATAGAGCATCCGTCTAACATCAACTTCTGCAACTTCTGAAGCTTTTCAATAAAAAGAGGCAGTTCAACCAAATTTGAGCAACTACTAAGATCCAATATCTCTAGATTGGTGGTTTTTTCAATAAATGAGGGAAACTCCACAATATCTGAGCATCCTCCGAGATTTAATTTCTTGAGATTAGTGGCATTCCCGAGAGAAGAGGGGAGCTTCATTAGACTTGAGCAATAACTCAGATTCAATTTCTGAAGACTAGCGGCAGTTGAGAAATCAGGAAGCTCCTTCAAGTTTTCAGATTCACGCAAATTCATCCTCTTGAGATTTCGAAGCGGCTGTACAGACAAATAACAAGTACATGGTTGATTCATGATATAAACCAGTGATAAATATGGATTCGTAATAAAGAGAAATAGATCAAACCTGTACTTACTTTAATTCCCTCCCACAACATTTCAAGCTTGCTGTTATCCATGGTTAGTTCGATAAGAAACTCCACGTTCACAATAGAAGGCAAACATGTCATCGGGAAATAACTCCAGTGTAGTATTCGAAGTTTACGAGACAAATAGTTCAGACCTTGAGATAACTGCAACGTATCGCAGTTACCATCGATTCTTAAGAACTGGAGATTACACATTCCTTCGAAGGCTCTCTCACTTATATTTAATTCTTCCCCAATTCCACGGTAGTCAAAATCTATACCTATAACGCTTTTACTACCCTGAAATAAAGCAACAAAATAAATTAAGTAGAGATGGTTAGTTAGTATACTATTTGTAGTAGGGAGCAATCACCAATCAGTACATCACAAATCTCAAGATAGGTTGAAAGACTTACTGCTCCATCACCAATCAGTACATCACAAATCTCTCTTCCATCGACCAAAAACTGGCGTTCTCCAGGCTCATTTATAGATAGTTTACGAACAATGTCTCTACCTAGTCTTTCTAGCAAACTATGCATCTCAGTTCGGCCGCATTGGTTAAAGAGTATGAGAGATTTCTGAGATAAGACGTTAAGTCTTTGCCTCACTTCAAAGAACTTCGTTGCAAGAAGCTCTTCCACTTTCTTAATCAGTCCGTAGTTGAAAAAGCAGGCAATATGAAGAAATAAATCTTTATCTTCATCATCCAAAGCGTCATAGCTGAACTTCAAAATGCTTCGAATATCAGTGTCAAGAGTACTTCTTAACCTTGGTAGTGAGTCTATCCACTCCTGCTTGGACATTCCCCTGAAATGGGAGCCCATAACCCTTAGCCCCAAAGGAAGTCTACCAGCAAATTTTGTAACTTCCCAAGCTAGCTCCTCAAAGCCATCTTTAGGGGACTTCTGACCGAAAGCATACATGCAGAAGATTTGAAGGGCATCATTAGCTGGTGGAAAATCCACCTGGTATATATGGTTGATCTCATGTGCTCTAAAAAGTCTACAATCTTGTGTTGTAATGATAATTCGACTCCCAGGACCAAACCACCAAGTTTCTTTCGCCATCGCCTCTAGTTGTATTGACTTATCCACACCATCAAGAACGACAAGAACTTTCTTGTCTTTCAACCTAGCTGGGGCAACTCCTAAATGAGTAATCTCCATATCCTTATGGTTGGTTATTTGAGACATAAAGAGTTGTTGCAACCGCAACTTTGTGCTGTAGTCATCAGAACAAAGTCTTGTATAGTTTGCATTGATATTGTCCATAAAGACACTCAGTTGGAAATTGTTGGAGAGTTGGTTGTATAAAACTCTGGCGATTGTGGTTTTCCCAATCCCAGGAGGACCCCAAATCCCAATCATCCTCACTTCATCTGAGTGTAGGCTTAACAAAGGTTCCATCTTTTTCAAATGAGCTCTCATCCCAATTAACCCATCGAAATCACTTGATGATATGACATTGTTCAACATGTTTGAAATATCAGTGGCAATTTTCTTGATCATGGCAGCTTCATTATCCCTAACAAATTCAGAGATCAACAAATGGGTATCAATCCAATGGTAATGTTTAAGAGCAAATGGAAATCTCAAGGACTAACCAGTTGCTCGAATGGTAACCAGCGATTGTAGCCACTTGAGCCAGAGCTTCTCTCCATCTACCAATGTCTTCTTTTGTTTGACCAGCACAAGTTTTTCTAAATACTTTCCCAAAATCACCGCTCAGCTTTTTTACTTCAGATGGATCAACTTTATAGAATATGGCCACCACTGTTTGGCCCAACTCTTCTCTGCACTTGATAATCTCCACCAGTTCGTCAAGACACCACTTTGAAGAAGCATAGTTCCTAGAGACCAGCACAACTGCGATCCTAGAGTCTCTAATGGCCCGAATGAGCTCGGGGCCGATGGACTCTCCTCTTTTGATCTCATTATCAACGAAGGAAGTGATTCCCATTCTTTGAAACTCCATCTGAATGTGACTGAGAAAGTCTCTACGGACATCTTCACCCCGGAAGCTTGGAAAGACATGGTATGTGCATATGCGAGAAGAAGAAGAAGGTGGAGTAACTGATGAAAGAGACAAAGAAGATGGAGGTGATGAAGAAGAAGAAGAAGAAGAAGAACTCTCTTCTTGGTTATCTTGATGAATTCTGAGTTTTCTCAAAAACGTGAGAAGGCCTATTGCAACAGCAACAATGATAAAGAAAAAAGAAGAATCCATTAATCAGTATGATGGAAAGATGATCACAGAGATTTACAGAGAGAGCTATGTAGAGGAAGAAATTACTAAAGAGGCTTCGTGAACACAGAACGTTGACTAAGTATGTTAAAAACTACTTAGCAAAACAAAACAAGATTAGGTACTTTCTTTATTCCATATACCGTATATGATATACCTAATTCCTCATAAAAAATTACAAGAACGTTATGAAGGTCCTACAAGTACAGGGACCAACCAGTAAGATAGGAAGGAAGTTTCGTTTAAGGATGTTTTCTTAGAAAAAAGTAAGACTGGACTCCAAGAAGAACATCTAAGCTATGAAAACAAAAGAATAATGAAAGATAAAACAGTAGAATCTGACTTGTGGCAATTCTATTCTTAACAAGAAAACATCAATTAAGAAGAACACAAGCGCACCTAAGTAGTGACTAATATCTGAGATGTTTATTAAAACATGAAAACATGAAAACGCAGAAATGTCAAAAACATACTACATCGCACTTCTTGAATCCCTCAAATTTGACAAGCGTACGGAGAAATCTTCGTTTACAAACCCATGGCGATATAGCTCGACTTGTCTGTAATCGAGAATCGTTCATCATCAGTGTCGAAATCGGAAGGGATAGGGACAATAGTGGAAATATATTAAAAGATAAAAAACTTCAGAAAAGTTGCTCGGGATTTTGAACCCCCAACGTGAATCGAACACACAACCTTAGTCACAATGTCATATATGTCTCATAGAACAAAATTAGTGTTTTTTTTTCTTTGTTAAAAAGAAAAACAAAATTATCTTTGAATGACTACTACTACTACTACAACAAGAGAAGTTGGTCAAAAAAAAAACAAGAGAAGTTGGTCTAACAACAATTGGAAATTTAGCTCTTCACATCCCATATAAACTTTAACATGATAATTATTAATAATACAATTCCCCTGTAAATTATTTATCCACAAAAATATAACCACAAGATTGAAGAAGGAAGAAGATCAAAGGCTTGCATCAGCGTTAGAACCACCTCCTCCTCCTCCTCTCTTGTTTCCTGTTGTGTTCTTCAGAATCTGCACACACACAAAACAACTCAATACTTGCAACCAAATAAAAACCATTAATCACCACACCAACACAAAAAGAACCTAAACTAATTTGGAGATTATGATAGCTCCTTAGTTCTTCTAACTTCCTAAACTAAATTGGTGAGTCCTAGGCTCATTAGTAATTGCCAGCAATGTTACAAATCATTGAATATCCCAGATTATATCAACCGGCCAGATCGATGGAGACTTACATGTCGAAGCATCTGGTTCTCGTTCTGCAAAGTAGAGAGACGCTCTTCAAGCTCAGAGTTTTTGTTCTCCAAGTCTTTAACTCTGTTTTCCAACTCACTCAAGTAAGCCTTTTTCCTCTCTCTTGCTTGCTGTGCTGAAACTCTATTCCTCAACAACCTTTTCTCACCATCAAAAAAAATTTACCAAACAAACCCCATCACGCAACCACCCTTCCATCAACGTTACGAAGGGTAAAGATGTAAAATTTAAGGTGAAGAAAAAGAAAAGAAAAGAAAAGAAATCAAAACACCTCTTAAGACGCTTGTTCTCTTTCTCCGCCGGTGTCCTCCCTCGCTTCCTTTGACTTTCCCCGACTGTCGCCTGTGTCCTCTCCTGTCCGTTCGCCGATCCAGATTCTCTCCCTGATATTTCTTTCCCCGCAGCTTCTCCTCCGAACTCCGGCACTCGCCTTATCTCCTCATCGCTTTCAATTCCTACATAAAAACAAAAAGAGACTTTAAGCCAAAAGTTCGAAACTTTACTAACACAATTAAAAACAACAGATCTTCTCGGGGAGACTAAAAACAAAATCTACAGACCCAATTGAGAATTCATAAACCTAATACCCAATGCATGATGATGAAAATCAATGAGATCAGTCGTTGGGAGAAGGAAAAAAAAAACAAAAAGTACCTTCTTTGATCTCCAAATGTGGAGCAGAGCTTGAAGATCTCTCACTGCTTGATGGTAAAGAGCTTGCAGCTAAAGAGCTTGTCGCTTGTTCCTGCATTTTTTTCTCTTACTCTTTTTACAAGATCGATCAGACAAGACAGAGAGAGAGATAGGGAGAGAGATTGTTCTAGTCTTCTTAGTAGAGCGGAAAAGAGCGGGACTTGGGATTTACAGAAGAACCAACTTTGGGAAAGAATCTAATTTGCGATACATTTTTTTGGGAAGGGAATAAGATTAGTGTGGTCACATCCGTTAGATCTGAGGACAATCTGACGATTGTAGAGTGTGAGTCGTGGACGAAGCTGAGCCTTGAGGAAATACATGGGATCCAAAGGCCCATGAGGTTGGAGCGTGGGTGAAAACAAGCCGTTGGATCTGGTTACCATCTTACGGTGAATAATGGATAACGGGGACAATAGATGGGACCCATGTCTGTCCTGGACATAACAATTTCATTCTGTCACTTTGGCCCCACTCGCCTACAACGACCGTCAAAAGTGTTTTTTATTTTATTTATTTATTTTCTGGTGATTTGTTTTTTGTCACACGCATTAACTAACGAGTATTAAACTGAAGAAAACTACATTAACAGGAGAGGACGAAGTAAAAAGATTGTATAGTACAAAGTTTCTCAGTAAGAAGATAACTAATACTATAAACACACCTCGTATTACCAAAAAACAATGTCCTTGATGAGTTTCTGAGAATCCAGAAAGCAAATCATTGCCCATCTAAATGGAAACATTATAAATCAAACAGGAGCTTGATATGGAGCACGCTTATCTGGAACTCCGTCCTCTGCTCGTTTATCTTCGAACCACTTCAAAATTCTCTTCCTTGGAAGATTCGTCACTTGAACAATGCTGCTAACCACCGCATTCTATACACAGCATCATCATTAAACATTATATGTGAGAATTGAGATTAGAGCTGACGTTAAATTGTATTCAAATGTAAAGGAGAATCCTTACAGTGGGTCGTTTTGATCTTCTGTAAACTTTTTCTAGTGTTTCAATGTGAGCTTTCTTCACTCTTTTCTGAGCAGACCATCTTTGTTGCATCACATGAACTGCTTCGTCTTTTACTTTTTCGACAGGTTCGACCACAACATCTTCTTCTTCGGCTGATGATGATTCCACTGGAGTTGGATCAGGTGAGGAGTTTTCAGGTGCTGCTACTGGCGGTTTTTCATCTGGTAGTGTAGCACTTAACATTAGAAGCTTCGGAGGAGGGTCACGAAGTAATTCAAGAACATAAGCCCTGTCTAGACAAACCTCAGCTGCCAGATTTTTTATCTGCAGACCACAACAAAACCATCTATTAACAGTGATGCATTTGAAACTCAGAGGATCTACTTGTTCTTTGTCAATTCCGAAGCAAAACCTGTAAAGCAGACTAACCTAAGAACTATACTAAAGTATGGTTCAAACATATGTAAGGCTGTATGCAACATCAAATCATCAACATTGAACTGAAACTTACACTAGTTTTACGACGGCCAGCTTTCAATGCATAAGCCAATCTTCTAAGCTGCCAATTCTTCAGCTTACTCGGTCTTTCATCTTCTTCTTCACTGTCATCATCATTTTCATCTTCATCATCTTCATCATCATTATTATCATCTTCATCTTCATTTTCATCTTTATCATCCACAACATCACCAGTGGCTGAACCAAACAAGTCAATGCCATCATCATCATCGTCACCACCACCTAATACTCGAGCTAACTCGTCTGCTAATGCATTTAACTCTTCCTCACTGATCTCCTCATCATCAATTGACGATGTATCATTCTTCAAATCTTCTTCCAATAGATTAAACAATGCCTCAAATGGATCATCCTCTTCCTCGCTTTCTCCATTATCATCTCGCTCAAAACTTTTCTGTCAAAAATAATGAAACCTAAGACTAAGAGACTGATACGAAATCAAAAAGAGGCAAACCAATTCTAGTCCAATTTGGCCAAAGTAGCAGGTAAAAGCAAGTGCGGACATTCTGATTCTCATTATGTTTGTCTTACCTTTTTGTTCTTCTTCGGCGACGGCGAAGACGAAGACGCGAATCCTTTTCGATTCTTCCCACGAGCAAAAACAAGTACAGATCGAAGAGACGGACTGTGAAATGGAAGAGATAGACTACAAGGACTAGATTTCCGATTCCGAAATAGAACTCTGTTGACGGACACACGTGACGACGAAGAAAACGACGGAGGAAGAAGATGAGAGACGACGCCGGAAGAAGAAGATAGAGCAACCGCCATAGTTTTTATCTTCAAAACTGTTTGATGTTTTTTCAGTACAGTGATTTTTATAGGGAACCCTAAGAACGACGTCGTTTCATCCTTAAAGATCTAAACATTCATGCTGTTTCATGTCTTCAATGTAGCAAAGCGTGTCGTTTTAGTAAGTGTTTATTTTGTTCTTCGTCGTTATCGTCTGGTACTTACAACGGGTCCACTCTGTCTCTCTACACGAAGAAATTTGTATCTCGCTCTCTCTCTAGATTCGATTTCTTTCTGGCTTGATCATGGCGAATCCAGGGCAATCAAAGGGATGGCTTAAGAAATGGACGTCAATGGCTTCATCGGTTTACTTCGTCTTGATCATACTTCAGATCCCTCTCTTCAGGTAAAAATTCATACTTAAAACATATCTTTTAGCTGCGTAATTTGGAACCCTAGCTTTCGTTGTTTGACGACAGATACGTTAATGAATCCGAGATTTGGACGATGAGTGTGGATTGATGGAAACACAATTTCCTATTTTGTTTTAGTATGTACTATTAACTACTTGATCTCTAGACTAAGAAACTTTAAGCTAGTTTTGATTTGCTTAATCAACTTAATCAAGTAATAATTTCATAAAACTTGACCCTTGAGAAAGAGGTGCTAGTTTTGATTACTAGAATAGACTTTATATGGATCATTACTTGGTTTGGTTTGTAACTCTGGTGAATCTGACTTGATTTGTAATCTCAAAACAGGGTTCCATGTAGATCTGGTATGTGTTCATCTCCGATCCATGTGACATCGTCTCAGTTGATTTCTAGTGAGATCTTTCCTGTTCCGGTGATTAAGGCTCTCTTGTACCCTGGTGCTATTGTCAATGGTCTTGCCACCAACATGACGTTTCCAAAGTGGGAGAATGTCTTAGATATTTACAATCTCACCAATGTCAAAGAAGCATCTGCCGTGACCGATCTTCAGCGCCTAGAGGTCTCCCTAGATCTCTCCTATTCATCATTCTCACTTTCTGATTGTTTGTATTGCATTGTGTAGCAACTAATTACTAAGATTCATGTGCTCTCATTTCTGCTAACAGTCTCACAAGTGATTTATTTGTGTTCAGGTTCTTGCAGGGAGTTACTTTTCTGTAGCTGGAGCGTTTGTAGGTTTGCTAAAGCCTGGTAGGATGGGCATGTTTGGGTCATTGCTACTAGTTTGGGGTCTTGTTAAAGAAGGGATCTTAGGGAAGCCAGTAAATACTGACCCAGCCAAAACCGTCTATGTGTACCCGACCATGGTGATTGCGATGATCTGCGCTTTCTCTATGATAAAGTATGACTTGAGGAAAGCCACGAGGGCCGCTCCAGCTCGTCCCATTGCTAAACCTCTAATGAGTTCTTCAAAGTCTAAGCTGAAGTAGAGTTTTGATCGTGCAGTAGGGCTTGTTGTCTTGTCTTTAGTGGACATGCTGTGATAGGAGAATTACACTGTCGCACACTTCACTGTGTTATAGACTCTCATGTATCCTGCTTGAGTTATGTCAGTTGTTTAGTTTCTGTACTTTACTCATTTTCCACATCTGAAATCCAAAGTTTTTTTTTCTCCTCAAAAGCTTACCTGACCATATTTCCCATGAGACAGACTCGAGTTTGAATACATTGGTACTGAGTTAGTCTAGTGGAGGACTAGTCTAGGGGTTTGTCTGTGATAGCTCAACTACGGTATTGAAGTAGGTTTGAGTTCAGAGCTTTAAAGCGGTAATCAGGACTAAGCGTTAGAGTGTTTTCTAGGATTTGGTTAAGTTTAGGGGAGGGAGAATAACCTCAAGCATGGAAACTCATAGATTAGTGCATACCTACAGACTAATTCGACGAACTAGATCAGGCTTGAAGGAAACTGGGAAAAAACGAGATAGCAAGTGTTATGCAGAAGATGTTAAGTGTCGATGGAAGCGTTTCCATATAAATATAGCATTGTGAAATCAGAACAAACAACATAACAATCCAGCCATGAAACATGAATTTTATATTTATTATTACTTTTGTCCTCTATTAGATTTCCAAGAGCTCTTAGGTACAAAATCCCGCAGGATGGTGAATATGTAGCAATGGGATTAGAATTCTTCATAATGTTTATTTAAGTTAAAGGATGTGAAAAGTATGATGGTCAAAGAATCAAGGCGCCACACACAATAGCTACGGAATTACAGACAGACAAAACTGGCACAGAAACGAACACTGGGAAATCAATGGTCAAAGAGACCATATAACATCCAATGTCTGAAACTAGGTATTTGATCACCTGACTTGGCTACGCTTTCGTTGCTTGATGTCATCTTGAGAAAAGTGATGTGACTCGTTTGGGAGATGTCAGCTTTGCCACGCTCTTAAACTATCAAAGTCATGCAGAATTAGAACCAGTTCAGTCACCAATTTGTTTTTCACTTTTCTTCAACAATCACCTGTCTGATTTAACAGTGTTTGGAAGAGTAATTTACCTTTGGTTGGTTGTATTTCTCACGGGTGGCAGCGAGGGTACAGCCACTGGTGTTGAGCTGCAAGTCCTCCATTGCGAGAACTGTGCTCTTCAGATCAGCTACCTCATATCTGGTGTAGTGTTGCAGAGTAGGGTTCTATAACCAAGAGCATCCTTTTTATCAGTACTAAAACGGGCAAACATAAAAACAACGTTTTTCAAGATTTAAGAAACATGAGCTGACCCAAGGATGGTCAGTTTGGTCGAGTGTCCATCTGGCAAGGAAAACAGCTGAAGCAGCAGTTAGTGATGGCAGGAACCTTAGGAAAGTATATTCCATGAGTGTCAATTCGGCGAGATAGTTTGCTAAAAACTCCAATTCAATGAGAGGTGCCTGTAAAACAGTTATAAGAAAGAAGGCACTAAATTTAGATTCCAAGTTTCTGTAGAGGATTAATGACGGATGGGTCATTGTTTAATACCTTGTAAGAAGCTTGAGCTGCTTTAATAAACCGCCTGAAAAACATAATCTTGAGGTAAGATGAAAACTGAGTGGTACTATTTTAAAATGTGAGCTGGAAAGATGTGATGTAGCAGTTCTGCCCTTCAGTGTTTACCTCAGAAATGTTTTGGTGGTAGGAACCGATAATTTAAAGTGCACCAAATTTAGAACTTGAATCTCCATGCTCAGCACCTGAGACGCAGATTCTAGTTTGTTTATTTTTATCAAGAATTTTTACACATTAAAGACACCGAAATGTGTGATTTGAATGTTAATTACCTCTGGTTTTGTGTATGTGTTGGCCGTAATGAAACAAAACTCCTCCACCCGTGGAGCGCAAAGCTCTTCATATTTTCTACAAGGCCCAACAAAAGGTACAAGGAAGAGAAAGCCTTAGTTTCTCTACTTAACAAGTTTACATATATATATGTACGCGCTGTCCTTGTGATGCAATGCTATCTTATTGCTATAACCTGAAACTGACACACACACACACACAGAGAGACAACAACAAAGTAGGGACTTACGAAGCTATAAGCATGCAAGAGACACCAAGGAGCTGGAGTCTTTGCCTTTCAATGTAAGTGTTGGACAGAAACCGGTCGATAAGATTCACTGTTAGGTAAAGTGTATCTGGAACCAGCTTGTAGTCGTCAGAAACCTGAAAAATACCACGCAGTTCATTATTTTACTCAAAATTGTGGAAAACTATCATCAGTTTGTGCTCAAATTTTTCTAAGAAAGCTATGTATAGGAATGTTCAGTACCCTGTTCAATAAAAAACATGATCAGATGATGCCGTTATTCGCAAATATGTGCTAAGTTTGAAGGAAACTAACCTCTACAAGCCAGTCAATCAGAATCTTTCTCATGTCTGGATCGATATCTCGCTGCACAAGCTCCATATAATTAGCCAAGGGTCGTTGTTGAAGCTGCAAGAAAAAAGGGGTTATAACTCCAACAGTCTTTATATGAAGTTGTCATAATGATATTATTTACAAGAAGTTAATTGTGGAAAGATGTAAACCAAATATCTGCATCATGTAATTCAATACCTCTGCAACATGTATGTTGTCGTATATATCACCAGCATATAAACTGCAACACTGTGGATCTTCGACGTTGGAATCAATATCTACAACTTGAAGAAAATCCATGACACCAGATCCCTCTTCTTCTGCACAATCCAGTAAGAGATACATACCTTTAGTAAGTTTGAGGAATCTACATTTTGGTATAGACTTCAGTTGTTTCAACCCTTGACAGCACAACTTAATGGGAATAACTACTAAAATTTCAGCATTTTGGAGTCCGATGATTGAGTAAAAGTTGGCAAGGAATAAAAATGAACACGGAGTTGAGAAGAGTGTAGATTCTGTCATAATATTCATTATTCACAAACACAACAATTCTTACCTTTCTCAGTAACTTCTTCATCTTTAGAATTTGGAAGAGACGCAACTTGGGCTTCAGCCATCCTGATCTTGGACAAATCTTCTGCTAATTTTGATTTTTCGGTATGCATATCTACCATCATTTCCATGGCAATATTAGCACCTTCCTTTGCTGCTTTATTAGGCTTCTTTAGACATTTTCTGTTAGCCTGCAATGTAATGTCAATAATAAGAAGCAAAAGGGGGAGTTTGTAGGCTATATAACCAACATAACATGCACACCAAACAAGTTTACCTTGATGAATACCTATATAACCAACAGAAAATGAACACATTATCATCTGAAAATGTTTACCTTGATGTTGCCTCCCTTGAGGAGTTCTGAATAAATATTTTCTGCAGAAGCACTACTGACATCCTTAAGTACTGCACGTTTCTTTTGCTGTTAAATCAGAGGCAAGAAGATTAGAGATTTTAGCATCATCTGCTGTAATTCGTTCATGACTATTTATAAGAACATGTTTCATTACCTGTTTAAAAGAGGGTTTTGTTAAAGGTACTGATACTCCTCCCCCCAAAGCATTTTTAGCTCGTGATCTCGTTATTCGAACAAAATTCTC
Source organism: Camelina sativa (assembly GCF_030686135.1). Taxonomy (NCBI): domain Eukaryota; kingdom Viridiplantae; phylum Streptophyta; class Magnoliopsida; order Brassicales; family Brassicaceae; genus Camelina; species Camelina sativa. Next base: position 802,737 of record NC_141887.1, read on the forward strand.
CTGAACATCTAAAGTGGAGACATTTTCTTTGTTTGCATTCGGATGCATCGAAGAAGAGGAATACATAATTTAGTCTAAATAAGCCAGTGGTTTAGCCAACCCTGCAGAACAAACAGGTTATAGTCATTGTCTATCCTATAACCTCCATCAAAAAAAAAACCAATGCAGCATAAATTTCAGGAAGAAACAAGCATAGAATAGAAATTGAAACGATTCCTTAATACCCAAACTGAACCACAGATCTCAATTTCACACGATTCTAACTACGGAGTGAAATCAGCTTAAACAAGCAAGCAACAGCTTATCACAACAAGTTTCATGTTTCCTCCACCTAATTCCTCATCGTTAGATCCAATTTCAAAGTTAATCATTCGAAATCGAGCAAAGCCTTGTGTTCTTCACAATCCCATAGCAAAATCCATTAAGAAGACCGATTACATAAACAAACAACGAGCTATAGCGTACACACAAACACACGTTTCGTAAAATCAAAATAAAAACACAAAAGAGGAACGATCTCAATAATTTCATCTTCTCAGTGATTACCCATGCTCGACGAACAAATACGCAGAAGCCAAAATAACAAACGGAAACAACAAAGAGGAATTATCTCAATCGATGACCGGAAAAAAAAAAAAAAAAAACATTCTCGGGAGAAATCGATCAGCCTAAAACCCAAACAACGATTAACACCGATCGATCAACACGAAGAGCAACAAGCTACGATTCCGAGAAAAAAAAAATCATAGAATCGGTAATCAAACAGGAAACGGTGAGCAAACGAGAGAGGTGATGATCATACCTGGCTGAGAGCAAAATAGGTTTATGAGTTTTGTGAACGAGCTCTAATGGCGGTAGAGAGAAGAAGGTCACGCTCCAGAGAGAGAGAGAGAGCGTGTGTTGAAATATGTGTAGGTGGGGAGGAGAGCGGAGGAGGAGCGGGGGGGAAGCGACTGACTGAAAAGGTACTGTTTGAAATTCAGATTATTTTTTGCGGAGATAAAAACAAAAATCAGAAAAACAAACTTTCTAGTTAGAAAAAAATAACAAAAAAAGACGAATTATTTGCTTTCTCAGGGAAAATCTTATTTTATATGGTAAAATATTGTCAAAATGTATACTATATCTTGGTCTTTATTACTATACAAGGAATAGTGCTACTGTAAATTAATTTCTTTTTAATCCATTAAATATGTTGGACCAGTGAAAAAATAGAAATAAAATTATATGTTGGGTAATTTATTTTTAAATAAATATATAAAATATTGAATCATAAAATACGTGGACAAATGATCGGTCGAGAAATATTCAACATATAGTAGACTGAATATAGAATTCTCAACGGTAATAACGGTTTTTCAAAAAGTAATATACGCGCTTTAATACACACAGTAATAGACTGATAGTTGATAATGTTCTATTTAAAAAAAAACAAATATTTGTATTAAATGTGATAAATGTTATGTACATAAATTACATTAAATATTATTCTAATGATATAATATCATTATCGTTTGTGTTTAATTTTACTATATTCTTAATAACATTTAGGATTTTATAATCAGAATTTATCTATTTGCAAACATTAAATCCGATTCACATACCAATCAATCTAGTATTCGACTTCAGATTAATTACAAATTTTGACATCGCTAAATTGATACATTAATTTTTTTTCAACAATTATTATCTTTAAATTAATTTGATATATAATTGACAAAATATATGGACAAATGATCGGTCGAGAAATATCCAACAAGTATTAGACTAAATATGGAATTCTCAACGATAGTAACGGTTTTTCAAAAAGTAATATATGCGTTTATATACATACGGTAATAGTTGAGAAGTTCTATTTAAAAAAAAAACTATTAAATGTGATGAATGTTATGTACATAAATTACATTAAATATTGTTGCACTAGTATAATATCATTATCGTTTGTGTTCATGTTTACCGTATTTCTTAATCGCATTTAGGATTTTATAATCAAAATTTATCTATTTACAAACGTTGAATCTGATTCACAGACGAATCAATCTAGTATTCGACTTCGGATCAGTTACAAATTTTGACATCGCTAAACTGTTACATTATTTTTTTTCAACAAATATTAATTTATTATCTTTAAATTAATTGGATTTATAATTGACAAAAAAATGAAATATATGGTCAATAACATTTATATGTTAATCTTTTTAAAAGGGAAACATAATTAAATAAATTTAAAAATTAAATGGAGAGGATAATAACAAAATTAATTGCATTCTCACAAGTATTTCAAAAGATATTATTCACATATAAGAAATTCATTTTTGTTCTAGTTAAGAAAACGTTTCTACCAATTCAAGAACATTAAATTATACGTTGTATTTGGTCATATACGAATCACACCCATACAAATTGTTTTTCACATGTAGAAGGAACTGAGAGAGCATCTTACACACTTGAACAAATGTTCTATACATACGTGTGAAAAAGGATTAGAAACAAAAATAATCTGTGCAATCAAATTATCCATTCTACAAAGTACAAACCTCGGATCTGATATAATACCACCGTCGTTTATGTGTACTTGAACAAATGTTATATACATACGGTGAATGTTTAGCACATAATTTACATCAAATGTTACATAAAGACAGTCAACCATGACAATAAAAAGGAAAAACATAAATGGGAGGATCACTTGGCTTAGATAACGTGGGCAACATTTAACCAGGGGACTTTTTGGGTCGGTATGGTGCTCGAGGTGCCTTTGTGTGCTAAAAGTACTCTAAATGCTTTTCGCTTCAAAATATACGTAACAAACTGAAAATCTTCATCCTCGCTTATAATCATCACCACTTGAGGCTCTTGGAGATGCAAAACCTCTTTGCAAGTCCATGCCAACACATAAGATATTAATTTCTTGTCTGTCATTTCTTTTATTCCTTCAAGATTCTGGATCGCATGGATCTTCATCTCCAAGTGTTGTTAACTTTGCTCCAAGCTGACTTGTACGGCCACAACCAACCACATGAATTGTTATCCCTCAACAGAATATTAGATTACCATTGTTGTTTGTGTTTGATTTTATAGTATTTCTTTTAATCAAATTTGAGATTTTACGATCAAAATTTATCCATTCTACAAAATACAAACCTGGAATCTGATCCAAATGCCAATCAATCTAATATTGGAGTTCAGATCAATTACAAATTTTAACATTGCTAAACTAATACATAATTTATTTTCAACTTTTTTGTTATCTTTAATTTAATTTTGTATCTAGTTGACCAAAAAATAAATAAATTTGATATATATGGTCAATAATGTTTATTTGTCTATCTATTTACAATGAAAACATAAAAGTAATTGCATTCTCACAATTATTCTGAAAGATATTATTCACATTTAGAAGAAATTCATTTTTTGTTAACATTAGTAAAAAAAAAACGTTATCAACAATAAGTATTTGATCATATACGCATACAAATTGTTATGCACAAATAGAAGAAACTCGTAGAATCCTTTACTTGTAACATGATAATTTGTATATACTTAAAACAAATATTATATACGATTTATACGTATGAAAAAAGAACTAGAAAGATAATTTTTATTTGGAGGAGGAAAATATTATATGGATGTATAAAAAAGAAAAAAAAAAAAAAAAAAAAAATCAGATACTGCAAAATGGGCCATGAATATTTTACTTTAGATTTTAGTTAACTAACGAAAGCCCAAATGTCGCGTAGTCGGAGTATCCTACTTTCATCGGCGGCCACTTTAATTCTAATTAACGGCGGTGACAATGAACTCTCTGTTCACCTCCTTCCGCCGTAACCTCCTCTTAAACCCTAATCCTCACAACCAATTCCTTCTTCATAGATTGTTATCATCATCTCCCCGTTCATTCCCGTCCATTCCCGTTGAGCCTCTCATCCAACGGTTACAATCACCCGCCGCACACGATTCTACATGTACTCCGCCGCATCATATCGCCGTTCCCGATCTCTCCACTATATCGAATCTTCTCGAGAACACTAACGTTGCTCCCGGTTCGAGTCTCGCATCCGCTCTTGATGAAACCGGAATCGAACCGAGTGTTGAGTTGGTTCAAGCATTGTTCGATCGGTTAAGTTCATCGCCGATGTTGCTTCACTCTGTGTACAAATGGGCTGAGACGAAACCTGGGTTCACGCTTTCTCCTTCAGTGTTCGATTCTGTTATCAATTCTTTGTGTAAAGCTCGTGAATTTGAAATTGCTTGGTCGTTGATTTTTGATCGAGTGAGAAGCGATGAAGGATCGAATCTGGTTTCTGCTGATACGTTCATCGTTTTGATCAGACGGTACGCTCGTGCTGGTATTGTGCAACAAGCTATACGAGCTTTTGAATTCGCTAGAAGTTATGATCCTGTTTGTAAATCAGCTTCAGAGCTTAAGTTGCTTGAGGTTTTATTAGATACACTTTGTAAAGAAGGACATGTTAGAGAAGCTTCAATGTATTTAGAGAGAATAAGAGTGATGATGGATTCAAATTGGGTTCCTTCTGTTCGTATTTTCAACATTTTATTGAATGGATGGTTCCGTTCAAGAAAGCTAAAGCAGGCTGAGAAGTTATGGGAAGATATGAAAGCGATGAATGTGAAGCCGACTGTTGTTACTTACGGTACTCTCATAGAAGGGTATTGCAGTATGCGTCGTGTTGAGATTGCTATGGAAGTTCTTGAAGATATGAAGATGGCAGAAATGGAGCTTAATTTTATGGTGTTTAATCCTATAATCGATGGTTTAGGAGAAGCAGGTCGGTTACAAGAAGCTTTAGGAATGATGGAGAGGTTCTTTGTTTGTGAATCAGGTCCTACGATAGTGACTTATAATTCACTTGTGAAGAACTTTTGCAAGGCTGGAGATCTCTCTGGTGCTAGCAAGATACTCAAGATGATGATGACACGAGGTGTTGATCCTACTCCGACTACATATAACCATTTCTTTAAGTATTTCTCAAAGCATGGCATGACTGAAGCGGGGATGAACTTATACTTCAAGTTGATTGAAGCTGGACATAGTCCAGACCGGTTAACATACCATTTGATCTTGAAAATGCTTTGCGAGGATGGGAAGCTGAGTTTGGCAATGCAAGTGATCAAGGAGATGAAAAACAGAGGAATTGATCCTGACTTATTAACAACCACGATGCTGATCCATTTGCTCTGCAGACTCGACATGTGGGAAGAATCATTCGAAGAGTTTGAGAATGCGGTGAGACGAGGGATTATTCCACAGTACATCACGTTTAAGATGATTGATAACGGGTTGAGATTGAAAGGGATGACTGATATGGCGAAGAGATTGTCAAGTCTAATGTCGTCTCTTCCTCACTCGAAGAAGCTGCCAAATACATACAGAGAAGCCGTAGATGGGCCGCCTGATAAAGATAGAAGGAAGTCTATTTTGCATAGAGCAGAAGCAATGTCTGATGTGTTGAAAGGTTGCAGAAACCCAAGAAAACTCGTGAAGATGCGTGGATCTCACAAGAAAGCCGTTCATGACGACGAAAACTCGATAGATGATGTAAACGAACAACATGGAGATGCAAAGGGTTTCGAGTGAGAGTACCCGGGAGTCTTGAAATCCTCAAGGTTGAGAATGGGCTTGTAACGGGCTCTTTAGTAGTAGAATGCAACGCCCATTTAATCTAAAATAAAACTTACAGATGACCTTTTCATGTAACCAGTCTAAAGCATCTTAAGCCTTTTCAGACACAACAGGAACGAAATAGAATTCAGACATTAAAAAAAAATGTAAAACAAAATTTTGTCTATAAACCATTTTGACTGATAAGTGTGTGTATTGTATGTATACATTATTAGATCGAATCTTACTAAAATTCGATCACGTGCCACTTGATATCATAGAAGTCTCTTACATAGACTTGACATATAAGTGGAAACGTAAAACAATTCGACATGTAAACATTCGGACCAAAAACTATAAACAGACAAAAGAAAAAAAAATGTTTATCAAAAATAAAAATATGAGAAAGGGGGGGGGGGGGGGGGGGGGGGGGGTGAAGTGAATAAACAAGAAGAAAAACAAAGAAAGACAGAGGGAATCAAAAGATGCAGGAGGTAGTGAGCGGTCCCTCTCTTCTTCAATGAAGCCTACGTAACAAACACAGAGGATGATGACATTATTATAATAAAAACTCTTATTAGGTTTTGTAATTAAAAAAAATGTTTTGTGTGAAAATTAATATGTCAGCGAAGGTCAAGCTGCTCTTTAAAAGCAACATGCCACTGAGATGTGTTCAGATTTTTGGGGCCACTTCTTCTCTCTTCGTGTAGATTATTTCTAAATTATTTTTTGATAAACGTTTTGGTTTTTGGGTATCGAGGTTCTCAATCATATTTCATATATCATCATCAAATCATCACTTCCCAAATTTGGGATTCAAATTCCATGTGAATGTATAATAAAATAATTTTTTAAAGCGGCAACAAAATAATACTTCCTGTGTATCAAAATAGATGATTTTTTAGGAGTTTCACACAAATTAAAAAAAACATTGAATATTTAGGTATAAATGCATTTTTATTTATAAAAATATATTTTCATTACTATCAACTAATAGTAGTTCACTAAAATTTAAATTCTTAATCAATGATTCTTGAAAACTACAATTTCTTAGCATTAATTAGTAAAAAATTACAGAAAATCAATCTTTGTGATACAAATTTTTTTTCTAGAAAATCATCTATTATGATACAGAGGGAGTAATACGTAGTGCTTTAAAAAAAATAAACAAAGGAAAACGAATGTACAGTAATATTTATGGATTAATTTATTCTTAATACATGTAGAATTATGAAAATTAACTCAAATCTCAATTGGTCAGCCGATAAATAGTGATTGAAAATGGGTCAATGGAATAGATAGTCAAATTGTGATAGTTAATAAGTAGATTTGATTGGTAACCATGTACTGTAGAAACTATTTAATATGTATTGATTCCATAAAAAATGCATACGTATTTTACTTCATATTTTTGTCTGTTTATTAAAATTTAATTTTCTTAAATTCTTAAATCTTAATGCATACATTATTTTTTCTACAAAACATTTTCCCATAACTACTCAGCTAATTTTCAATTTTTTTTTAAACTACAATATCTTAGCAGTTATTAACAAACAGAATAAATAAATTGAAAAGCTAGAAAATTATAATTTTGTGGAAGAAAAAATTATCGACCTTTAAAAGAATAGAAGGATTGTTTGTGCTTCTAATTAATAGTCAACTAAGGGTGTGAATGGTTACAGCGGTTGAGACGGACAAATTCGTTTGCGGATTAGACCGTTTTTTATTTACCATTCAGCAGTGGTACGGTCCAAATAAAGCAGAGACAAGACCGTTGCGGACTAACTGCAGACTATTTTTGCATACAAATGGAATTGGTCCGCAGCGGTCTCTAATCCACCCAAAAATAGAACGGTCAAATCGCACATGGATTTGACCGCCGTGAACGCACTTACCATTCAAACCCTAAATATTAAATTTGACACAAGAGTCAACAAATCGTCTAAACATTTCAGGCCAGAATCTTCTAAAAGTACTTAACTTTCCCAAAATCTTCTGTTAACCAAGTATCTATGCGTACTTGACTTTGTTAAAACTATCATTAAATAATCATCACAACTTTCAAAATCTTTCCCATATAAAGCTATCAATCTTTTCTCATTAAATGTTGCTTCTAACTAAAATTTTACCCATCTGGTGATACGACGTTTAGATATACGAAGCACCCAAGTACAATGATATTTGCCTCTTCGTGCGTATAATATACTTACGTGTAATTTTCTAAAATGAATATGACGTAAACATATAAAAGAGTGTGAGAGAAAGATCTTGTCTGATAGTTCTCGTACGAAATGATCCAAAATCTGTCAGAGCTCCATCATTGTCGTCCTCGTGGACAACTGATCAAATGAATTTTTACGTGTTAATATTTAATACATGTGAATTTATACTAACTCAATAATATGACTGAGTTCTAATTTTCTAAATACTTTTTGTTGTTTTTCCAAAGACAAAAAGAGAAAGGCTAAATAATGTTTTAAGTCATTAACTAGGTAATAGGTAGACACTTAAATACTGAGGACAAGTTGGCAATAAATAAAAAAATTAATAATACTGCAAAAGTATGTCAAAGTCGTCGTCATCACTCCGTCACAGTCTATCCATATGTCAAAATGATGGCCAAATCATGAACCTACTATACATTCAAATTATAAAAATGACATTGAGGTTTGATAGTATTATATTGATATGTAGATGTGTAAGTGAATATAGCCAACTGTTTGAACGTGTGTGAAGTAGAAAGAACCTACAAAAGTAATCAAAATTAGATGGTGATTACCATACACGTTTTTTTTTTTTTTTTTTTTCTATTGTGAAGTTATTAGTCCGGTTGAACAATATCAAAATTTTAGTATGTCTCGTTTACAGCCTAAATATGTTTTTCATAGATTGCAAATTGATGTAGTCAATCAAAGTAAATCTTTGTGGACTCCATGCAATATCTAAAGGACAATTCAGAGTTGCTACTGTGGACAATAATGAATTATATATCAAGAACTGCGTATCATGTCGTTAACTATACAGAGATGCACATATTATGAGATTCAAGAGATTTTCTGGTTTATATAGAAAAAGATTGGAAAAGGTATTTTTACTAAATAAAGTATTTGAAAAAATAAGATGTATATGATTCGATAAGAAATAGATTATGTGATAAGAAGACCATTGTAATAGTAGTAGTTAATTTTCTGTATGTCTGAATTCGTTAAAGCTAAATGGACTATTATGAGTAAATTAAAGCAAATTCAACTCATAACCAATTTACATAAATTGTCTAATTTTACAGCCAAAGGAGTGAATATAAACCAAATTTACAACACATGGTAGCTTGAAAGATGAGGAAAAAACTAGATAAATAAATAAAAACCTACTGTAACTCCATCAGGGATCATGAAGAAACAAACAAGTCAAACAAAATTGAGACCAAGAACAAAAAAAAGTAACTCAATTCATTACGATTTATTGAAATGAAGATGGATGATATGGGAACTACAAATATTCCTACTACTCAACGGGCCGTTAGATTTCATCCATTGGTCTTTTATATCATCAGCGATCTTAACGGCGTCAAAGGCTGTTCCTGAGAGTCCTCTTCTCGTGAAACCCACCGTGTAAAGTCCCTCCTCTCCTTTCCAACCGTTAGGAAATGGCGTTTTTGGCATTCCTTCTTTTGTGAAAAAACTGTTGTCCTGTAAAATTCAAAATTGATTAATTAAAATTACAGAATAAATATTTGAGGTGGGGGGCGATGAGACAAAGAAAAACATGAAAAAAAACAAAGCGAGTATTTGTTGTTGTTGTTGTCTTTAGAGATATATAATTGGTATTTTTTGGGAATTTTATATAGTGAAAAAGTTTTATTCCATTTTGCATGGAGAAAAGAAGAGTTTTGGAGTGTTGTTCCCTTTGTTGCATGTGTTGTGTCCATATCATAGAAAGCGATGGATGATTCACTAAATAAGAACACTAAAAACTATTATTGTTTATATGTAGTCCATATACCTTATAATATGCATATCCTTATCATTTTACCATCGCCATCACCATCACCGTTATTCTTGAAAACGAAGTTTTTAATTGCATGCGTATGTTGTTTGGTTCCACATATAATTTCATCATCATCACATACACACACATAGTCAGATACTATATAGCAAGAGAGAGAGACAGAGTGATTAAGTACCTTAAGCCAATAGGGTACGTTACTCTTATATCCGGTCGCTAATATTATCGAGTCGAATTCAATTTCTTGCCCGTTTACAAACTTTGCTCCGTTCTTTGTTATTTCTTTCACCGCTTGCGTCACCTAATAGTTAATAACCACAAGACAAATCAATTCATAACTGTTGGAATAAACAAGTAAAATATTAGCCACATTCACACACCGAAAGTACAAACGCACGCATGCAAACTATTCATTTATCTAATCTTTTAATTCTAGAGGAGAAGAGGAAAAAAAAACAAGATTATGAACTTACTCTAATGTGTCCTGATCGGATTAAAGAAATGGCGCCGACATCAAGAACCGGAGTTTTACCGGTGACGTTCTTAAGCTCAATTGGTCCTGTTTTAGGTCGTCGAAGGCCTAAATGGTCGGTATTACCCAACGTAGAATTAGCAAGAAGTAGGAGAATAGTGTCCACTAGCTTTAGAGGAAACCATTTCAGTAGTGTCATTGCTATTCCAAATGTCGATAGGCCAAAGAAGTCTCTTGGTAACACATGTACCTGCGTCATTTAGTTATAATAATTGGTTAGACCCGGCTCCTACATATAGTTTTGATAATGAGCATGATTAAAAAAATTACTTACAGAGTTTCTAACTACCATATGAGGCAGAGCATTGTATCTACAAAGATCCAAGCTGACCTCCATCCCGGAGTTTCCACAACCAACTACCAAAACCTTCCGGTTTGCAAACACCGAACCGGACTTATACGCACTAGTGTGAACAACAGATCCAGTAAACTTCTTCAAACCGGGTATATCCGGAACCACCGGTTCAGCGTTTTCTCCTGTGGCAACCACCAGCCACGTGGATGTGTATACACCGTCTTGCGTCTTCACATTCCATAGACCAGAGACGGCATCGAACTCGGCTTTCTCGACGGTTTGGTTAAACACCGGTTTGATATTAAACCGGGCAGCGTATGACTCAACGTAGGAGATGAACTGTTGCTTGGAAGGGTATTTTGGAAAGTTTTTAGGGAAAGGCATAAGAGGAAGCTCGCAAAAGTGTTTAGGGAGATGGATTTTGAGACGGTCGTAGGTTCTTTTTTGCCATAGAGAAGCTAAACAGTCGGTTCTCTCGAGGATAACCGATGGTACGCCTCGGTTTGATAAACAAGCCGCTACTGCTAAACCGGAGGGACCAGCACCGACGATGATCGGACCAGGAACGAAGATGTGACTAGGCTCTAGTTCTCTACAAGTGTCCATGTCGATTAATAAGAGAGAGAGCGAGAGAGAGACTAAGTAAGGAAAGGAAGGAAGGAAGAAAGTGTCTTTATCTTTTCTCTGACGATCACACACACATGCACCTAATAAGTGTCCTGTTTTAGGGTCTTCTTTTGATTGTTTCTCGGGAAAAACCAAGAAACCAATGTTGGAAATTATAAAGAGAACGCGTAAGATGAGGTGTAAATGCTATAGAGAAGGCGTGAGAGAAAAGGAAAGGATTTGTGTGTGTGTGTGTGTTTCTCAATAAGTAATGGGGGTGGGAGAGAGAGAAGAGAAGTGTTGTGATGTGTGTATAGTGTAGGGAGTAGAGTAGGTCTAAGAGGGGAAAAAAATGGTGTAGATATTAAATATAACCCACTGGAAAAATCTTTGCCATAGATTCTTTACTACTAGTCAAACTATTTTGTTTTTCTACGATTAAAGACTACATTTTTTTCTGCTATATATGTCATTTAGCAAAAAAAATTTGTATGTCGTGGCTTTGCTCCACAAAAAAACTGTCCCAAACATTATAGAAACCAAAATAAAATATAAAAATATGCTAATTGAGAAACAAAGTTATATATTTACAATATGTTTACATGACTTTGATATAATAGGGTTTTAATAATGTGATAATTACTAAGAATTTACATTAAGATGCAATAATGCGCGATTACTCTTATGCTTAACATTTTTAGTACTTTGATACTCTGCGTGAGCAAACATATGTTAAATTTAATTTTCTCTATACGTTTATAACGAACAAAAAAGTTAACTACAAAAAAGACAGTGTTGATGTAAAAGTTAAAACATTGTCTTTTAAACACTAAACGAACAATCCGTTGACGTGTAAGTATATGATATTTGCGTTGACGTGTTTGATCACATTTATACAACTTTTAATAATTAATCTTCTACCGAAAGTTTGTTGAGGTCAAGGAAGTGGAAAACTTATATGTAAATAAATGTCTAATACTCAAATACTATTGTTTACTTTAACAAAGGTTTAGATGGCCTTCTGACCTTCTTTCCGTCATTACATAAATCTTCTGTTTTGCATCATTACATGAAACTTTACAATTCAAAGTTTATAATTTTTTTTATAACCAGCATAAATTATAGTATAGCATACAACATCGTTCTATTTTTGTTATTCAATTGAGATACACAAACTCTCGAATAAGTGTTGTCACATCTACTATTTCTCAGAATTGTTTTTGTCAACAACATGCAATATGTAGAAATTTATTAACTGTTACTGTTTAACTCAATGTAGAATCTTCTGTGCAATTTTGTTTTATGTCATAGGCTTTTGGTCTCCCTATGATGCGTGGTTTCATTTTCGTGCGAAAGAAAGATAATCAAAAGATAACAACCTCTATTCTAGGCTTTGGTTTTGGGGGTGGCTGGAGGGATGATATAAAACAAGCACAATTAATGAGGATTGCACCAAACACATAATTAATAAGTAGATATGTGGAAAATGTAATTGAGTTGCGCATGACTGACCACTCCTTCGTTAAATGTCAACTAATGCAGCCGACCTCCACTTCCCCTATGATCTCCTCTGAGGTTGCAATATCAATTTTTAGCATATTTTATGCGAAGCCATCTTTTTCAATGCAACTAATTATGAAACATTTAATTCTAGATTGGATTTTATACTGGACGCAACAACATAAAGTATATGATATGTCATCTATCAATTAGATAATTTAACTAGCTACTAATAGATTTGAACCAAAATCACTTTTATGAGATATCATTACCACACCAAATCTGAGGGATCTCATTCATCATCCAGGTTTTGCAGCCAAAGAATGTGATTTCTAATTGATTTATTCACATGTGTTAGATGAATTGTTTTTTTCCGCATATATGTTGTTTATACTCTTTAGGGACCTGGATAGTTGGATGTTATTCTAAATGAAAGAAAGAATGGGACTTATTTAATTCAGAAATGTATGCGCGTGGTAGTGTTTTAAGCGGTAAATTAATTATTTAGTGCATGCTAAACCTCATCTCATTGATTAAGGTTTCACACAGTTGATTAAGACGTAAGCGATATCCCACGTAAATGTTAAACTATATTAACTTACATTCGGGGTATTATCTAATCGATTCAAACATAAAACTATATATGCTTTGACCTAGATGCATATTGTAATAATTTGTACGTAGACCCAAGCAATCACCCAAATGTTTTGTCCACTCCAATCAAATAAAAAAACCTTATCACTGTCAATATATGAGGACTGACTTCATCTTAACAATATTTAATCAACATGCCGATTCTTTCATGTATCATCCCTTTTATTTACGTTATTACTCCACATATATGTCTAATATATGACATGCTCAACTTATTTTACAATCCTTTTAATTTGCAAATAATTTATAATTAAGTATACATACGTGAGAAATATTATTTTTATAGTAAAAAAAAATGTGTTAACCTAGCAAATATACTTAAGTTTATTCATTAGCAAGGTAAACCAAAATAAATAAATAAATAAAGCTAGCTAGGTAAACCAAAGATGCTTATTGAATATAAGTTCAATCTAGTTTAAACTATATTCTGCACAACACAACCTTTTCAAAGCTCAAGTGTGTATTAGTAAGAGACTAATTAAGAACCACGTCAACTTGAAATACTTGGACGAGAGCTAAATGTTTCTTTTCTTACATAAAGATAACTACAACTTCAAAATCAAACAAATTATATAGACTTATTATTTATGCATGCTTCGTATAATAGAATGGTCCATACATGTGCTTTTGTTAATTAAAATGGTCCTAACATTCAGTTAAATAGAGCCTAGACTCATGAGTAAGCTAGCTGGTAAGAAAAATACAAGTTATACAAGTGTATCAGCTACTATTAAACTACTCTATATGCACGTTACATAGTGTATCGATGGTCCCTTTGGTTAAACGAGGAATATTGTGGTTCTTGGATGGATCAACATCAGCAATCTTGTATAAACTATCGATAATGGCAAAAATATGAACATTACAATGTAGACAAAAGAATTTAGGGTCCCTCAAAAACGTCATCTTCCTCTGGCCTTTTCTTCCATTTCTCCTTCTGCAATATCCGACTCAATGCTCTTTGGAATTTTTCTGTCAGGCTTGAATTTGCCCTCAACCTCAATACCATAGTTACATGACCACACTGATAAGTGATAAACATTATATATGTACCATAGACGCATGTTCGACAGCTGAGATAGCTTCAACGTGAAATTTGAGACGTACGTTAGGATTAAATTATTACCCCTTGACATTTGCATCAGTATGCGTAACAGTATAAGTCACTGATTCATTACAAATAAATGTGATTTTGGAAAACATGATACTTTTTACGTAATATCTTATCCAAACTGTCATGGTCTTGTTAATCGTAGTAGTTTAAGATAGGAAAAAGAAGTTTAATGGATGGTCCACACTCCACATTCTTAACTAATGCATTTTGTGCGACGCATCACATGATTCACGTCAGTGTTTTTTTTTTTTCTTCTTTTTCTTCTCTATAACGGACAATAGCAAAAAGGTGTAATATATATATATATATATATATATATAATTATCCCAAAATATCATAATATGGTCTAAAAATAGTATCCACCATGCAAGACAGCAAGAACCAACAAAAAAGCTAGAGTGACATATTATGCCAAAATGCAGATAATGAAACGATTATGTGGCGATAATAAATACATAAACTTGTAAAACAAGGACAGGAGCGTCTGTAGTCCAACGGTTAGGATAATTGCCTTCCAAGCAATAGACCCTGGTTCGACTCCCGGCAGACGCATCTTCTTTTTCTTCTTTTTCTTGCTTCCACCACCACCAGCTTGGGTCTGTAAAAACACAGAAATGCTTTTATTTTTTTCATCAGTTTTATAAAACTTGTATTCAAAGTATTAATAGTTTCTACATTGACGTTCACAATGTTATGCTCATGTCTATTATACACACAATCACTAACATACAAATACAACATCTCTCACATCAAATATATACATCACTAGACAAGGGGAGCACAAGAAAAGAATGGCATGTTTCTCTGCTCCAAAGAAAAACTGCCACCACCGATTCCGTCATGATCCAGACCTTGCTTGACACGCCCTAAACGCCTTGCATACAAAACTTGCTCAGAAACAACAGGCAATCTTATTCTCTGATATTCCTCTAGATCCAAACTTAGGTTATTAGGTCCACATTTCTCCAAGCATTTCCCTAGCACTTCCGCATCAAGAACCGACATGTTTGTGCTTCTTACACCATGAGGGGTCGTGGGATGAGCCGCGTCTCCAACCAGCACAGTGTTTCCCCAGTAGATTCGTTCTAAAGGGTCACAGTCGTAAATAACATTAAGGAAAGGATCATTTGTTTCTCTCATGAGTCTCGCCAGCTCGGGGATCCAGATGGTTTCTGCTTCTTGATGCATCTTATTGATCATTTCTTGGCTCACTTTTAGAGTAACAGAGTTGCCCTGATATCGTAATTTCATAACAACAACAAAGCAGAATCAATAGAAACTACTTAAAACACATTCTAATCAAACCGAGAGAGGAATTAGTCTTTTACTCTTCGTACTTTCAGGTCAGGCTCTGGTTGATTGACATACCAAATCCAGTTGAGGTTCTTGTTACAGAGCTCGTAAAACACGGTATGAGTCTGTTAACCGAGATCAAAATACAAACATTTTCCAAGATCCGGATACAGTAACAGTTTCTGAGTTCCCATTCCCTGAGAAATCAAAGACCCCTCTCCACGCGCAATAACCAGAGTACCTTGCATAATAAAAACAAATGATCCAGTTCACAAAATGTTTGCCTGATTCCATATTGTATCTAAAAACTGAAGATCAGAGTCTCATTTCAAACCTCAATTTGAGGTCAGGTAAGAATGCATTCCGAATCGAAGACAAACACCCATCTGCTGCAACGAGCAAATCTCCTTCAAATTCAACCGTTTCTTGAGTTTCCATAACTAAAGTCTTAACCTTTACAGTAGAATTATCTTGTGACATTGTGAAAGACAGAAACTTGTGTCCCCAAAGAAACATGGATTGAGGCAAAGCGTTAAACAGAAGAGAGTGAATGTCTGACCAATAAGATAATCGGAAATCAAAATTCTCATCTCTTGTTAGAATCCTCGTCACTTTCTTCTCGCTATCAGTTGCCTGACTCTGTAAACAAACCCACACAACAGACACAAGATAAAGTTAAAAACTTTAGCAGAGCTGGGAAATTACACTGCGATTGTTTCAATTGTCGAACTAAACTCTCAGTGTTTTTTTTTAACCTGATCAATCGAGAGAGGTAAGGTGATTTCATCTAATAGATGTGGACGACGAAGCCAGGATTTGATGATTTGGCGAGCCTGAGGATCGAGTCCAAGCCCAGCACCAGTAGGACTCCGAGCCGGGGGTTCGGAAGATTTCTCGAGCACCAAAACATCCCAGCCTGCTAACGTGAGCGAGTGTGCGCACGATACGCCTGCGATACTCCCTCCTACTATGATCGCTTTCCCCTTCTTCTCCCCCATCTCATCAAGTGTTTACTCTTCTTCTGCTTCACAAAATGTTAAACGATAAGTGTTCTCTTTTAACTTAATGAGAAAGGTTAGAAGCATGTGGGCTTTTACAAACCCGATATATAGCCTCAAGGCCCAATCATTTGATAATATCCCATTTGAGTTCATGAGAACAGAGAAAACTAACAATACTGTAACAAGTACTAAGAAACTGAAAGCTTTGTTCACTGCATTGTCCATCTGGTCCCTTGTCGTGTCAATACTGTAACAACTAACAAACCACCGGGATGAGGTTTTAGAAAGTTTCGAGCTTAAGAGAAGTCAGGGATTGCTTAACTGGCACACAATGGTTTGTTATAAGGAAAAAAAAAATAAGTTGCCTTTTTTTTTTGGGTTGCCGCATTTTTCACCTCTGTACTATTTTCAAATCAAAAAGTTTTTTCCTTCTTAGATTTTGGAGAGTTACATATTTCGACACCAATTAACAGTTGTATGGTTTTTCACCAAAAAAATAATAATAATACTAATAATCAACAGTTGTATGGTCATTTGCATATGAACCCCTGATGTTTTATGCTTTCATGCATCAAGTAAATAAACCCTTCTTTGATTCATTCGTAATTTTCATATAAACCCCAAAAGTTTTTGCTTGCAACAAATAAGTGTTTATATCTGTAGTATAAGTAAAGAGAATCTTGTTCACAAATAGAAACCCTTCTTTGGAGTAATCATCACATGAAAACAAAACCTGGTTCTCTCCAAAGATAACCAAATAAGAAACACTTTTAGTTCTTTAGAGAAGAAAAAAAACCCTAAAAAAAACTTGAACTTCAATCAAAACCAGAACCATCGAACTAGATACCATCCGAGATCTGAACAAAAAACCAGCAAAGTCATCAAACAGATAGACTTTGCTTTAGAGAATTATAGGACACTCCACATGATCCAAGAAGAGGCTCACAGAACGCAAGTTATCTCCAAGTCCTTCAATCACAACTCTTCTGCCAATATCTTTCTCGCGATCGTAAGTGATAATAAAGAAGGAGCTATCCGAATAGGCTGGTGAGAAAATGAATTCGCCGGAACTAGGAATGGCCCCTCTGCATTTTATTAAGCATTTTCCAACTAAATCATTCCAAGAAGGAACCACGATAGAGATCTTTGACCATTCTGGTTTGACGACATCTTCCAAAACCCACATATCAAATTTACCAGAGAATGAGCTCTGAACCCATGAGTTATTCAACAAAGCTATCTTCCCCTGGTAGTTGACCAAATCAGATTGATCATGACTTTCAATTTCGACACCATCGGGTAACTTAACAAGAGAAAACTCTTCCAATTTCACATCAAAGCACACAATTAGAGATTCGTGTTTATCTCTATCACTACTGGACCAAGCTCCGTAGTAAATAACACCAGTCATCGTCGTCGTCATACATATCCCTTTGGTTGCAGGACAATGCGGAACCTTACATTCGATCATCCTCCATGTAGCTTCTTCTTTATTCTTCTTCTGAGCTCCTCCTTTTAATGTTAAAACTTGATGCTCTTCGCTCACAAACGGCCCAGAAACTTGCGATACCGTCATGCACAAGACTTTGTATTCATCTTCAACCGTATCGTATCCCAAAAACCTTGATATCCCTAGTTTTCTCCTAGTGTTGAGTTTGGGTAAAACCAAGAGCTGGCCCGTGCTAGGATTCGAAACCACCATCTTATCCAAATCTTGACAGCAGATCAAGCCGCGTACAGGTGGAGAAACGTTGTAACTTTGTGAACAGAGCCGCTTATTATCAAGAAAGCTTGATGTTGTACAAGTGTAAGAAGAAGACGGTGAGACTGAGTTGAAGAACCGGATGCTGTCACGGTGGAACGAGAGGAGAAAACATGGACGAGTTAAAGATTGTTCCAGGTAGAGATCGATGAAATGTTTGCTGCGGATGATAGAAGACCAGAGCTTCGAGACGACGATGAGCTTTGGTACGGATTTAGCCGGCAACCTCACAAGAATCTTTTCGATCAGATCTCGAGGAAGATCAACCATGGATGTGTTGTCGTCTCGTATCTGTGGATCGTTTTCCTTCTTAACCCTCTTCATGGCGATTCCTCTGCTTTTTCTTTCTTCCCGGCTACAACCGATTTCTAAAACCGTTATGTATATATATAGACCCAACGAATCTTTTTCTTTTTGTTTTAGAAAAACAATTTGATAACAATTTGATATGACATAACTTACGGTAATTGGTGATATATACCCCAAATGGCTCACTTTTTTCTTTCTTTTTTTTTTTTTTCCCTAGGAACAAATTTTTTTTAACAGAAATAACAATAAACAGGTGGGTGGCCTACGAAGTAGAGGAGGAACCAATCATGAGCCAAATACAACAAATACGTTATATGACATCAAAAACCAAACGGTGAATCATGTGAAGTTGTGATCATATTGAATTATTGCATTTTAATTTGTGAATATTGCCTTGTAGATCCACCAAGGCAGGTTTGGTAAATTGATTTGATCATATGATGCAATGTATTAACGGAAGTAAACACATAAATTAACCTTATATACAATCGAAAGACATTTATGATGAAGGAGGATTTGTAAAACTATAAAAATCCAACAACGTAGCTAGCTACTATCTAGAGAATCACACAGCACAACACTAAACACGTTACAAATTTTAATACTGCTAAAGTACTAATCCAACAGTTGATTATTCTTGACCGTGTTGACAAAAAAAAAGCTACAAATTGCAAAACTACGTCGTTATATAACGGTACCTTGCGTCAAACGAGCTCCGGTGGCGGTGGATGCGCTTGATCCAGGCCCATAATGAATTTTAGGCCCAATAATTTGTTCTCTCGCCTGCGGATTTATCATTATTATTTATATAGTTTATATTTTTTTTTCCCCTAAAAAAATAAATCGCGAGCTTTCCCTTTCTCTGTCCGAACGAACGACGTCGAATTCTAGATTGTTCGACGGCGATGGGAGCTGGGAGAGAAGTCAGCGTATCACTAGATGGAGTCAGAGACAAAAACTTGATGCAGCTCAAGAAACTCAACACGGTTCTCTTCCCTGTTCGCTACAGCGACAAGTACTACGCCGATGCAATCGCTTCCGGCGAATTCACCAAGCTTGGTTCGTTTTCCTTTTTTTTTTTCTATTACAGTTTCATGGGAATGTGCCTTTCAACCAGGACCCTAATTTTATCATCTGATTGTGTTATGATTCATCGAATGTACCTGAAAGTTAGTTGCTTTTGGGGGGGTTTATGATGAACTGTTCTGTGATTAGGCTTGGTAGACTCTATAAAGGAAGTATCTTTTGCAACAGTGCTTTACTTTGGTTGTCTGATTAGTCCCATTCACTGGTCTATTTTAAAAGTTTGATTATGGTTTGTATTCTTGTTTGTTCGGTTTCGTGAAATTTCTTGACTGAGCTGTGTTTTATTTAGGTTCAGAACTAGTGTCTGAAATCAGAAAGAAGATGATTTTGTTTGTAATATTGTTTCTTTCTAATCCTTGAATCGATGAGTTTAGTTGCTTTCTATTGTCTGTTGCTTCGTAAATACTGATTCATGTTTGAGCTTTGTTTGAATACTGCATTATCTTGTTTAAACCAAGCACAAAGCATTTGTTGTACCTAGTCATGTTTGAGCTTTGTTTGAATACTGCATTATCTTGTTTAAACCAAGCGCAAAGCATTTGTTGTACCTAGTCATGTTTGAGCTTTGTTTGAATACTGCATTATCTTGTTTAAACCAAGCGCAAAGCATTTGTTGTACCTAGTAAAGTAATCCATTACTGCTGATAGACTTATTCAATGAATTTTTTTCGTGTTCCTTTGTGTGAAATGCTTGGTTGGAACATCTTTTTGCGCCAACCAGTTTTTAATATGTACAATAAGATGCGATTATGAAAGTTTTAAGACTGTTGACAACATCTTACTTTGGCAGTAACTATTTCATTGTTGTTGCCTGGATAGTTATGTTCTTGGTGTGACGGTTACTTTCTCCAATTTGTGAGACAAGGAAATTTCTTCATGTTCTAATAATGGATTTACTCTCTTTCTCTCAGCATATTACAGTGACATATGTGTTGGAGCTATCGCCTGTCGGCTGGAGAAGAAAGAAGGTGGGGGCATGCGAATTTATATAATGACGCTTGGTGTTCTTGCCCCATACCGTGGGATTGGCATTGGTAAGTGATAAATCTGCTATCCCAAATTTTGAATCTTTATACTGACAAAACATGAATAATGTAGAAAACTGTTGCGTAATTCTGTTGTTCCTTCCGTTATAACTTATAACACATGAGGCTAGCTGTAGTATATTTATTCTGTAGTTTGTCTATTTAGAGATTCGAACCACCAAGAAGTAGTCCTGAGGGTTTTATGCAATGATTCCTCGTATATCAAGATTTAAGATTGAATTCCCCTGCTTTTAAAAAAGGAAAAAATCTGTCTATAAATTCTGTATCTTGTTTTTTTCTTTGTCTTTTGCAGGTTCAAAGCTATTGAATCATGTTCTTGACATGTGCTCAAAGCAAAACATGTGTGAGATATACTTGCACGTGCAGACAAACAACGAAGACGCGATCAAGTTCTACAAGAAGTTTGGGTTTGAGATCACAGATACCATACAAAACTATTACATCAACATTGAACCAAGTGATTGCTACGTTGTCAGCAAGTCCTTCGCTCAGTCTGAAGCCAACAAATGATGAAAAATACCCAACTCGGGGAAGCCATTCCTCCCCCAGTTTGTTTCTTTGTTTGTTCAATTCAAGATCTATTAATGTTATGATGATAGTCGGTTTCCGAGTTTTGCTTGTCTTGTTGACCTTAAAGGTTTCTTATTGATTCTAGATTTATAGATTCATGGTTATATACTTGCTGGTTTTGGACCTTTTTTTTGTTTGGGGAAGTTTTAACTTTGCAATTCAAAGCTTTATACTCAGTACTTGCCACTCCAGGGGTTCGAAATTGAGGTTCCATATCTAAAATGTTGTTCTATAAATTTGAGTAAAGAGATACTGAGTGTTGAATATTGAAGTAAATAAAGAACTGTAGAAGAAATGACATTGGCTTGCGTGCCGTTAATTCATAGTGAAGACAGAGAGCTGTGTACTTCTAGGTTCCAAAAACGGCACGATTGTCTAAGAATCGCCGTTCATCGGATTGATTCCGCCTCTGCAATTAAGCACCGGCTTCCTCGAGTCGCTCTTTTACTCCCTCGATCCGATTGACCAATGCGGCGTTCTCGTTTCGTTTCCCAAGTTTTCTCAGACGTTGCCTTCGCTGACGCCTCCACTATCTCTATTCCAATCTTCACCACCATGTCTACTCGTGCTCCGGTAAATTTCCTCAGCCATGTTATTTTCGTATCACTCTCGCTGCGTTGCTTCGGTTAATGGAAGATTAATTTTGTTTCTTACGGAGCAGTACAGAGGTGGCCGAGGACGAGGCCGAGGTGGGAGAAGTTTCTCCGATCGTCCGTACAACAATGACGCAGGAAGAAGAGACCAGTTCGTTACTGAAGACTCGCATTTTCAGTCAGTTCATGACGCCAATCTCCGATTCCGGCATGGTCAACCTTACCGACAACATCAGCCTCCGTTTGGTCAGCGGCAGCAACCACCGTTCAATCCGAATTACGGATTTCGACCTCCGCCGCCGTCTCGAGGTCAGTGGCAACAATTCCGTCAACCTAATCATCCGCCATCCAATCAAAGCTATACCGCTTGCCCTCCCCCGCCGTTCTATCAAAACCAGATGTCTCGGCCGCCTCCGCAGCGGAGCTTCCGTCAACGGCCGCGATCAAAACCTTCAGACTACCGTGAATGGGAACATGCTAAAACGCCACTGCCTCCTGGCTCCGGTAAGTTATGCTAAAAATTTGATCATCTCATTCAACTTCACGCCACTTTGATCATCGCAATTTGATTTACGTTTTTCTTTGTGCAGAAAAGTTTGTTGTTCTATCGTATAATATATTGGCGGATTACCTTGCAAATGATCACTGGAGAAGTCTTTACTTTCACATACCGAGGAACATGTTGAGTTGGGGATGTAGAAAGAGCAAATTAGTGTTCGAGCTTGGCCTGTGGTCTGCAGATATAATGTGCCTTCAGGTTATTGTTTCTGCTATATCTTCTTGTTATTTTTTGTATGAAGGACTAAGAAGACAAAGCTCTGTTGCGTTTTCATCGTGTGCACAGTGATCTAATGTGTTTTTGGCATATGTCAGGAAGTTGATAAATTTCAGGACTTAGAGGAGGAGATGAAGCCCCGGGGATATAGTGGCATTTGGAAGGTACTTATATGTTCTAAATTTGTTGAAAAACAATTAGGGTTTATCTATCTGTCTTACGAGTCAGCATCACCTGCATTGCTTAGTGTTTTTTAAAGATTTGATTTTGAGTTTGTATTCTCTACTGACTCTCTTGGAGTAAAAAAGATTATATGGTATGTATCAGAGCTTGTAAGAACTAGGCTTCAATTGTGGGGCTAATTCTTTCGTATGAAAATGTAGATGCGGACTGGTAATGCTGTTGACGGCTGTGCAATATTTTGGCGATTAAATAGGTTTGATTCCCTTTCTCTTCCTTGTGTATTTCAGTTTGGAATCTTGTTTGGGATCTCATTTTTATCATATTAGATTCAAGTTGGTTCATGAGGAAAGCATCCAGTTCAATCAACTTGGTCTTCGGGATAATGTTGCCCAAATTTGTGTGCTTGAGGTAATATAAATACCTTATGGGGATAGTGACTTACATACATTTGCCACTTTACCCTAAATCAAATTTGGTTCTGTGTAGACACTGTTGACTTCACGTACAAAAGAAAATGAGACCCCTCCACCTGAAAGGTAACTTAAAAAATATCTATAAATGTTACTACCATATCATTTAATGGATGGATAATTGACATTCACTAGGAAGCGGCTGATTTTCTTCAGTTATGGGCTATACTTTGTGGGTAGGTTGAAGTGAATTGCCATTTCTTTTTGCAGCTCTGCTGGTTCCCACCGAGTTGTCATTTGTAACATTCACGTGCTTTTTAATCCTAAAAGAGGAGACTTTAAACTTGGTCAGGTACTTTCCTTTACCAAACGACAGTTTTACTCTTTGATTTAACTCTATCTATACACATGAACATGTAAAAGTGTTAGTTGTCTTAGATAAAACTTTTGAAGCAAAACACTCCGCCTCTTGCTTAACTTGGTTTGTTTAACTGTTTCCATTTATCATCTATGTATTTATCTCTGCTACGTAGGTCAGGACACTCTTAGATAAAGCTCAAACTGTTTCAAAACTCTGGGATGATGCGCCTGTTGTTCTTTGTGGGGATTTCAATTGTACACCAAAGGTAGGACACTCTTACCTTAACCAGTTGGTATACTCAAAATAACTTGTTTTGTGACATGGTCTTAACATTTTTCCACCTGGTTGCAGAGTCATTTGTACAACTTTATTTCAGACCGGAAGGTAAAGCTTCATTGTTAGGCAAGTCCTTCATCTATTTAGTAACATTGTATATATGGTTCACATTGTATCTTGTGCTGCTCTCTGCAGTTGGATTTGTCTGGTTTGGCTAGAGACAAAGTTTCAGGGCAAGGTTCTGGTGAGTTTCGTCCACCAAGGCCAGAAAATACGACGAGGTAGAGCAAGAACTCACTAAGTTCTTCGACATCATTATGTATTTGGTTTTTCAACTTAACACCTCCATGTTTACTCAAGAATCTTTGGGTTCTACTCTGCTTTTGCAATTGCCAGCATGGTTGATAAGCCTCCTCAATTTTCCAGGGTTCAGTCCGCCAATAAATCTCCAGAAGGTCAAGATCAACCATCAGATTCCATCACAAATGCTCATATTGAGAATAACTCCAACATAGATGTTGGAAAGGCCCCCTCCGAAAAGACATCTGATCTTCCATGTGGTGATACAATTCTTGCTGGTCACAAAGCCACCTCCAGCTCAGACCAAGTATTACCAGGCGAGAATATGGCCTCAGATTGTAATTTTGGAATAGAAAACAGAAAACCTGATGTCTCCGGGAATCTCTCGATGTCTGAAGATCTTTCTTCAGTAACCATATCAGATACAGAACCTCAACATGCTTCCAGTGCTAGAGAAGATTTGAATACAGATCATTCTGTAAGTTCCGGTTTATCAGAAACAGAGCATTCCCCTGAGGAAATATGTTCTAGTGATCAAGATATTTCATCTAGTTTCTCCACCAAGGTTGACACTACTTTGGCTGAGGTGAAACTAGATGGCTTAACATTGGACGAACCAGTAGTATTCGCGCAAGATGAAGAAAGTTTAGGTGAAGATGGGGAAACCTTTTTGGCTAAGCTACATGATAATAATGAAGACTTGAGTCAAAAAGGGGAACTTGTAAATGAACTTCCACTTAAATCGGGGTTTGAAGCTCTTAATAGTGACAAAATCACTTATAGTCCATCCTCTTGGACTCCAATGGAGATAGCAACTGCAACAGGTGACCCAGAGAGAACAACGGTTGAACATGCTCTGGAGCTGAAGAGCACTTACTCAGAAGTGGAGGTATTGTAATATATTTCCTACAGTTTTGTCCTTTTATCTTCTGTTCCTTGAGAAATTATATACTTAGGAAGCTGTTGAAATTTGTGGTTAGGGCCAAGCAAACACAAGGGATGAAAACGGAGAACCTGTAGTGACCAGTTATCACAGATGTTTTATGGGGACAGTTGACTACATATGGTATTAGCATTAGAAGCAAAACCATTTGTGATAAAGATTAGTATATTACTTCATTATTGTGGATTATGCACGTTTTGACATATTCTCATGTTTGATTTCTGGTTTGGGTTAGGCGGTCGGAAGGTCTTCAAACAGTGCGTGTGCTTGCTCCAATACCAAAGCAAGCAATGCAGTGGACACCAGGCTTCCCAACTCCAGTAAACTCCCATGATATTATTGTTTCTTTTATAGCCTAGCTTTTTAACTGAATTAACTACAAAATTTTCTCATTTTTGTATTTCCTGGTTTGTTACAGAAATGGGGAAGCGATCACATTGCACTGGTTTCAGAGTTGGCCTTTTGCAGCAGCAAAACTCTGCCCAAAAGCTGATGATAAACAGGTGGGTGACTGCATTAGAAATCTAAGAAAGTGTAAGGAGATAAGATGTTGGAGCTCCTGGGTTCAAGCACATTCTCGTTGCAATGTTGGTGATCTTAACGTCAACAATAGCTTAAATTATATCCCAGCATAACATCTAAGAGTAAACTTTTTACAGAATCTCATAGGCTCCAGTTTTTCAGTTATTACAGATGAACACCTAGCATTATCAATGTCCTTGTGTCCAATATAAGGACATCTCACATTAGTACTCAGTCGCTGCAATAATATTCAGAACATCCAAAACTTGTTGCATCAATGGTCGTTTCTTCTTGTCCCGCTTGGTGCAACTTTGGATGAGTATGCCCATCAGTGTTGCGGCATTCATAGGATAATCGGTTCCAAGTCGGGGATCGATTATTTCGCCAATCTTATAATTTTCGGACAAGAAAGATCCAGTCCGAGCACCTGCGCTTTGATTCTGCAAATTTGTTAATCTGTCTACTGAACCAGCTAAAAGCTCAAGCAAGATCACGCCAAATATGTAAACATCAGTCTCCATTCCCACATAACCTACATACATATTACACAGTTGTCTTAACATTAAACAATGAAAGATTAATCCGAATTTTGTAAAACAAAAACTTAAGAATTTTGTGTACCTGACATGACACATTCATGAGGTATGTATTCAGTTCTACCCATAAATCTCTCGTCTTTCAAACGTTGATTGTTTGATTCAAGATAAAACAATTTTGCATTGTATTGCTGATGAAATCCAAGCTTGGGGATATTAGTTGCTAAGATCACAAAACAAACAGAAGAAGAAGAATGGAAATAAAGTCGTTACCTCGTCAAGCATAATATTATGCGGTCTAAATTCGAAATGTAGCGGTCTATTCTTGATCGAGTGGAGAAAAACAAGACCTTGAACTGTTCCAATGGCAATCTTAACCCGTGTTTCCCATGGCAATGCCTCTTCTTCTGTTGAGAGAGAAACATTGAAACTGAATGTAAAGCAAAATTATCTAATACCGATTTATAGAATTAATGGACACATTAATTAGAAGAGAGATCGATCTTAACTTCCGAAAATGTGATGATCTAAACGTCCTTTGTGCAAGTATTCTAAAACCAAGAGTGAACTTTTGTTGGTGTTAACCAAGAGTGATTCGTTATCTTCACAACAGTAACCCAAAATTTTGACCAAGTTTGGATGAGAATGTTTTTCTAGAGACTTCACTTCTTCCTGCAGCTCATAGGTGTTTTGCCCATCAATTAGTACACAACACATAAAGACAACTTTTAAAAAATACATAAAATAGTTGAATGGAAAGAGAACAGACTTTGCTTACCATCCACTCTTGCAGAGCCTGTGAAGTACTATGAACACATTCGATGACAGAAACAGGAGTACCTGTTTTAGTTCTTGATGGTGCAAATGTGGTTTCATCGATGTAGCCCTTGTAGAATGCTCGAATACAGCTATTCTCGCAAATTTTGACCCTGTCTTGTCTGAATTTCTCCATTGCTTTCATCCATTCCGAGAAGCTGAAGTCTTTCATATCCTCGTTTTGTGCCTCTACTTTTCCATATACATAGATAAGAACTTGAGTTACGTATTTTTTTTTTTTTAAAACATTAACAATAGTAAAGTGCTTTTGAAAACAGAGATGCATGTACCTGAAATTAGAGGTACGGTGAGAGGCTGGTAAGCATATGAAGAAGGTTGTTGTTGTTTGAAAGGCTTTACGATGTTTCCCATTGTTGATGATGAAAGGCCTGAATTCTCAATACATCACTCAAGTTTGGAATTTTGCAAAGATACTTCTGGTTTAAAAGAGGTTACAAAGTTATTCCAAGTTGTAAAAGTGACGCTGCTGAGCAATAAAAAAGAAAGAAAAAGAAACCACTACATAGCCCTATATGCATGACAGTACTCTAGTTTACTAAGTTGGGGAAAAAATTCGAAAACTCAAGTAAAGAATCTCAGAAAAGTGTTGTGTCAATTTTAGTAAGTTATTGACTTATTGCTTTATTGTTGATTAGAAAATTTTCCAACTCAAGTAAACAATTTTTAGCTTATTGCTTTTAGTTGATCTATTGATTAGAATAGAGGCTGTAATAAATGGTAACTCTGAAACGTGTAGGACACACACACAATTACTATCGAGTCAAAATGTACAAAAGGACAAAACCAAAAACGCGTTAATTTTGTTTTCCTTCTCTTCTTTCAAAGCCGAAATAGCCTGAATTTATAATATAGTATTTTATTTATCTTCGTTGGTTCTTATAATTTGAACAAAAATAGTATATAGATTTAATTTTCAAAATTTTCTATACTGTAATGTAACCGTAAGGAATAAGGATGATTGGATAATTTATTTACAATTATGGAATAGGCCCAATTAAAATATTATTGGGTTTTAAAAATCCCATATACTCTTATGGGCTTTAATTAATACCTCCAGGCCCCAATGTTATGCAACAAATGTTCTTATTCTTCTTCTTCTTCCTCTCTCTCTCTCCAAACAACTCCTCTGGGATTCTGATTCTGTGACTTCTCGCCATTTTTTTTTTTTAATTTTTAATTATCGCTAAAAGCTTCGCCATATTCTCATCTTCTCAACATTCTCAGGCGTTTTTCGCGGCATTTATTTCGAATTCGCACGAAGATTCCCTTTGTAATGTTTTGATATCTTCTTCGTCCGTTGTTTTGCTTCTCTCTCTTCATGGGTTCGGCTTCGATTAGTTACCAATTCGGAATCTCAGCTCGATTCTACCAGAATTTGAATTCGAGGTCGGATGTTACTGTTTCCTCGCTTCCATGTAAAGCTGATGTTTCCAGAAAGATCCTATTCTCAGCTCCAAGCTCTTCCACTCACAAGGTAAGGAGAGAACCCGTCGTTTGTTATTTCCCTTAATCTCTTTTATGCCAATAACACAAAAAGTTCAAATATGGGTTCTCAAGATTTCTATCAAATTGCGTGTTTTGCTTCTTCGGATTTGGATCGTCTTTAGTTGGTGGATTCTCCTAATGTAGGCGTTTTTGATATCCAGGACTGTATAAATCGAGCTCGGGTATGTTCTTTGCCAAATACTGATGACTACTGCGATGAGATATTTGAGACGCCAATACTAGACAGCATTGAAACTCCATTGCAGTTGAAGAATTTGAGTGTTCAGGTAACTTTTTGTTGATGGTCTTATGCCATATGTAGTTGAATGAAAAAAACTGAAAGGGCTTGGGGTTGATGAAGTGGGTTTTGATTTTTGTAGGAGTTGAAGCTATTAGCTGATGAAATACGTACGGAGCTTCATTCTGTATTATGGAAGAAGATCCAAAAGTCTATGAACCCTAGCTTGGCTGCAATAGAGCTTACCCTTGCTCTGCATTATGTTTTCCGTGCCCCGGTTGACAATATATTGTGGGATGATGTGGAAAAAGTAAGCTCATGTTTTGAAATTCAGGGGGATTGATGATTTGATTTCCTTGTGCTTTGGACCTATGTTGGAAGGTTTTCATGTGTTTCTTGTTGTGTTAATAGCTTGATTTGTCCTTTGTAGACATATGCACATAAAGTTTTGACAAGACGTTGGTCTGCAATACCATCGAGACAAAAGACCGGTACTTCTGGGGTCACTTCTCAATTGGAGGAGAGTGAATATGATTCTTTTGGGGCTGGGCATGGCTGCAACAGCATTTCTGCTGGGCTCGGTAATTTTATTGTCACCCTGTGTTAAAGAATCAGTTGCCTATATAGCTTTAGTTTATTTCCTTATCCTTTTGCCTATTTTCCCTAAAACAAGAAGTAGACTTAGCTAATGAACGCTTTTTATCGATTAGGTGTACTGAACGTTTTTTTTTGTTTCTTAGGATTAGCGGTTGCTCGAGATATAAAAGGAAAGAGAGACCGGGTTGTGGTTGTGATAGAAAATGTGACAATAACTGCTGGTCAAGCATATGAGGCAATGAGCAATGCTGGTTATTTGGATTCTAATATGATCGTTATACTTAATGATAGCTGTCACTCTTTACATCCAAATATGGAGCAGGGATCCAAGGCATCCATCAGTGCACTATCTAGCATCATGAGCAAAATCCAATCTAGCAAAATTTTCCGCAAATTTAGAGAATTAGCTAAAGTAAGCATTCCTATACTCTCTTTGTTAAACTTAGTTGGTCGCAATTTTGAGGCTGGAAATTTCATGTTCAACAATGTAGATGTTATTTGATTATTTGTTTTTGCTGTGGATTTTGACAGGCTATGACGAAAAGAATTGGAAAGGGCATGTATGAATGGGCAGCCAAAGTCGATGAGTATGCACGTGGAATGGTTGGACCAACAGGATCAACTCTCTTTGAAGAACTTGGTTTGTACTACATTGGTCCTGTTGATGGACACAACATTGAAGATCTAGTTTGTGTTCTCCGAGAAGTATCTTCTCTAGATTCAATGGGTCCTGTGTTGGTCCACGTGATCACAGAGGAAAGCCGAGATGCAGAAATCGGAAAGAAGATCATGGTCAAAGGTATATTCCTCTGCCTATGTAATTTTCTTAACACTATCCATATCTTGACATTGACAGTTCATTTTTTGTGTCTCAGACAGACGCACTTACAGTCATTGCTTTGTGGAGGCTTTAGTGATGGAGGCAGAAAAGGATAGAGGTATTGTTGTGGTTCATGCAGGGATGGAGATTGATGCATCCCTTGTTACATTTCAGGAGAGATTTCCAGACAGGTTTTTCAATGTCGGAATGGCTGAACAGCACGCTGTCACATTCGCCGCTGGTCTTTCTTCAGGAGGTCTGAAGCCCTTTTGCATTATTCCCTCTGCTTTTCTACAAAGAGCTTATGACCAGGTTTCGCCTTTTTCTCCATCTCACTCGCACAGAGTAAGACTGTTCTAATATGTTTTATTAGAAGCAAAGGGCCTTAGTGTCTTTGATGGTTTCGTTAGGTGGTCCATGATGTAGATAGGCAAAGTAAGGCGGTGCGATTTGTTATTACAAGCGCAGGGCTTGTTGGATCCGGTGGTCCAGTGCAGTGTGGAGCTTTTGATATAGCTTATATGTCATCCTTACCAAACATGATAGCAATGGCTCCTGCCGATGAGGATGAGCTTGTTAATATGGTTGCAACTGCAGCTTCCATCACTGACCGTCCGGTTTGTTTCCGGTTCCCTAGAGGCTCCGTTGTCGACAGGAATTATCTCGTCCCCATTGGAGTACCAATTAAAGTAAGTTCCAATCTAATCGTCAAATCTTTTTGTTGCAAAAGCAGACTGTGCTGACAACAAGAATCGCTTTATTATATTAGAGTAGATCGGAAGAGGAAGAGTTCTTGTAGAAGGTCAAGATGTGGCTTTGCTTGGGTATGGAGCCATGGTTCAGAATTGTCTTCATGCTCATTCGCTTCTCTCTAAACTCGGTTTGAACGTGACTGTAGCTGATGCAAGATTTTGCAAACCCCTCGACATCAAGCTTGTGCGTGATCTATGTCAGAACCACAAATTCCTCATCACTATCGAAGAAGGCTGTGTTGGAGGGTTTGGTTCTCATGTGGCACAGTTCATAGCCCTCGATGGCCAGCTCGATAGAAACATCAAGGTA
The DNA here is from genome assembly GCF_030686135.1 of Camelina sativa. Taxonomy (NCBI): domain Eukaryota; kingdom Viridiplantae; phylum Streptophyta; class Magnoliopsida; order Brassicales; family Brassicaceae; genus Camelina; species Camelina sativa. Next base: position 834,071 of record NC_141887.1, read on the forward strand.
GATAAAAATCAAAACCCCATCTCTTTCAAAGTTCTCATCTTTTAAAAATTTCTGATTTACTTTTTTTGTTGGGATTTAAAAATTGGTAGTGGAGACCGATTGTATTACCAGATGGCTACATCGAAGAAGCTTCTCCTAGCGAGCAGCTTGCACTTGCTGGGCTAACTGGACATCACATAGCAGCAACCGCTCTGAGTCTTTTGGGTCGCACTCGAGAAGCATTGCTCCTCATGAGCTAGCATAACCTTCTCATGAGGGATTTACCTTCACAAGAAGCTCAGAGACTTTAAAAAGGCATCACATTTATGACGAGTGTAATTATAAAGTTTCTTAAACAAAATTTGTAGATAATATATTCAGAATTCAAGAAATATGATATCCTGATTTTGGAAGAGCAATCTGCTACGTTTGTATATTGTAAATATAGAGTATGAAAATTCACTAATTACTTTTTAGTTTTTACACGGTTTCCCCAATTTTCTTCATATTCGCAATTTGTTGTTGTTGTAAAGTCTCTTCTACTATACACACATACAGCTACAAGTTTCTCTATTTGGTGTAAACAGATACAATGTCCCATATCTGGAAACAAACAAATTGAATTTGTCGACACTAATTAAAAAAGCTTTCCTTTAAAAATTAGTAAAGAGTTACTTTCAATATTCGTTTAAATTACAAAACCTGATTCCTTCTTTTTCTTCTTCTTCTCGATCTCTGTCTCTCTCGCTACTCGATCATTTCGCTTCTATCTGAATCCTGTGGTTTCGTTTCTTCATGTAAGTTTTCTCCTTTTCATTCGTTTTGTGTCGATCGGAATTAAGTGTAAAGATCGGAACTTTTACCTAGATTCTTTTAGGAATCGAAAAGTTCATTCTGATTTTAGCGGAACCCATGATCGTTGCATCTAGTTTTTTTTAAAAAGCCCTAATTTTTTCAGGTCTCTTAATTCAATTTGTTGACAAGAATTGATGCTTTATCTGTTTGCAGTTATAAAAAAAAAATTGAATGATGGAAACAGAAACGGAACATCATAGAGCTGTCTCTGTTGATGACAACGACAGCCTCGTACCAGAGCCAAGTTCAACAACCAAAGAAAGCTTTTTTGAAGATTTCTCGCTTACAGGGCAAGTTATGAATCCACAACTTTCAAGTGCTGGCGAAGTTTTGACAAAAGTTGAATTGGATTTTGCTTTTGTCTCTGAGAAATTGGTCAATCTAAGTCTTCTTACTATGCAACTCGGCACCAGGGAAAATGATTTTGAGTCTTTTGTTACTAGGAAAGAAAAAGAAGAAGAAGAGCCTTTGAGTAATGATGATTCGGCTGAGAAGGCGTTGGAGTTTGATCTCTTGTCTTCAATTCTCAATTCAGAGGTGAAAGAACTTGAATCGCTTCTTGGTTTTCTCCAGGACGAGATTCAAAGTGCGCGTGTTATGATATCTCCGTTTCAACATGATGGAGAAGCTTTCTTGGATTTGGAAGGGAAGTTGCATGATGCTGAACAGTCTTTGGGTCAGTTAATGGACCAAGTGGTGGAAATGAAGAAGCAATCTTCTAACTTTCAGAGGTTATCTTCTGGTTTGGTAGAATTTGGAAGCTGTAAGTGTCTTTAAACATTTTTTTCATGATGACTATAGCTGGTGAAAAATTTTCAGGCTTTGATTAAAGTTATGTATGTTAACTTTGTTTTGGCAGGGTCTGGAGGAAAAACTGCAGTGTCTCAAAACGATGGTGAGTTTGGTGATCTTAGCGCTAAGATCAAAATGCAGACTGCTGATCAGCAAAGGAATGTTTTGAGGATGCTTGAGAAATCTTTGGCTAAGGAGATGGAACTTGAAAAGAAACTAAGTGAATCAAGAAATACTGAACGAGAACTGGAAATGAAACTATATTCTTCCGAGCAGGATGTTGTCTACATGGAAGAAGTTACCGAAGATGCGTTCTCGAGGTGGCTTGAGTCAGATAATGCTGCGGAAGTCTTTAAGGGAACGTCAAAGGAGATGTCTGGAAAACTCCAAGTTCTTCAGTTCAATCTAAGCGGCTCTTTTAAGCGGGAAGATAACTTGAGGTCTGAGCTCGTTAATTCAAAGGAACGTTTAGAAGCTAAGGAATGCGCCTTGCACAAACTTGATAGCAGCAATGCAAGACTTCATGACTTTCTTATGGCGCAAACAGAAGGCTTAAAAGAGAGTTTGAGAGAAGCTGAGGAAAAAATGATTCTGTTGAACACTGAGAATTCCTCATTAAGTGAAAAAGTCAGCTCCCTTGAGGAACAACTGAATGAATATGGGCTTCAAACAGAAGATGCGGATGCTACTTCTGGTGCTCTGATAAAAGATCTTGAACGTATCAATGTGGAACTGAAAGATAAGTTAGCCAAAACTGAAGCTAGGGCTGAAGAAGCAGAATCCAAGTGCAAAATTCTAGAAGAAAGCCAAAAGGAGCTTCAAGACGAGTTGGGGACTTTCAGAGACAAGGGCTTCACTCTGGAGAAGTTAGCATCGCTTGAGAAACACTTGAGGGACTCAGATCTTCAACTAGAGCATGCAGTTGCAGCTGTTGAAGCAAGTAAAGAAAAGCAGAACTTGTTATATTCTACTGTTTCTGATATGGAGGATGTGATTGATGATCTTAAATCCAAAGTTTTGAAGGCTGAAAACAGGGCTGACTATACAGAGGAGAAGCTGATTATGGTATCTGAGTCTAATGCAGAGCTCAACGAAGAACTGAAATTCTTCAAAGGTAGATTGAAAGAAGGGGAGAAATTTTTGCAGCAAGCAGAAGAAAGAAAAATTCGAACGGCTAAAGATATTGCTTTACATAACAAGATCATGAAAAAACTGGTCATGCAGCTAGCTGCTGAACGAGAACGACTTCATAAGCAGGTATTAAGACTTTAACGCATATACTCAGAAACCCAGTTTGGTGTTATTTCATGTCCTTTGTAGCTTCACCATCATCATAGTGGATGCTTAGATATTGATACTTCTTTTGCAGATAACTAACTTGTCAAGAGAGAATTGTCTGTTGATGGTGAAGTTGAAAAAGATTGGAAAAACTGGTATTATGGAGAGTGGCAATGGAAATGAACGTTCACCAAAGTCTGACCAGAATGCTTCTTCTTGCCATCAAGAAAGTAGTCCTCAAGCCACCGTCACTTCAGTAATTAATCCAGAGGTATATTAATTCTGATTTTGCAGGCATCTAAGTGAATTCTACCATTCAGCTTTAAGATGGAAGCATTGAATATTCTTTGAAGACCTTATAAAAATGTGATGTTGGTCGCTGATTTTTTTTTTCTGTAGGAGGAAGAAACAGAATTAAAAGCAGATATTGGAAGTGTAAGGAGATTAGATGTTGGCGCTCTTGGATTGAAGCACATTCTCGTTGCAATATTTGTGATCTTGTTATCGTCAATGGCTTACTTCATATCTCAGCAAAACATCTAAAAGTCTTTCACTTTTTCTGAGTCTCATAGGCGCCAGTTTTGTTTTTCACTCTTTGTCATAGTTTACAATTACAATGACAGACTTATTTTGTAGTTCTTTTTGGCTATCCATCACAGAGAATCTGCTATAAAAGTTAAGATATGATTCTTGTTTATATGTCTTGTCTAAACTACTGCCTTTTCCACTTATTACAAGTAAACCCCTATCTTTTATTATTGTCAAACATCAGTAACTCTACACGTTAATCCTCAATCTCTGAAATATAATCAAGAACATCCAAAACTTGTTGCATCAATGGTCGTTTCTTGTGGTCCCGCTTGGTGCATCTTTGGATGAGTGTGCCCATCTGTATTGCCGCATTCGCAGGGTAATCTGTTCCAAGTCGGGGATCGATTATTTCCTCAATCATATAATGATCGCGCAAGATAGATGTATTCCAGACATCTGAGCTTTGCTTGTTCTTGATTAATAGTTTTCGAGGGTTTGAACCAGATAAAAGCTCAAGCAAGATCAGACCAAATATGTAAACATCAGACTCCATTCCCACAAGAGCTGCATACAATATCACACAATTGTCTTTAACATTGAACAGTGAAAGATTAATCAGACTTTGCAAAACAAAAGTTGATGTACCTGGCATTACACATTCAGGAGATATGTAATCACGTATTACCGTGATTCGACCTTCTGTCAAGCATTACACATTCGGTTTGATTGATTCAAGATAAAACAGTTTTGCATTGTAATGCTGATGAAATCCAAACTGATGTATTAATTTCTAAAGATGATAAAACAAAAAGAGAGAAGAAGAATTGAATTTAAAAAAAAAAAACAATTACCACCTCGTCAAGCATAATGTTATGCTTTTGAAGTTCTTGATTTAGCGGGAACTTGTTGATCGAGTGGAGAAAGGCAACACCTTGAGCTATTCCAATGGCTATTTTAACCCGTATTCCCCATGGCAATGCATCTTCTTCTGTTGAAGGAAACATGAATGAAAGTATATCATATGTACAGCAAAAACTGTCTATACTGATTTTCAGAATGGACTCATTAATTAACTAGAAGAGATCTTATCTTGCGAAAATGTGACTGTCCAAGCTTACTCTGTGCGAGTATTCGAAAACCAAGAAGAGTGTTTTGTTATCTTCACAACAGTAACCCAAAAGTTTCACCAAATTGGGGTGAGAAATGTGTTCTAGAGACCTCGCTCTTTCCTGCAAACTCATAGGTTTTTTTTTTGTGCCCATCAGATAAGTAGACAAGACATACAATATAATGGAAGAGAGACATGCAATTTGACTTATTGCTTTGCTGAACAGAAAGTTTTTCTAAGACGACTTAACAATTTCAGAAAAGTGTTAAGAGTCGATTTTAGTAAGTTATTGACTTATTTATTGCTTTGTTGATTAGAAGTTCTTCTAAGACGACTTGGCCATTTCAAAAAAGTGTTAAGAGCCGATTATAGTAAGTTTTTTTTACTTCTTGATTTGTTGATTAGTTTAGAAATAGCGGCTGTAAATGGTAACTTTGAAACGTGTATATAGTTCACCATAATTATTATTGAGTAAAAACGTAACCAGAAAACGCGTTAATTTGTTTTGCTTCTTTTCTAGTATAGTTAGCTAAATTGAACATTTATTTATTAAACAGTTTCTCAATCAAGTGTACAGATGATGTCGGTCTTCTGAGGTTACTGTGAGCGAGAGAATGGTTCACGAGTTTTGGCAATCTTGCTCTGTATCTAGCACAAGCCTCAAGAGACTAACGTTGCGTTTTCAGCAAATATGCGAGGAGAATCACAAGAGTGTTTCGTTTGATACTTTTGAGTATTCTGATACTATTGCGGAGGAGTATCCAGTAGTGAAATTTGATTCGTTAACTGGAGCGAGTCTATATCTCTGCATGATGAATGATCAGATCAACAGGGCGAAGTTTACAGATGATGATGAAAAGGAAAACTAAGCTTCAAACTGTAAAACAGGTAGGACTTTGTAAATATCTGAAAGTGCCAAACTTGAACTATATAGTATTATATCAATTTTCGATAACGTACGTAGCATGTTATTTTATTATGTTGACAATGCATATAAGATTAAAATCGTGTGAGATTAAGAAGAAAACCTACCTATTAGAATTAGAACCGTCTGTGGTTATTACTTCAAACTCTTCACTCAGACTTCCAATACTTTTAGCTATTTTAATCCTTTATTATTATTGGCAACTGCCATAGTACCCAATTGTTATGTCAATCTCAGCATGTGAGTTCATCACAAATGGTAACATGCTGAACCATTGGTTCTCCTGCAATCCTCAACGGCCTAGAGCTTGACTTATCCCACACGCTAACTCCATCCCCTGTTCCAAAACACCACAACATGATGTGCTTATATATATTGTGGAAGAGTCTGGGAAAGCTTGTTGACTGATCATACTTTATGCATCCTGCTAGAGTGAGTCTATATCATTTGCAAGGGGAACGATCTCCTTTAAAGAGTTTTCTCAATCTAAATACGTATATTAAGATGATGTTGGTTCAGCACCAATCATTGATTGGGATAAATTGAATTTTTGACGCATTAATGGAGAGCTTGTTTTCCACATCTCTTCGTATCGGGATTCTGAGCGAGAGAATGGTTTAGGAGTTTTGGCAATCTTAGCTGTGTATCTAGCACAAGAGCGGCCTAAAGAGACGGACGTAGCGTTCTGATATATACAATTGCGGAGGAGTTCTGTGTTGATTTTATAGTATCTCAGTTTGCTTCGATGGACACTTTAGCTTATATAGATAGACTCTCAAGTCTCAACTGATCACTGCAGCTGACCACACGTAGGTGAGAAAGATTTAGACTAATCAAAAAAGGTGGATGTATTGTCCCTTTATTTTGTAAATATATGAGAGAATCAGAATAGTGTACATACGTCATGAGTAGGGCTAGTTACTTTTTTTCTATGTATTTTCATGATTAGAACCGGTTAAAGTTGAAACCTTACTAATTTAGAAAGTTCTAATCAATAATTCCAAGAAGAAAGTAGCTTTTTTTTAAATGTAAAATTTCCTTTTTCTTATAAACATTAAAAAGTTATTTTTTTTTAAATTTATCAATATATTTATAACATACTATTAAAGGTAGATAAAGTAAAAAAAAAAAATCTTTTTTTGGTTTAAAAAAATAGCAATTTCCTTTTTCTAAGTAATACTAAGAAAAAGGAAAAGTAAAAAAAAGAAAATCATAAAAAAATAGTGATTTCCTTAGTCTAATTAATTTCCAAGTTCTTTTTTGTCTTTTTTGTTTTTTTTTGTTTTTCTCAATTGTTTCTTTATTTATCCCATAAGCGAGTACAACAAACTATACATAAGCCCAAAAGAAAGCCCAAATTAAATCTAAATTTGGTTCTTTTTTGGTTAGATTTCCTTGAATTACAACCCGCGGAAAATAGCCAAAATCATCCCCAACTATTTGGCAAACGCTTTTTTATACCTAAACTTTAACACCATGCAAATAACAATCTGAACTATAGTAAAATTTAAATTTTCTACCTAAACTATAGAAAATGTTGTCAATTTCAACTTTTGTTCAAACAGTGTTAAATTCGAGTTTAACGTTGTTGAGTCAGACGATCTTTAGCATCCACATGACAGTGGGAATGACCAAAACTAAGTTGTTTTGGTCATTTTTAAGTGTGTTGTAGCAAGAAATAAATCGTTTGAAAAAAAATAGAGTATTGGAATCCGTTTTCAGGTGTGTTGTGAAACTTTATTTTTGATCATTTCTTGCTATAAAATACCCAAAATGACCAAAACGATATAGATTTGGTAAATCCCAGTGCTACGTTGATGTTACATACCGTTTGATTCAACATCATTAAACTCTGATTTAACATTGTTCAAACAAAGATTGAAATTGACCATATTTTATATAGTTTAGGTAGCAAATTTAAATTTTAATGCAGTTCAGATTGTTATTTGAGTTTAGGCTTGGACAAATAGTTGGATTTGATTTTAGCTGGTTTTCCCATCTAAAGGAAATCCATATTTTTTATTTGTTTATTAAGTTTGGGTCGGTCGACAACGCTCCCTCACTTTCTTTATTATAAATAGACTAACACTCGCATAAGAACAGAGAGTTTAGCGAGAGAGATTCTAATGGCGAGAGAAAGAGAGAGAGCGATTCTAATTGGTGCGCGGGGAGCAAAACGGGAGTCGAGTGAGAGAGGTATATTTTCTAAACCCTAGCTAGTAGCTATGAATCAGATTCTGATTTTTTCTTTCTTTCTGAAATAAGAGTCTCGTTTGTTTGTTTTTTTTTTTTCTTGTATATGCGATCTTAATTATTATTGGGTTTGTTTGTTTCTTTTTTTTTTGGATGAAACTACGAAACAGGGTTCGTGTTCCAATTCCAACCAGGAGAAGGATGACTCTCAGATCGATTTTGGTTTCAAGGAAGTGGACGATTCAGAAACCCTAAAAAACGGAAGGTAATCTCTACTCTTAGGTCTAGGTCTTTTTTTGTTTGTTAATTTAATTAAAGGGGGTTTAATTTCTTTGTTTCTTTCTCTTTTGGTGGTGACACTAGGAAACAGGTTCGTGTTCGTGTTCCAACCAGGAGGACGATTGATTTTATCTCACTTTGTTACAAACTCTGATCGAGTAACATATATATATGTCTTTGTCTTCCCTTGTGTGCTCTCTAAAATTTGATCACTTTCTTTCTCTTTTTTTGGTTGGTTGAAACTACCAAACAGGTGTAGGTGTGTGTGTGCGTTCGTGTATTCAGAGAACAAACACTGCCTGTCGCCGGCGACAGTGTTCTTTTACAGTAAGTAACTACTACATCAAACTCTGGTCGGTTATATAAACAAGAAAGGTAACATGTTATGTCTATTTGGTTTCAATTTTATTAAATTTGGGAATGTGCCTCCTGAGATTTTATTGTTTTCACTTTTATTCATTCATACCTTCTTTTTTTGAAGATTAACGAAGGGGTTCTAGTACAGATCGGAGAAATATGCACTTTGATTTGAGGAATGATGAAGAAGGGATTCAGAACATCATCAAATTGTTCCTTCCTTCTTGTTACAGAGGTGGTCTTTGTTGACTCAATACGTCTCTTAATATTCCACTTCAGTCTTCCCAATCCTTACTCCAGTCATCAGTTAAGTCTACTTTAAAAGTTTAATTTGTTTTTACATTATTGGATTGAGAATTGACATTTATTTTCTTCCCATTGTTTCCTAACTTCTTTGTTGCTTCTCTAGATCTAGATGATGGTGGAGATGTATACATATGCATGTCTTATTTTAGGGATGACCACCGCCCCAACCACAACAACAATCCTCTGTAAGTAAACTTCAGATCCTTTATCTTGTCTTCCTATGGCTTTCAGGCTGATGTTAAAGCATTGCAGAAGGTTCTCCAATCCAGTCCAGACACTTGGTGAGGTTTCCTTTGCTCTTTTGATCATATCTCTTTCATCCTTGTCATTTGAGAGCTTGCTTGGTTTGGTTCATGTTCTTATTTTGCAGGGTGATGATGGCAATTTTCTCAATTATACTGTATGTTCCTTCACTCTCATTCTCACCTAGAAGCTACCACTCCATATCCCACGTTCTTCTTGTATCCGCAAGTTTAATGACACTATACAGGTTGCTGATTTGAGATATTCCGTATATACCTTTTTTTTTTTATGTCTTGACTGCTGTTGATGACCCTTCTTTTTCCTCTCTCTCTCTCAGGTCAATTCATAACACAAGGAGCCAAGTGAAGAGCCGAGTTGTGTAGCCATACGTGAGAGCTATGGACTATTTTGGGTCAGGTAATTCTTTTTCTGTCTCTGTATTAATTGTCTATTATTTTTCACTCTATACTTTAGTTCCTTGTCATTTAATTTCTTGTTTTCTTTTTTTTTCCCCTGCAGAGTTTTGGTGGCTTCTGTGCACTTACATACTTGATCTTTGCCCCCGAAGGACTCAATCAACTTTGCGAAGTCACTAACCATGCCTTGAAGCCTTTCAAAGCTGCCGCTGATCACTAACAAGGTTTTTGTTTTCTGAATCTCCATCTGCTTTTCTTTTCTTATAGTGTGGATCCAACAATGTACTCTGTTTTCACATGTCTCTTTCTTTCTGGTTGGTGCATGTTGTGCATGTAAGATACACAAGGAGCCGATGATCCATCCATTTAGACATCGATCAAAGTAAGTAAGCCCTACTACTCACTCTCTTGCCTTTTCTTCATCTCAGATTAATGGATATTTTAATTTCTATATTCTAACATCTGAGTTTACTTTACACAGTTGTTAGGATTCTCTCTTGGTGGTTCTGCTAACAGGTGAGATTTTTTGATGGGATTGTTTGTTACTCGCTGTTTGCATGCTTATTTCTGGAGATGTATCCCGACCTGCTGCCATCAATTTTATACCAGAAGTATTCATTTGTGTCATCTTATGTAACTTACAAGACTCTTGTTAAGCTCTTATCCTTCTTTTAACTTTTCCAGAGCAGACAAACCTATGTTGTCTTGCTATGGCTTTCAGGCTGATGTTAAAGCATTGCAGAAGGTTCTCAAATCCAGTCCAGACACTTGGTGAGGTTTCCTTTCCTCTTTTGATCAATTATCTTTCATCCTTTGCTTATATTAGATATTTTTATAAAAGACTTATTTAAGATCCTATTCTCTGTGTTTCGTGTCCTGCAGATCTATCAGCATCAGCATAGCAGGCAGATGAGTTTTCCTGCTATGGTTCATCTTCTCTCCAGCACGCTTTATTTCAAGCGTTTTTCCCCTACTTAATGTTCTAGGAGGGATTGACGAGGAAGGTAAAATGCCCTTCTTTGTTTTCTTCGTTATGATGTGACTATAGAAGAGGTACTTTGTGTGATCTTTATTCTTGATTATATTCAGGAAAAGGGGATCATATGAGCGAGTTGGATACGGTGCACAAGATTCTGGTTCCACACTTATCATGCCTTTCCTTGACAACGAGCTCAAGTCGCAAGTCCCCTTCTGACCTAAACTGGTTTGTTGATAATCTTCATTTTTCTTTTCTTATAAATCCGACAATGTACTCACACGTCTCTTTTTGGTAGGTGCATGTATTGTTGGCCATGGAAGATACACAAGGATCCGAGTGAAGATTCGAGATGTTTGTTCTGTTGGCTGGTGGGGACTTGAGGAGGCTGCTTGCAGAGCCAAACTCAAAAGGCCAAGGTTCGGTCACATCTCTTAATCTTCCTCAGAAATCAGAAAGCCACAATTCTCTCATTCTTGCTCAGTTTCTCTCTTGTGACCCCTGAAGCCGATAATCCATGTTGTTAATGATGTAATCCAGTCTCTGCAGCAACAACTTTATCCGTAAGATTAATCGGATAAATAAGCCTTAAAGCCATTCAAAGCCCTACCATTGTTTGATAGTTGCTACATTGAAAACTAACAAGGTTTGTTTTCTGAATCTTCATCTGCTTTTCTTTTCTTATGGTATGGATCCAACAATCAGTATACTATGTTTTAATATGTATCTTTCTGGTAGGTGCATGTTGGCCATGTAAGATACACAAGGAGCCGATGATCCGTCCATGTAGACATCAATCGAAGTATAAGTAAGCGCTACTACTCACTCTCTTGCCTTTTCTTCACATCTCAGATTAATGGATTTTTTTTTTATTAACTTCGAAATTCTAACATCTGAGTTCACTTTACACAGTTTGTTAGGATTCTCTTGGCGGTTCTGCTAACAGGTGAGTCTCCCAGTTGTTAGAAGGTTTGTTCAGTCTGTTAGTGACCAAGCCGTTGGAGTGGGAGTCATTTGTGGAGTCAGACCAGATCAGCAGTTGGTCAAGGTATTTTTGTTTCTGTTTCATCTCCTGAATCCTTCCCCATATTATTTCATTAGCATAATGATCTTTTTGTAGTTGTTTCATTTTGGTTTCAGTAATAGTACTGAAGTGTGGCTTGTCATATTCGCCATAGAAGAAGATACACTAGGAGTCAAGTGAAGAGCCCAGATGTTTGTTGAGTTGACTGGTTGACTTGAGGAGGCTGCTTGCTGAGCAAACTAGAAGGCCAAGGTTTGATATTTTTTTCTCTGTTTTATTTCTGCTTTAGAGCTCAAAATAGGATTCTCTTGTTATATAATCAAAGCTATAAGCTTTGGTTGTTGGCCCGGAAACATTATTCTTGACTGAAATGTGGCTTGTCATGACTATGTTGCAGATTGTACATGCTGATCTACTGAAATTGATGGATGGAGGAGTATCACTTTGCTAACTCAGTTCCTACATTAAAATTGTTACCTAAAGAAGCAGCAGGTATGCTTTTTCAAAATACAATGGAGATTTTGTGATGGGATTGTTTCTTACTCTCTGTCTAATTACACTAACGTTTATGATATCTACAGGGAAAAATTCTTGAATTCTTATTCTGGAGATGTAATCAACCTGCTGCCATCGATCAACTTTTCATTTTAGCTGAACAGTTGTTCATCGATGATGTATAGACTCCATTGCTGTTTTCGAACAAGTCAGGCAAGTCGTTCCAATTCTCACAATCACTCAATACGTTCGCTTCAGTAGTTCCCCATTCATGTAACTGAATTTTTGTGTTTTTGTTTTTGCTGCTTCTCTAGATGATTGAGATGGCGCTGAATTATGATCCAAACGATGGAATACCCCTCTTCTTGCTCTGTAAGTCATCTCAGTTTGCTCTCTCTGCCTTTTTTTTTTTTTTTTTTTTTATTTGTTTCAAGTTTATCTATCTCCTTCTAACCAACGATCCTTGTTTGCTTCAGTAGTTCCCCAACCATAATTGATACATAGATGAGCTACTTATTGTTTCTGAATCTAGAAGCTCTTCACTTCATAGCTCCAGCTTTTGCCTGCACCCCAAAGAAGTACACCACATCTGCCATAATTTTAAGGTTAATACCCTCCATCAGAGATTATTTTGTTTCTTTCACTAATAAGTATGTTGTTCACTCTTTCATCGCATGTCTAATCAGGGATGACCTGCCCAACAAATAACAACGAGTCAACAACAACAATGGAAAAATCATCTGTAAGTAAACTTAAGATCCGTATCCTTTATTTTATTTTTTTGTGTTTCAATTTTTTGGATCCCTCAGCCAATTACAATCTCTTTTTTTTTCTTGTTTATTGTGGTGTTATATCTTGTCACCTTCTCTTCTCTACTCTCAGGATCCAAACAGTGTTGATGAATACTATTTGGTGGAAGTTCGTGTCTTTTCAAGTGATGGATGTTCAGTGGACGTTGTTTTGATGGCGTTTCTTCTTCAATTCTTATCAGATTCCCGAGGCCTTTGGATTTCTCTACGTAGATAATATTTGATGCGACTCATTCCTTGAAGCCATTCAACAAAGCTGCCGCTGCTGATCTCTTGGCCAAGATAGTGGGTTCTCCTCCCCGATTATATGATTGTTGCTACACATTTAGAACGAATAAGGTCTGTTTCTCTGAAATCTTCCATCTGTTTTTCTTTTCTTATAAATCCGACAATGTACTCACACGTCTCTTTTTGGTAGGTGCATGTATTGTTGGCCGTGGTTGATACACAAGGTTCCAAGTGGAGATGTTTGTTCAGTTCACTGGTGGAGTCGAGGAAGGAGGCTGCTTGCAGAGCCAAACTCAAAGGCCAAGGTTTGTTTTTTTTCCTTCTTAGTATTGTTTCTGCTTGTGATGTTATTTGTTTATTTCGTTTAAATGGTGGCAATGCAGGGTCTGAAGTCGCAGCTGCAAGAGTTCATTCCGGAACAACAGGTTAGCGTAGACCTCTTCTACATTAATTTTTCTATAAAGGTAAAATGCCCTTCTTTGTTTTCTTCGGAACAACAGGTTAGCGTAGTTACGATGAACTTGACAATTATTTGATGATTGAGATATTTCTTAAATGCCTCAAGGCTCTGGTCATACACTTCTACTTGCAAGTTTAAGTTCATGATACGGTTTGTTTTGCTGAACTTTATCATCCCATGTTTTCTTACCTTTATCATTCAATTTGTGTAGTTTTAAGCCGCATAACTTCAGCTTATGTTTTTAGTTTCAAGTTGAACTCTGGTTTTGTATTTGAATGCTTGTTATTGTTATTTAAGTACTTGTAGTTTGCATTTTCAACTCTGCAAATGGATGTTATATTTCTTTTATTTGTTGTAGGTTTTGGATTGTTTCTGATTTTGCGGATATTTTGTTATGTTTCGGATGGTAATAATCGGAACGAACTGAAATTAAAGAAAAAACAAATGAAAAAAAAAAAATGAAAAATTTAAAGATCCGAAAGATGCAAAAGATGAAAGATTTCGCAAATAAGTCTCTAAGTTTAAAAAAAAAAAAAAATTGGGCACAAGGTCCAAAATTTTTTGGGTCGGGTTTCTCTAAACCCAATATAGTTTAAACACGAGTGAATTGCATACCGGGACTTAATGGTGGTGGCCATGGAATATTTGTGGAGAAATGTGAGCCAGGAATCTGAGGCGAAGCTGCATTAGGCGCACCAGGTGGAACAAAAACAGAGCAGCGACTTGTAGCTTTTGTGAATGTTGTTGAGATGAAGATGGTATTGTTGAAGAATTGGGAATTAGATTGAGAATATCAGATTGTTGGTTATGGTTTCTTAGAATTGAGATCGTCTTCAACCATGATGGGAGTGTATAATTGGGTTAGAAATTTTGGAATTGGAGCAAATGACTTAACCGGATCTAGATTTTGTGACCAAGTAAATCATAACTCCAAATGAATTATTCTTTAATTATCTTGGTGTGTATGTCAAAGTTATATTTTTATGGGACAGCAAGAAAAGTTAAATATGTTCATTGTTACATGTGTTTGTGTATAACTGGATACATATTTCAATTTAAAAAAAAAAAAAATCAATTTCATCTATACAAGACAATATATTATATATATTGTTCCAATACATACTTCTATACTTTAATGAATTATTGAAAGAAAATAAGATGTAAGATTATCTTTCTTTCCATTTATGGTGAATTGACCAATAAACTGTTAATATAGTCAATTTAGTATTATGATATTGATAATTTTTTATTTGTTGCTAATTAATAAACTGAATGTATGATGAAATTTATAGTGTGATTTTTTACTTTTAATGAAAATGAATATAACAAATCATGTTGTCAATTAATCCCTAGATATCTAATTATTACTAGGGATTTTAAAATTTAAAATTAATAAATGTTTAAAAGCATTGTTTTTGGCTAATGTATGTATATAAATATTATGAGCTTTAGTTGTCAAACTCCTCAATAATTTTATTTTCTTAAAATCATTTTTAGTTATATTCTCGGGGAGATGAAAAGGTTAGCTAAATGGATCCAAATATGTTGATAGCAAAAAAGCTATCAGATACTGATGTTTCTGTAGTGGGTTTTTTGACTTTACCCAAAAATACTATGGAAAACATACAAAAAAAAATGAAAACTACAATACCTCGAGAAGGTATTCAAGTGGAAGTCGTTGCTAATGACAAATCGTATACGGTTAAGCTTAAAGAACACAACAAAGGTTTTCGTATGTATAGTGGATGGAAAAATATTGTAAATACAAGAGGCCTCAAATCAGGTGATCTTCTCAAATTATATTGGCAAGATACCAAATTTATTTTGACTGAAGGGTGAGTTTTCTTTTCTAAATTATCGCTCATTAGTTTTTATTTTTTAATAACTCTATTTAACTAATTTTTTGGTTAAACATTGGTATTTTTGATGGGTTGCATGTGTTTCATAACTAACATAGTGGCAATTCAATTTGCGTTATAATGTAAATCATAGATAAGTTAATATCACTGTAATTTATATTATCCTAAATTTTTTTTACAAAATATGTTATTGTCGTGTAGATATACATTATAATCATTGTTTTTTTTTTTGTAGAAAACTAAATATATTACTAAATGAAAACCGAATCAGGAAGGAGAATGCAGCTCAAGTGTGGCAATAGCGGATGAAGAATAATATGCAAAAGAAGTGTGGGATGAGCGAAATAAAAGTTAAATATTAAATATAATAAATATGGAATAAATATTACAATTTTAATAAAATTTACAAATATTTTATGGCTGAAATTTCATTTTTATGAATAAAGTGGTATTGATAATGTATTTTGTCCATAGAATAACTGTGGATCAAACATATCAAACATGTCACACTTAGGCTTTAAATGGCAAATCAAGTGATACAAATCAGACGGGTCAAGCCGTTAGTAGAAAAATTGTGGAACAAACATGTCCCACAATCCAAAATGTATGTTCAATGGTAAAAATTAGAATATTATGAAAAAACAAGGGCATCACGATTACAGAATTTAATGAAATTACGTAGTACATAAGGTTTTAATGAGAATTAAGATGAAGTATAATTCTACATATTAAGTAATCGATATAAACTGACTTTCGACTATTACGATTTGAATAAATTATCTTTTATTTGGTCGGAAATTTTTGTTGTAACTGAAGTCAATTAAGAATACTCTCTTTCGTAATTGGAAATGATCACATTTCCTAGATGTTGTGAGATTGTCCCACAGATGTTGTTGTTTGTGTTAAGGGAAAGTTTCATTGAACATAAATTTTAGATATAATGTATCTTGATGTAGATTTCTATTACTATAAGAAAACGTTTGAATTTGTAATAGAGTTTGATACTAAACGGTCCAAAATATTGAAAATCCACGATGAATAAAATTAAGAAAGAATATTCTAAGAACTTAAAAACTTGCCAGAGGAGATCTCTAAAACTAAGACACATCTCACATGCCAAGATATATCTATCTAATGAAATTGACTCTCTTCTTAATGTCGAAAGTGTAAATACTAGTAATGCATATCTGAATAAAATCGAGTTTATCAAATCCAAATCCACATAAATTTTATAAGAATCTGAAAGATTGAACATGAATCATATCTGAATTTTACATACCCAAACCAAAATTAACCAAAATTATGTTCTTTATAAAAAATCAAAATTTATATTAGAAAAATTTAATTAAATATATATTTAAATGTATAATAATCTATTGTATTTGTTACTTATGCTTTTATTTGTCTAACTTGTTCAAAATCCGAACCGGACTCAAAGAGATAAAATGTTCTATTTGAGACTCCTTTTCTACCAAATTCGAACCAAAAAGTTTAAACGTTCTTTTTCTGTTAATTCCCTCGTAAATAGATATTATTTAAAACGACGACGATCCTATATTTTCTGGTAACAAATGTAAGCTAAGATTTGGAAACCCTAAAATTAATGTTTTGAGAAAACTTAATGTATCATTACGCATTATCCCAATCTGTGAACAAATTAGAAATTACCACCATATGATATACCACAAAATAAATTCTCAAATTACCAAAGTTTACACAAAGATAAAACGAAAACAAAAACCTCTTGTTTTTCAGTTTTTTTTTAATAAAGAGAGTCCTTAAAACAAGTGAAAAAAAAACGAAACTGATAAGTGAATGATTCTGAACAAAAGAGACAAATGGGCGATTGAGAGGAGAAGCGGCCTTGTTTTGGGGAAATGACGGAGTATAAGAAGAAGGAACTCTTAGTAGTAGTAGATGGCAACAATAAACATTTTGTGATTGATTGGACTTCAGCCATGGACCTCTTCTACATTAATTTTTCTTCGGAACATCAGGTTAGCGTAGTTACGATGAACTTGACAATTATTTGATGATTGAGATATTTCTTAAATGATTATATTTTGCTTTTCTAGTACTGAACTGTGGCTTATCATAGCTATGTTGCAGCAATCCGTCCATGGAATAATTAACTGAGCTACACTTTGCTAACTCAGGTCCTACATTTATGATTCCTCAACCAATAATAATCTCTCTTTTTTTTTTTGGTGTTATATCTTAACACCTTCTCTCCTCTTCTCGACTCTCGGAATTCAAGTATTGTTGATGAATAATATCTGGTGGAAGTATTTTATTCGTGTCTTTGCAAGTGATGGACGTTCAGAGGAGGACGTTGTTATGGCGTTTCTTCTTCAACTCTCATCAGATTTGACTAGAAAGAAATTCCACAGCGAAAAAGGTTAATTCTTGGGGTTGACGGTGCGCGTCTCTTCAACTCTCATCTGAATGTTTTGCCTTCTAAGATAAGTGTTCGTTCATTTTCTTCTATTTGGTATCTTGATGTGTTTGTTGGTTTTGGTGATTCTGTGAAACAGCTCTCTACAAAAACAACTCATCACCGGAGTGGAGAAGAAGCTCAATCATCGATGCAAAGACTCCATTGCTGTTTTCAAACAAGTCAGGCAAGTCGTTCCATTCTTAATAACCGTTGTGATACCCAATTTGGTCTCTTGTTCCTCTGGTAATGGTATTTTATGTGTTATCTCATTGTAGGGAAACAAGTGTTAAAAACATAGCTAGCACTACAAGCCTGATTCTGAAATATCAAGCCATTCATCAAAAGGAAAAATCTAGATGATGCAAATTCAAGATAGGTGAGCCTAATTGTTTCAAAATCAGCAGGCTTCCCTTAATGTTAGGGATGATGCTCTGATTTATGACCCTAACGATGCAACCCCCCTTTTCTTGCTCTGTAAGTCATCTCAAATTCCTCTGTTTTCCTTTATTTTGTTATGTTTCAAGTTTATCTATCTCCCTCAACCAATAATACTTATTTTTTGTTGAAGAAAGAGGTACAATTGTATTGGAACTCGAGAAGGCACCAGAATTCAGAGAAGGATGAAGTTTATTCAGAGAACAAACACTGTCTGTGGCCGGCGACAGTGTTGTTACAGTAAGTAACAACTACATCAAAATCTGGTCGATTAATAACAAGGTAACATATGTCTTTGGTTATTTTAATATGTTGATTTTTTTCACTGCAGGGAAACAACTAAAACTTAGCTAGCACTACTAATCCGATTCATCAAAAACAAAGCCGTCACAAGGAAAAAGCTAAATGATGGAAAGTCAAGGCAGGTGAGCAAATCACTGTTTCAAAATCAGCATGCTCTTCACCCCATAGCTCCAGCTTTTGCCTGCACCACAAAGACGTACACCACATCTGCCAGAATTCAAGGTAAATACCCTCCATCAGAGCTTATCATCACTTTAAAACATATACTCATAGCTGAACGGATCTGTTTTATTAACGAATTCAAAGTAAGTACCTCTAAACATCAATCCTTAATCTCTGCAATATAATTCAGAACATCCAAAACTTGTTGCATCAATGGTCGTTTCTTTTTATCATGCTCAGTGCATCTGTAGATGAGTTTACCCATCTGTGTCACCGCATCCGCTGGATAAAGGTTCCCAAGTCGAGGATCGATTATTTCCGCAATCTTATGATTATCTAAGCTTTGCCTGTTCTTGATTGTTCCTTCATATCTCGAACCAGTTAAAAGCTCAAGCAAGATCACACCAAATATGTAAACATCGGACTCCATTCCGAAACAACCTATATATAAATTCCACGGTTGTCGTCTTTAACATTTTGAACAACGATTAATCAGAAACCAAATTAGTTATATATGATTTAGGTGATACCTGCTGACTCACATTCAGGAGGTAGGCATTTGAATATTCCAGCATGTCGACCTTCATCTACCAAACGATGTTGTTTGTTTGAATCAAGATAAAGCAATTTAACATTGTATTGCTGATGATCATCCAAACTTAGATATTAATTTCTCGTCAAGCATAATAGAAATAAAAATCATTACCACCTCGTCAAGCATAATGTTATGCATTCTGATTTCTCGATTTATCGGGAACTTGTTGATCGAGTGGAGAAAGGCGAGACCTTGAGCTGTTCCAATGGCTATCTTAATCCGTATTTCCCATGACAATGCTTCTTCTTCATCTTCTGATGATGAGGGAAACATGAAACTCTATATATGTAATGCAAAAATAATCTATATATACAGGTTTTTTTATAATTGGGAAGAGATCTTAACTTCCGAAAATGCGACTGTCCAAGCGTACTCTGTGCGAGTGTTCGAAAACCAAGAAGAGTGATTTGTTATCTTCACAACAGTAACCCAAAAGCTTGACCAAATTAGGATGAGAAATGTGTTCTAGAGACCTCACTATTTCCTGCGAGTACTCATAGGTTTTTTGTCCCCCATCAGATAAGTAGACAAGACATAATACAATGAAAGAGAGACAGGCTTTTGCTTACCATCCAGTCCTGTAGAGAGCATGACCTATCACATTCCAATTCCATGACAGAAACAGCGATTCCTGTTTCAGTTCTTGATGGAGCAAATGTGGTTTCATCGATGTATCCCTTGTAGAAATTTCGAACAGAGCCATTTTCACATTCTACTACCCTGTCTTTTTTGAAATTCTTGGTTACTTTCTTCAAATCCGTAAATCTGAAGACTTTCAGATTCTCGTTTTGTGCCTCCACTTTTCCATATACATACATAAATATGAGCCACGCATTTTTTAAAAACATTACATGTAAACAATAGTAAAAGTGCCTTTAAAAAACAGAGTTGCATGTACCTGAAAGTAGAGGGACGGTGAGAGGCTGGTAAGCAAAAGAAGGTTGTTGTTGTTTGAAAGGCGTTACAATGTTTCCCATTGTTGACGATCAAAGGCTTCAAATGCTTGTTGTTTCTTAATCTCTTTGGCTCTCAAAATTGGAATAGGATACACAAGTTCGATCTCATAGGGTTTTAATAAGAGTTTGAAACTAATGAAAGAAGCTATAAGAAAGAAAAAAGAAGGTTTAGACTGGCCTCAGAAATCAACCCTTTGAAAATTTCAATTACTCACTCAGGCCAAACAAAGAACATGGCATACAAGGCAAGGTTGGGTATGCTTGTATTCATATAAGCCAAGTTTGTGCAAATTTTATCTCAGACTCAAATATATAAGAAGAGAGAGTCAAGTCCAGTTTGGTAAGTTTTGTTAAGTTGATGAGACATAGAGGGAGATTTTAGTTGTGATACACAATATAATCAAGATTTTAGTCCAGTCCAGTTTAGTTGTCTAAAAATTTCAAATTTCCTATAAAAATTCAGATACACAATCAGATTAATCCATAAATAAACCACTGAATGATTACAAAGTAGGTCCAAACTTGTCCAACTTCAAATCTCATTACCTCTACGCATTATTAATCTTTGATCTCTGCTATATCATTCAACCTATCCAAGACTTGTTGCATAGATGGTCGTTTGCTAGTGTCCATCTTGATGCATCTTTTGATGAGTTTTCCCATCTGTGTCGCTGCATTCATAGGATAACTGTTCCCAAGTCGAGGATCGATGATTTCCCGGATTTTACATTGATCAGACAAGAAAGGTTTAGTCCAGACATGTAAGCTTTGCATGTTCTCATTATGTTTACAGTATGAAGCTTTCAAACCAGTTAAAAGCTCAAACAAGATCACACCAAATGTATACACATCAGTCTTTGTTCCCAAATGACCTACGTGTATTACACAATTGTCTTAAACATCAAACCGCGAAATATTAATCAGAATCTTTTGTAATCAGATTTTGGTGTACCTGATATTATATATTCAGGAGCTATATACACAGTTCTTCCTATGAATGCAGTTCCTTCTAACAAACCTACCCTCTTTGATCCAAGATAGAACAATTTTGTGTTGTAGTGCTAATCATGAAGTCCGAAAGTTAGGGTTTCATTATTGTAAGATTATAAACAACAAGAACAAGAATAGAATGGTATAAAGTCATTTACCTCGTCAAGCAAAATGTTATACATTCTGAGTTCTCTATATAGTGAGCTGTTCTTGACCGAATGTAGAAATGCAATACTTTGAGCTGCTCCAATGGCTATCTTAACGCGTATTTCCCACGGCAATGCTTCTCCTTCTTCTGTTGAGAGGAAACATGAAACTGTATGTAAAGCAAAATTTGAGTTTACTGATTGTTAGAGAAATGGACCCATTGATTAGAAGAGATCTTAACTTCCGAATATGTGATTGTCCAAACTTCCTCTGTGCAAGTATTCGAAAACTAAGAATGATTTGTTATCTTGACAACAATAACCTAAAAGTTTGACTAAATTGGGATGAGAAATACGTCCAAGAGACTTCACTTCTTTCTGCAACTCAATTGTTTCTGTGCCCATCAGATGCATACAATACATAAATAAGACCAAAAAAGAAAGATATACAGTAAAATGGACTTGCCTTCCAGTCTTGTAGAGTCTGCGAACTATCTTGATAACATTCCATGACAGAAACAGCGATTCCAGTTTTTGATGGAGCAAAGGTTGTCTCATTGATGTAGCCTTGGTAGAATGTTCGAATACAGCAGCCATTATCATTACCTTTTATGATCTTGTATTGTCTGAATTTCTTTGTTGCCTTGCTCAATTTCGCAAAGCTTAACTCTCTCAAATTCTCCTTTTCTGACTCCACCACTTTATATAAGTAACGTATTTAGATTTTATATGTAAACAAACCTAAAAAAATGCATTTGGAAACAGAGGTGTACCAGAAGTTAGAGGATTGATGAGAGGCTTGGGAGAAATTGAAGGAGGAGGTTGTTGTTCTTTCAGAGACTTTAGACAGTTTCCCATTGCTGATGAAGATGATCAATCTGTAGATTTTAATCTCAAGAACTTAAAAGATCTTGTTGAGTTATTTTTTTTATGAGGTTGAAAATTATTTTAAGTGTGAACGAATCTTCAGAAAAGGTTGGACTCTCTCAGATTTCAACGCTTTGAAAAGTCAACTTCACATTAAAAGAACAAAAAAAAAAAAATCCACAGTATTTACTATTTGATTTCAGTATGTGTAAAATAAACCACTGAGTTAGGAAGTGTTAGGAGATTCGGAGATTAGATGTTGGAGCTCTTGGGTTCAAACACTTTCTCGTTGCAATGTTTGTGATATTAACGTTATCAATTATAAATGGCTTACTGTTTCAGAAATCTCACAGGCTCCAGTTTTGTTTTGTTGTTCTATAAATTAAATAAAACACTTGAGTTATTATAAATTAGCCCCAAACTTGTTCAACTTCAAGTCTCATTTTTTACCTCTACGCATTATTAATCTTTGATCTCTGCTATCTCATTCAACCTATCCAAGACTTGTTGCATCGTTGGTCGTTTGCCAGTGTCCAGCTTGATGCATCTTTTGATGAGTTTTCCCATCTGTATCGCTGCATTCACAGGATAATCGTTCCCAAGTCGAGGATCGATTATTTCCCGCATTTTACTTTGATCGGACAAGAAAGGTTTAGTCCAGACATGTAAGCTTTGCAGTTTCTCATTCTTTTTACCATCTGAAGCTTTCAAACCAGTTAAGATCTCAAACAAGATCACACCAAATGTATACACATCACTCTTCATTCCCAAATGACCTACGTATACATTACAGAATTGTCTTAAACATCCAACAACGAAATATTAACTAGAGTTTTTGTAAAACAAAACTTAAGATTTTGGGTGTACCTGAGATTACATATTCAGGAGCTACATATTCTGTTCTTCCAATGAATGCAGTCGTGATACTTTCTTCTATCAAACATAGTTTATTTGATACAAGATAGAACAACTTTGTGTTGTAGTGCTGATGACAATCCAAAAGTTCAAGTTTCATTATTAATGTAAGATTATATAAACAATAAAAACAGGATGAAGAGTGGTCTAAAGTCATTTACCTCGTCAAGCAAAATGTTATACATTCTGAGTTCTCTATATAGTGCGGTGTTCTTGACCGAATGTAGAAACGCAATACTTTGAGCTGCTCCAATGGCTATCTTAACGCGTATTTCCCACGGCAATGCTTCTCCTTCTTCTGTTGAGAAAACATGAAACTGTATGTAAACCAAAATTTGAGTATACTGTGTTTTAGAAATATATGGAGCCATTGATTAGAAGAGATCTTAACTTCCGAAAATGTGACTCTCCAAACTTCCCTTGTGGAAGTATTCGAAAACTAAGAATGATCTGTTTTCTTCACAACAGTAACCTAAAAGTTTTGCTAAATTAGGATGAGAAATACTTCCAAGTGACTTCACTTCTTCCTGCAACTCAATGGTTTTTGTGCCCAATACATAAATAAGACAAAAATATATATAAATAGTAGTAGTTGAGTGTAAAAATGGCAAGATATATTTTGGTTTACCTTCCAGTCTTGTATATCCCGAGTATCATCTTGATAACATTCCATGACAGAAACAGCGATTCCAGTTCTTGATGGAGCAAATGTTGTCTCATTAATGTAGCCTTGGTAGATTGTTCGAAAACCACCACCATCATTACTCTCTACACACATGTATTCTTTGAATTTCTTTGTTGCCTTGCTCATTTTCGCAAAGCTGAACTCTCTCAAACTCTCCTTTTCTGACTCCACTTCTTTATATATATAACTAACGTATTTAGATTTTGTGTGTAAACAAAAATAAAAAGTGCATGTGAAAACAGAGGTGTGTACCAGAAGTTGGAGGATTGATGAGATTGAGAGGCTTGGGAGATATTGAAGGAGGAGGTTGTTGCTCTTTCAGAGGCTTTAGACAGTTTCCCATTGCTGATGAAGATGATCAATTCGTAGATTTTGGTTTCAAGATGTTAACAGATCTTGTGGAGTTTTTTTTTTATGAGGTTGAGAATGATTTAAGTGTGAACGGATTTTCAGAAAAGGTTGGACTCTCTCAGATTTCAACCCTTTGAAAAGTCAACTTCACATCAGTACAATTTACTATTTGATCAGTCTGTGTGTCTGCGTGATATAT
Organism: Camelina sativa; assembly: GCF_030686135.1. Lineage (NCBI taxonomy): Eukaryota > Viridiplantae > Streptophyta > Magnoliopsida > Brassicales > Brassicaceae > Camelina > Camelina sativa. The sequence continues at coordinate 858,225 of NC_141887.1, forward strand.
ATTCGATCAGACTCGGGTCAACAATTCCAGAATAAACAAGGATTAAAAAAACTAAATCTGGTTCTCTGTTGAAACAGAAGAGATGCAATGAACATAAAAAGTTATAATTAAAGTCACGGACTAAACAGGTTGAATTTTAGCAAATAGAACAAGTAGTGAATCAGACAACAACGTACGAGATGGCTCACATAGTCACATAAGTCAAAAGCCAGGTTGGTACAAGTAGTAAGGGACATGGTGTACCCAATAACCATAAGGATTGTAGTTGTAGGCATAATATTGCGGTGCAAACTGGTCCCATTTGGGTACATAGGTAGCTACTTGTGGTTGTTGGTCATTTTGGTCATTGTTAACCCTAGCACCAATATAAGCAAAATTGCACTTGGCCTCTCGTCCGTCTATGATAGGTTTTGGATTCTGGCAAGCCCTCGTTGCAGATTCAGCATCTCTAAACGTGACAAAACCATAGCCCTGTGATCGTCCCGTTTGTCTATCACAAACCACATTAACATGGATAATTTCTCCGAACTGTTGGAAGTAGCTTCTCAAACCTTCGTTTCTTGTTTTCCAAGGCAAACCTCCCACGTATATCTTGGTGTATTTCGTGTCGACGTTTTGGTTCGTGTAATGTTGAGCCATGTCTCTGTTGTGACTCTGCCACAAAGTCAAGAAACAAAAAAAAGTGAGAACAATTAGTAGAAAAGACAAAAAAAGATATGAATGAATGAATTGTATATATATCCAAAACAAAATAAATTGTATAAGAAAAAGGAATTCTTCATTCTGCTTTCATTGTCCAATAAGAAATAGGAATTAGATAGTATAAAATACATATCTAAATACGTGCCTATCTAAATATTTCAATAATAATATAGGAAACGTAACAGAATCAAATAGTCAAAATCAACCCTGGTTAGTTGTCAAAAAAAAAAATATCAATTTTGATTTCTCTGCATATATATGATTTAGGAAGCAATTTAAATATTTCTCAAGCTTACATGAGTTACATCATTTAAACACAAAAGATACCCACAACACGAAGATTATATATATTATAATGGTTATTTACATTAATTTTGCAATTTATATACGAGATCAATGTGGAGATGTGTTTCTAATAAAGGATAGGCATGAAGGAGTGATGGCATTTCCATGTGAGTCAGCTTCACACGAGGGTCCTAAAAATTGATGAGCTTATCCTCCTTGTCTTCTATAAATGCTTTTTAAGTTACCCAGCTAATATTGTTAGTAGTTTGATAGTGTGATAACATATTTTTTTTTTAAAAGAATATAGATATGAGAGTTTTGAAAGATATATGATTCTGATACTTCATGAGATGATGCAATGGATAATCAACATCCTAAAATTTGTGTAATTATACAACACACTCATGTAGTAAAATTCTTGAAAATAATAGCTGACCATCACAGTTTCAACTCACGTGAAGTTCCAACGCTTTGAGTAATTAATCTATCAACTCGTCTAGAGTAAATTCGTCTATATGAAAAAAATATAGTCTATATAAATAAAGTGATCAGAAAGTTGTCGATACGATATATTTAAAATAAATTTTCTTGGTTTCATATGTCATATGATTAGTTTTTTGAATTTTGTATCTTATAATCTTAAATTTGTTAAGAGACTGTATGAGGCTCGTTGTGTGTTGTTGTCACGTGGTTCAAAAAATTGGGGCATGACGAGCGTGGTTTTGGATTTTCATGGGAAGGCCACACCACATGACAATGAGAACAATTTAAGCCGCCGTTAAATATGGATGGGAAGGTCAAGGTACAGAGTTTCCACCGTCAGTGCCTGAGAAGTTTGACGTCAACTGACAGAGTCAAGTGGGACGTTAGCCGCAACCGGAATTAAGCAGAAGACTCTCGACCACACTCACATGCCACACACTCGTAACCTTCTTTATGGCTTAATGCACACCTGCATCTCCAAAACCATATAATATACGAATACATGATGTTGTTAATTCGAAAGGGTAATGTTAATGTCAGTCATAATAACGTAATACGTTTAGAAATAAAAAATTGAAAGTATTTTTACTTCGATCTAATACTTTATATATACATGTTGTTTGACTAAAAAATAAACTATAATGTATATCCATATATATTTGTGGATAAAGATGATCCATAAATGGTGTCTGTTTTGTTATAAGTGAACATAGGTGCTGGGAGTCGGGTCATAGGGGCCGTAAGATAGTAAAAGTAGTGTTTGTGCTTATAAGAGAAGGGTGAGAGACAGTGGCACGAAGGTGGCTTTAGCGCTCTGTTTCTCTCATCTCTGCCGTCTCCTTTTCAATTGGGCCCCCACCCACGTTCCTCTTCTTCTCTCATTTACCCCTTTCTTGTCTCATTGCTCATCAGATTCATTTTTTCATATATGCATTAACAAATCTTGGAGATATATCGTTTCCTTTTTTTTTATCAGACTCGAGAGTATTATAATCACCTTTAAAGAATTAAGGTTTTTCTCAAGTAAGAAAAAAAAATGTATACTAGTTTTGCGATCATAATAATAGAGAATTCTTGATCTTCAAAACTCGTAAAGCATTTGTATGCTTTGGTTTTTCAAAAGGTTATGTTCTGCTTCGTTTTGTGAATAAATGAAGAAGAAAAAAAAAATACTTCTGAAATTTTTTTGCTACCATGATGGCATGATTAATCTAATACAATTCAGAGCCTGAAGGATTATCTTATGCCATAATAAAAGTAAAAAAAATTAGGCAATTTTTAGAAGATAAGATAAAAAAAAAATATTATATTGATTATATTAATTGAAATCGCCGTGATTTGTGTTATACATGATCTATCAAGCATAGAGTAATGTCGAGAAAAAGAAAAATATACTGTATGTTAACATTATTTTAGGTAAACTGTTTTAAGTTTAATTCAAATTATAAAGAACGAAAGAGATTATTGGAAAGAAAAAAAAAACCTTGTACGAAAATATGAGAACAAGATGGAAAGGCCACATTCCGACCGACATTGAAGAGTTTTATCTTACGTCCATATTTTAGCCGAACAATGGCCTGACGACCAGTCGCCACAACTGAATTTAAATACAAAAAAACAATAGTAAAGTTGAAAGATAAAAGAAAACAAAAAGCCATAGTAACGACAATAAGTCTCAAATGTTGTCAAATAAAATAAAATCGAGTATTAGTATTTAGTTTACATGCAAATCTTAGAAAAGTGAGATATCCAACAGCTTATATTACTTTAATGACAAAGAAAGCTCACACGATCCTCCTCGTCGTAGCAAGTAGCAACTCCACCGCATAGCATATCCATTGTATCTCGACCAAATAAATTAAATGACTAAACAAGCCCTATTCACTATAATTACATTTCACTTGAAAATTTCTCAAGGCTGGTTGGAAGCAGTTTTTTTTAAATTAGCATATCAAATTGTATATTGCGTAGATGTGAAGACAGAAAATGGAATATGGTATCAAATATCTCCATGAGTTATTGGCATATATGTGCTGAAAGATTGACCATGTGGAAGGGATATGCATCAAAACACAATCTTTTGTTAATACTAACACAAATGACATGCGAAAGCTGTCTAATGATTTATTTTGTCTACGACCTTTCACCTTTGCCAACTCACTATGGCATTATCGTGCGTTTCCATTATTATATACATAAGTGTGAGTCTGTTAGAATATGTGAGACGGCAACGTCAGTACTAACTTATAAGTCTTATATAGGACTTCTACGGGAGACTTATATACTACGTACTAGCCTTAAACCTTTTAATTTGTTGTTTAAGGATTAATAATCTGACGGTGACGGCAGCAAAAACATTGAGAAACTAAAAGGAGTTTCCAAAAATAACCCTCTTTCAGTGACCTTCTGATATCATCCCGGCTAAACACCAAAAGAGTGAGTCACGGCCCACGTGGATACGCGAATCACATCAGTGGCATAAACCCGTAAATTGTAGCTAAATCTGTAGGTGTTTTCCAAATTGCGAATCCATATAAGCTATCGCTGGCTCCTGTCCTAACTTCCCCATAAATTTTATTAACATCTCTCTCTATCTATCTTTCTTAGGACTAATCTTTCTAGTCTCTTTTTTACTTACTTTGGTTCACGATGATGGGAAGAGGCAGCCTCTCGTTTCTCTTCGTTCTTCTCATCGCCACCATCACTTCCGTCTGCTGCTTCACTGACGGTAATCACTACATAGACATATATATACCTTACCACGTTTTAGTATATGTGAATATGTGATTGTATATTTTGTGACATAATTCTTTAAAAGCTAATTTCTGTTTTTTTTTTTTATCTAAAAAGTCTCTAAAGAAACAGTTTAATTCAACAGAAAGTAGTTTGGTTGTAAACAACAGTGTAGTGGTCCTAGGGTAATGTTTTGCACAATTGCACCCTAGCTAGTTTGAACCTTATTTGGAAAAGATGTACGAAGCTTACTAGTTGATCTCGAATCAAGGTAGATTACGAACGTAGAACTTCATTACTTATCTCGCTCAATAACAACAACAAACAAATTGGTCGGACTCGGGACCATTTTGTTCTTTTATTTTATCGATTATATTGATTTTGTAAGTCGGTTAAGACTCTAATTTACCTTTATACCCATTTCTGACACAATCACTCTTGACATTTTCAATCAATGACATAAGATGGTCCAATTACGAAATCTCTTTTCTCTTTTAATACACATCCAACTTTAAAAACCCCTGCAGAAAATACTTTATATAGCTAATAGCCTAATACTATTTATATTATATAGCACAATAACATGAGCATTAAATCAAAACTGTGTTCTTAATTGTACTGATGGCGTTTTTGTAATTTCAACTCAGGGATGTTACCAAACGGCGACTTTGAGCTAGGACCAAAACCATCGGACATGAAAGGAACGCGAGTGATAAACAAGAACGCAATTCCAAGCTGGGAGCTTTCAGGCTTCGTCGAATACATTAAATCCGGTCAAAAACAAGGTGACATGCTTCTCGTTGTCCCTGCTGGAAAATTCGCCGTCCGGCTAGGCAACGAAGCATCGATCAAACAAAGACTTAACGTGACTAAAGGAATGTATTACTCGCTCACGTTCAGCGCTGCTAGGACTTGTGCTCAAGACGAACGGCTCAACATATCGGTGGCACCTGACTCGGGAGTTATTCCTATACAGACCGTTTACAGTAGCAGTGGATGGGATCTCTACGCTTGGGCGTTTCAGGCCGAGAGTAACGTGGCCGAGATCGTGATTCATAATCCTGGTGAGGAAGAAGATCCTGCTTGTGGACCACTCATTGATGGTATAGCAATCAAAGCTCTATACCCTCCTCGACCAACCAATAGTAAGTATTTATTTATTTTATCAATCGAGTTTATTATATATTATTATGAATGTGACTGTGACTTGTCAGGTTTACAAGTACTGTACATGTCTTATGTCTGAAATAAATAATTAGTAATTTTTAATTCATAAACTATAACATTATATTCTATTATTCTTAATAGAATACTTAAGTAAATTTTTGGTTTGGTTAGGCATGGTTCGATTCTGTTTATATGTCCACTTGCAGTTATAGTCATCTTGGTTTAGAAACTTTTAAGAACATGTGTTTTTCAATAGATTGGTTGCATGATGTGACATGTGTTACGGGTGATTAATGGATATATGGTTTTGCTATCAAATTGAAACAGAGAACATATTGAAAAACGGAGGATTTGAAGAAGGTCCCTATATACTCTCAAACGCTACAACCGGCGTTCTGATTCCTCCCTTTATAGAAGATGACCACTCTCCTTTACCCGCATGGATGATCGAATCACTCAAAGCCGTCAAATACGTCGATGTCGAGCACTTCTCTGTCCCGCAAGGCCGTCGAGCCGTAGAGCTGGTAGCAGGCAAAGAAAGCGCAATCGCTCAGGTGGCTCGAACCGTTGTGGGAAAGACTTACGTGCTTTCGTTTGCGGTTGGAGATGCGAACAACGCTTGCCAGGGATCGATGGTGGTTGAGGCGTTTGCGGGAAGAGACACTTTAAAGGTTCCGTACGAGTCACGAGGGAAGGGAGGGTTCAAACGCGCTTCTATGCGATTCGTGGCGGTTTCGAACCGTACAAGGATTATGTTTTACAGCACGTTTTACGCGATGAGAAGCGATGATTTCTCGTCACTGTGTGGACCTGTTATCGACGATGTTAAGCTCCTCAGCGTTCGTAAGCCATAAGATGGTTATTGTTTTATTTTAAAGGCTTTTAGTATTAAGCAGGGTGGGGTTTTATTTTATAAATATATAATTTTCTTAATCTCTAGTGGTTTTGAAATGAGATGAGTACTAGTGAAAGGGTGTTGTGGTTTGTAGGGTTTTATAGAAGGCAAAAAGGTCTTTACTTATATCTATTTTCTTATATGAGAAGGCTTAAGAAATGTTGTCTTTTTCTACTATATTGGGGTTCTTTTAAGGAGATGGGATGATTATGAGAATAAAAAGTGTAATACCGTTATATATGATAGAGAGGAATGAGGATAAGAATTTGCCTTCTAAATATTTGTTTTGTACTACCAATTCGTATATGTTAAGAAATAAGATGATAGGATCAACTTTTTCAAATCACTTTCAAACTGAACTGGTTTGAGAATCATGTTACTAGCCGAAGCAGTGGCCCAACTAGTAAAAGTTAAAACCTATCAAGAAAACCAGATTGAACAGCAAGAGTCTTAAGACTAATGTTTTGGTTTGTTCAAACTATGTGAGCGTGGAAGCGAGTGGTTGCATTTATGAATATCCTCTATATAATAAAATAGAAGTCACAATAGACTATATAATTTTAATAAGTTGATTACAAATAGGTTTTACATTAATTGATATTGATATTAATTTGTTACAAATTATGTGGTAGATGTAACCCGTAACAGTTCATTTTCGGAAGATTTTAGGAATCAATCAGTTGCTTCCAAAAAATTTAAAAAGAAAATATTCTTAATTGTCTTTTTACACACACCAAAATATATCCTCTAAAGATTTATTTGCTATCACGTTATTTCCAAAAAGAATAAACAGAATATTACAAATTAATTGTAAACAGAAAAAAAACAACGATTCTGTGATCCATTGTTTGTAGATAATATATTGTTAATCATGATAGCAAAGTTATAAAACAGCGATGCTATTATTGGGCCAATATTTAACATCCTATTACAAATATTATTATAATAGCATCCTTGACCAAATATTTGATATTACAAATATTACAAATATTTGTTCCCAATATTTGATTAACATGTTAATATTTGTAATATTAACATGCTATTACATGCTATAATATGTATTGTTAATATTAATATTATATCATGTTTGTTATATGTAATGTTAATATTACATGCTATATTAAATGTTATATATAAATATTAAATGTTATATCAAATGTTAATCAAATGCGGTATTTGAAGACTATTATTCTCGATGAAAAGGATCAGCGTGTGTATAGCATGATCCAACGATGACTAAAAAAATTTGCATATGATTTTTTTTATAATATTTTATTCAAAAAAATTATAAAAAAAAATTATATAAATAATATTTCATTATGGTAATGATAAAATGAACTAAACGAATTACAACTTGTGCTAGAGCACGGGTCCTAATCTAATCTAGTTGGTGACTATTTTGACAGGCGATACAAAATATATGGACTTCATGAAAAAACAGCAAAAATCATATCTTTGTAACACACCAAAATTACTTTCGATCTCATGGACACTTGATGCTTAATGTATTAAGCAGAAGGTTGTAAAAATGTAATTAGGCTTTTTTCATCGTCGACAAAAAGGCTTTTTCATAATTATCCAATAAACTAATTAATAAGCCCAATAGCCCAATAATGTGGAATCCACGTCGAACACACAGTTTTCCTTTTTATCACAAAGCAAAGAAGAGGGGAGGAGCTTCAGAATCATCACAAAACGCTCATCCGTCTCATCCGGATTGGTTCATCTCCCTTCCTCCTTCTAGGGTTTCCTTCTTTTTTTTTCTCTTTGCGTTCCGCTGAATCTCTCTGCCACAAGCTCCGGTAGATACGAGGCGGTACGATTGCTCGCACCTATATTCAGGTATGTATCTGTGCTCGCCATTATCCTCGAGATGCGTCAATGTAGGGTTGAATCGTTTTTTTTTGGGTCTATTGTTCTTTGTTTCGATTCGTTTAGTTGAACTCGATTGTTGATTCGATCTTCTTTATCCTTGTAATTTGTGTGTTTTTAGCTCATCGCCTATACAAGTTTCTAGCGAATTCTCACGTTTCGTCATCCCTTTCGATTTCGATTTTCATGGCTTGATTCTCAGATTTAGTTGATTCGGTTGTGTAATTGAGATATCTAACGAGAAGAGGAATTGTTTCTGTGATTTTGACTCTCTTTTTTTTTGCTGTTTGTTTTACCTCGCAGCTGTTGAGGTGAATGTTCAATTCATCTGGAAACTTTTAAAGAAAAACGAACTTCGATGGAGATGGCAGAGTTAAATGGGTCCATGCAGCTAGCAGGGAAGCGGAAGTCACCACCTGAGACGACTATTCTTGGTGGTTCTGCATCAGAGACACCAAACAAGCAGTATAAACCTTGGTTACAGCAACTCTCTCCAGCAAGCAATGGGATTCTTCATATTCCGACTAATATGCTTTCTCAAAAGACTCTTCATTCCCTGATGCATGGCAAGAAAGTGATGCAAACGGATCCCCCTCTCCAGAAATCGGTAAAGCCTGTTGTAAACAAGAAACATCCTATCCCACCGCGGGGGTCGGTGAAAGCGACGGATGAAGTTAATGAGTCCGTGAGGTCTAAAATGAGGGAGTCGTTAGCATCTGCGTTGGCCTTGGTTCATCAACATGATGAATTCCCAAACGGGAAGGAGAATGTAAAGACCGAAGAAAATCCTGCGATGACCACCCAGGAGAATACTCAAAGTTTTAAGCCTGCTTCACCTGCTAGCATCAATGCCCCTATAGGCGAAGGGACCACCATCTCAGAATTGCCCACCGGTGTTGAAAGCTCTGTGCAGAAGGACAGTGAGATTCCTGTCGATATCAGGATGGAAGATGTTATTCAATCTGATGGACTTAAGTCTCAATATGACGAGGTTTTCCCTCGGGATGATGTTCCTTTTACAGATATTATTTTTCCAAACGATGACCTTTTACATGGTAATGAACTCTCATGGGTTCTGGAACATGTTTCAGATCTTGGCGAGACTAAGGATTTTGGAACCGGTGGTGAAAAGTCTTTTCAGGATCCAAAACTTTTGGCGTCTAAAATTGAAATGGAACTATATAAGCGATTTGGAGGTGTTAACAAAAAGTACAGAGAGAGGGGAAGGTCCCTCTTATTCAATTTGAAGGATAAGAACAATCCTGAGCTAAGAGAAAGAGTTATGTCTGAAGATATCTCTGCTGAGAGGTTGTGTTCTATGACAGCCGAAGAATTAGCTTCTAAAGAACTTTCTCAGTGGCGTCAAGCCAAAGCTGAAGAGATGGCAGAAATGGTTGTCCTGCGGGATACAGATATTGATGTCAGAAGTCTGGTGAGGAAAACACATAAGGGTGAATTCCAGGTTGAAATTGACCCAGTTGACCGTGGCACGGTAGATGTCTCTGGTGGCATCATGTCACGTAGCAAACGCCGACCCAAAGCCAAATCTCATTCTGTTAAAACAACTCTCAAAGATGAGCCAGCAAAAGCTGATAGTGAGAAAGCACACACAGCCCTTCCCTCAAGTGAAGAGATTGATCCCATGCAAGGTTTGGGTATAGATGATGAATTGAAGGACGTGGAGTTTCTTCCTCCAATTGTATCGCTTGATGAGTTCATGGAATCCCTAGACTCTGAGCCTCCGTTTGAAAGTCCGCATAGGAATTCTGAAATACAGGTCTCTCTGTCTGAGAAAAGTGATTCCGAAGCTAGGTCAGACTCAAAATCTCCTAAAGAATCTCCTAAGGAATTAAGTGGTAAATGTTTGTCTGAACCAAAACCTGAAAAGATTGATGAAGGCTCCCCAAAGTTTGATGCCAGTGTCAAAGTTGATGACGATGTCTCTGAGAAAACTTCTGCACTTAGTGATGTTAAGGAAGAAAGAGCATGGGATGGAATACTGCAACTAAGTATGTCTTCCGTAGTCCCTGTCACTGGCATTTTCAAAAGGTAAGTTCTTATCACCTTACCTAATTTATCACTATTATTTGATTTTTGTGTTACTCTGGGCATAGAAAAATTCTTCTCTATACCAGTAGTATTTATTTCGAGTACTAGTAAACTGTTGCTTGAATTGGAATTGTATTAGAGATCAATCTCTTTTCTGATTTAACTTGAATGGTATTTGAGTAAAACTTTAAGAATATATCTTTGCTAGACTAATTGAATCATCAGCAAGCTAGGTAGTGCTTAGGGATAATAAATAAGAGATGCATCAGGTGATTAAGGAGTAGGGGGTGCTCTAGAGGCCATCCGTAGGTATAATGTCTCAGTTTACCTTGGTAGTTTCAGAAATCTGTGCAAAACCAACCTGGTTACTTATTCTTATTTGTTCCAATTTGTAAATTTTTATGTAGATTTTCCTCAGACTTGAATATTAGTACAGTCATGCTTTGATTGGTTTAACCAAAAAATGAAGTGAAAGGAAATAAGCATTCTCTGACTGGGTTTTTCTATGGCAGTGGTGAGAAAGCAGAGACGAGCGAGTGGCCGGCGATGGTGGAAGTTAAGGGTAGAGTTAGGCTGAGTGGGTTTGGGAAGTTTATTCAAGAGCTTCCCAAGTCTCGAACCCGTGCCCTAATGGTATATAAAGCTTTCTTTTGTTATCACTGTAGTAGCATTACATTGAAAAATTTCTTGCTTCAGACAACAGTAGAAGTAACCCTTTTACGTGTCGTACATATAATCTTTAACCGTCTCACTTTGTCTCATCTCAAAACTCTTCTGTCTTCTCTTCATGGAATCCAGAAAGCAAAGAGATTACAATTAAACACTTCACATGTACGCGTCACAGGAATGGGACACGTTTTATGCAGAGAACCAACTATGGGTTGGGTCAAACTTTGTATTAAATTCATCCAAAAAAAGGATGCCAAATCAGTTGTTTTATGTCTCTATGTGCGTTACTGTGGATGTGTGTGGGTCATATAGAATAATCAGGAAATATTACAAAGAATCTTTCGACCCCATACGCAAACATATTCCTTTAAATTTCATAAAAGTTGACTTTTTTTTCCACACCCAAACCCAAAACTCACAACACATACATGAAGCAAGATAGAAACTTAAAAGTTATATCTTTTTTGGGTAAATTACTGTGAGGTATTTGATTGCTAACTAGGGTTTGCTTTTTTTTTTCCTGACATTGCAGGTAATGTACTTGGCTTGTAAAGACGGCATTTCTGAGAGCCAGCGTGGCAGCCTTTTTGAGGTAAAGAAATCAAATCTATTTTTAAAAAAAAATCTCTAACATGTTCACTTGTGGTTGTACCACCAACACATTTAAAAAACAGAACCATGTCTTTTAAAAGTCACAACTTTTTTTCTTCTTCTTTTGTTTTAAGGTTATTGAATCCTACGTAGCTGATCAGAGAGTTGGCTACGCAGAGCCAGCCTCAGGAGTGGAGCTTTACCTTTGTCCAACACGCGGAGAGTCCCTAGATTTGCTAAACAAAGTCATCTCTCAAGATCAGCTCGATGAGGTCAAGTCTTTGGATATGGGATTGGTTGGAGTTGTTGTGTGGAGACGAGCCGTCGTTCCCAAGCCCGCATCCGGTTCAAGGCGTCAGTATTCTTCTTCTTCTGGTTCTAAAACCTCTGTTTTTCCTGTAAACAAGAAGCAGAGAGTCAATGTCACAGAGAAACCTCCTGTATTTGCATCAATGAGGAATCGTCATCATGGTTATGGACGTGAAGCTGTAAAACATGATGCTGCTACCGATGATGATGATTTGCCGCCTGGATTTGGTCCTGCATCTTCGAGAGAAGATGATGATTTGCCGGAATTTAACTTCAATTCGTCGGTTGTGCCAGTTTCTTCTCCTCAGCCATTAGCGGCTCAACCTAAGTCTTTGGATCAAGTAAGAAAGCTCATACACAAGTATGGAAAATCTGCAAGCATTAATGATGATGATGATGACGAGGACGACATACCTGAATGGCAGCCACATGTCCCTAGCCACCAGCTTCCACCACCGCCGCCTCCACCCCCTGGATTCAGACCTGAGATGGTTAGACCGCCTCAAGATGGTTGGTGGGACAATCAAAATGGCGGCTCAGGGCAACAGTATGATCGGAGCCAGTCAAGAAACAGAGGATTTTAATATCTCTGTTGATGATGTTCTCTGTAATTGTAGTTTTTTTTGGTATCCTAGTCTCTCTTTAGCTTTTCTTGTTTCGAGAACTTTCTCAGTATGGAATATGTAGCCATCGTAGAATGCAAAGAAAGTCCCAACTTCTCAAATAAAACATATCTTAGTTTCCCCTCAAAAAACAAAATCAGCTTTGCTCTGCTTTTTATACTCAATACACTCTTGATTTGAAGATAAGGATATGATATTGATATTGATGTTTCATCTATTACAAACACAACAAATCAGCTATTAAGCGATTCAACTGCTCGTTCCTTTAAACGTGATTTTAGTTAATATCTTTTATCAAGTTCACCATAATAGACCTTAAAAATCCTCTCTTGCGGTTTTTGCCATTTCAAGAACACATGAAAGAGTTATTATTGAAATGATGCTAATTTAAAAGATGACTACAACAAATCGGTTGAAGGATTTTGTGGCACTATACCAAAATAAACATATCACTATCATTATTATTCATATGAAAATCCAATCCACAGATGGAGCTGCAGATAAAAAGGGAGCAAAAGACCAGAGTACACTAATCTGCAGCCCAACAACACACCACTCAGATTTGAACTTCCAAAAACTATACATTTTCCCACCACTTACATATCATCAATGCTCTAAAGATAACATCAACATTTTTGATACTATACTCCCCCATCATTACTGTACTTATTATGGGTACGCAAACCAAAAGAAAAAAAAGAGAGTAAAACTTCACAACTAAGGATTCATTAGATCAGGCCGATACAGGTGCATTAGTAGGGATAACAGATGATGATGATGCAACGACTTCAGAAGCTTTTGAGGTTGAAGGCCCTGATTCAGAGATATCCCCAATGCCAATATCAAGTGTCTCTGGGAGGTTCTCTTGAGATTCAGTGCTGTATATCTATATAGAAAGGGTAATCATCTCTTAGGATCACCATCACATCAAACAAATTAAGGGACAAAACTATGATGATGTTTACCTCAAGCTGATTCAGCATCTCAATGGTTGCTTCAAGATCACCGCTATTGGCGAGGTAAACATCAGTAATAGACTCTTGTGAGAGACCAGAGAATGTGACTAGAAGGTATTCAATATCCATGTCTATATCCATCTCTATATCCAAATCATCATCCCTGATCTGCTTGTATGCCATTTCAGAGGATTTCTTCTGCATTGACACTTCAACCCCTGAGAAACTTATCTGCTGCGCAGGAGCCATGGCAAACACCAGACCATCATCACCGCGACCACAATCCATTCTTTTAGAAAGTGGTACATATGATGCTGCATGCGGATTCAATGCAAATGCTCCTGGCTTCATTTCTTTTATCTTTGCTAATACTGCCACAAAATTTAAATTGTAAGAGCCATTATTAACACGGAAACAAAACCATTGATGCCTTATGCTGCAAGATATATGAAAAAAAATATAAATAAATAAAAACAAGAAACGGTGTGTATAGAGCGTTACATTAGAATCTTGCGTTACTGCAAAAAATGGATGTCGGAGAAATACAGAACCAGAGCAAGAACAAAGAGTCTCGACAAAGGAATGATGAGAAGAAGAAGAAGAAGAAGAAGAGTGATATATATGCAGACTCAAAAAAGGTATGTGATGTTTGACCTCGTCAACGATCTACGCAAAAGGAGAAGAAGAAACGAAACATCAGGGGAAGAGAATATAAGCTTACCAGACAAAAACTAGCGTTGAAGAATTGCACACACAGACCTTATTATGTGCGATTAATGTGGTAAAAATTATATTATATCGTAACGCCTAATTATAAAGATAAGATTCCCGTTTACATGATGAAGAAAGAAGGCTTTGCGGTCACGGTTGGCTCCGTTTGGACACGAGTTTATCCTTTATTCTTAGTCGGGATAGTGACTAAATCTAATATACGTGGAGACGACTAAAGATATAAACCGGAAATCAAGTTTACGAAATTAATTTGGTTTTAGTAAACCGATTGGGAACCAAAGGGAGAGAAACCGGTTCTGAAAGTATCAAAAGAAGAAAAAGAGTGAATTGGATGGATGAGCCTAAGAAGGAAGAAGAAGTGAAGAAGGAAGCTCCCTCCATAGCCATGGCTCTTCTCTGTCCATCTCTTCCCTCTCCGAATTGTCGTCTTTTCCGGTAACTTTAACTTCTTCTCTTACATTCGTGTGACTTACTCTCTCTCCATTGGTTTTGTGTGTTCCGTCGGGAGCTTTTGTGATTTTGGATTTTGAATTCAGGTGCAGAAGAAGAAGCAGCAACATTTCGAGTAAGTATCATAAGGAGCTGATGATTGCTCGTTCTGGCGTTTCTACGAGATCGGTTTCTTCGGAAGAAGGGCTTTCTCGTAGGGATTTGTTGCTGATTGGTCTCTCTTCTCCTTTGTCTATGCTCTTGCCTCTATCTCCTGGTACTGTTTCTTCTTGCTTCTCTTGTTCATGTATCCTATAATTTCGATTAGATAGCTTCACTTGTAGCTAAAAAATCTTGACTTTTCTTTATATAAGTTAGAGAGAAGGAACAGAGTTGGTTCATGGAAGTAATTGAGAATCTTGTTTAAGCCATTTAGAGTTGTTATTGCAGTCACTCATGCAGAAGAACTGAAAGTGGGTTCAATGGTGGATGATGTTAATGCTTATTCTTATGCTTACCCACTGGAGTTACCATCTGAGAAGCTTGTCTTCAAATGGTTTTTGCACTGAAACTTGTGATGTAATAATGCCTTCTTTATTAGTTCAGGGTGTATCTTAACTCTTTACATTGATTCTGCAGGGTCGAATCGAGAAAGCCTGAGCGTTACTCTTCAGCTGCACCACTCTCTCGTAAGTTGTTCTATATGCTTCCTATTGACTCCATGATTTCTGGATGCTTATGATATTATCATCTGCCGTATATCAAGTTGTGACTGAATCTATTTCAACTGGTCCAGCTGATGCACGTCTACGCATTGTTTCTGAACGAGTTGACCTCATCGACAACCTTGTAATTTCTGTTTCGGTAAGTTCTGGTGTTGCCCGCTTACCGTAAGATTGCTTTTCCTTGCTAGCTTTTTTGCGTTATGTCTTTTACGGTTTTTGATCCAGATAGGTCCCCCAAACTCGACATTAAAATCAAAAGAAAAGAAAACATGGGCAGCTAAGGAAGTTGCTGACTCTGTTTTGTCTGATAAATCGGCATTGGTAAGTAACCCTTCTAACATGAAACACATCACAAAATCAATTACTCCTTTTCTCAAGCGTTAAACATATGTTCAAATGAGCAGCGTGTCACCTCAAGTCAGCGTCTCGAAGAGAGCTCGGTTCTTGATGCACATGCTACTGATGTTAGTATGATCTTCCATAACAAACTATATAACAAAGTGAAAAACTTTTATCTACAAAACTCATAAGCCCCCTATGCTTTCTATATGCAGATTGATGGGGAGCCTTACTGGTACTATGAGTACCTTGTTCGCAAATCACCGACTAAAATTGTAAAACTCTCTAGTTCTGAGAAGATTCTTCTTTGTTTAAAGACATAAGGGGTTTGATTATGATATGACTTATTGGCTTTTCTATATGTGGGCAGGCTGAAGCATCAAAGCTTTACAGACATTATATTTCTTCAACAGCTGAACGTGATGGTAAAAAACTTTTCACAAGGGAAATGATTTAAATGCAAAGTTTAGAATTTGTTTAGCCTTACTTAAAGTAATAACATTTACCTGAACCTCACTCATTGCAGGTTACTTATACACCATAAACGCTTCAACCCTTGGCAAGCAATGGGACAAGGTACAAACTTGTATCCTCTACTCTCTGTATATTTATTGTGTCAGTGTGAAGATGTCTGATTCTGAGGGTTTGTATAAAATGCAGATGGGACCGGTGTTAGAAAGAACAGTAGAATCCTTTAGGCTTCTTCCTCCTACCGATAGTTATGTTCCTCCATTCAAGGATCCATGGAGGTTTTGGTGATGATTCCATCTACCTCAGCTTTTCATCAAAAAATGTTTTTCGAAATTGTTGTTAATTTTGACAGGAGAGGTTATGAAAGTTGTTGTGGCAGATATGAGCTAAGCGAAGTAAATGTATTGTTCACAATCAAATGTATTCAGAGGGAGATATATATAACATATGCATTACTTGCATTCTTCTTCTAATCTCATCCAACTGGTGTATATCCATGGAATTTTATGCATATGTTCTTCGAAATAAGAATAAATTAATATCAAATCAGATTTGTTATCATATGATATACACACAAGAGGGAATAAAAAGGTAGAGAAACTTTCTTTATAACAGTACCTTCTTCGATGGGAGGGACTTAATACATTGACCACTGTCCCTTTGGATTTTCAGGGTAGCATAAAAAATGAACAAATGAAAAAGAGAGAACCGGAGGGGAGCCACATAAACCGGCTGCTACCCTCCTCTTATATAAATTAAGATTATCATATATGAATAAATGAACCATAAACTTATAAATATCCATAAGCCCGATCAATCACCCACCAAAACCATGAAAGATGAGACCAAAAGTATTTTTTTTTGGTAGGTAGCAGAAGCATAAGAGCAATATACAAAAACGATCATCCATGGCCGCCTCGGTTTAAAGAAACCAACAGCTCTTTTTCTTGAACAGATGATCAGCTCAAGCTTCTACTTTTCCTCTTTTCTTGGACTCAAATCGATCATGGAAATGGTGAGCGCATTGGAGTCAGCCGACGGTGAAGAACACACCGTTACTCTGCTTCTTAGACAGGTCCTTGTCTGAAGACGAGACAGACTTGATTGCGTCTTCATCTTCTTCATCCTCCAATTCCTCATCCTGATATATCTCCTCTGAACGACACTCACTACTGCAGAACGCTTTGTATCCTCTGAAAACCAAAACCAGGACATTGTTATATAACAAGACAGTTTCAATTGTTTTCGATTTGGTTAAACTTGAACCATATGACTTAAGCTATGCAATTTAGATATCTAACAACTGTAAAGAACATTACTTCCCATTTCTAAGTGCACACTTGGGCAAAGAGAAATAAAAGAGCAACTCTAAGGTTCATTAGAGCTGGAACAGAAGAAGAGAGTACCTGTACATGTATATCTCTTTCCCCAAACCCAACTTCTTGTTACAGCCGTAGCAGAAGCTCAAGAAGTCACTGGGAGGTAACACATCAACAGGTGTTGTCAAGTCGGGAGAAGCAATTGCAAAAATGCTCTCTTTCTTGTTTCTGCAACAACGGTTGTTTGACTCATTGTGCTCTACGGACTCCAGAACCTGATCCCCGTAAAAATGGGTGGTTTTGGGGTTAGGACCATGTTGAGTTACACAAGTGTAGTCCTCTGAGATCTCAATGTCACTTTCAGTACGCCCATTAAGTGATCCTGGGGCTTCCTCTATCACCTGACAAGCATTGTTGTTCACAATGGAGTTCCCAGCAGCATCAACCGAGCCAGATTTTCGAAGCTCAACCACATCAATCACATCATGTCCAATCTCAAAAACAACATTGGGCATCAAAGCTTTAGCAAAAGGTTGAGAGAGCAGATGAGGATTCTGGCATTTGGGGTTTCCACTTCTCATCAAAGACCCAAAGATTATGTTTTTACTATCAACTGATGGTAAAACAATCCTTGATGAATCAGTGTGATGGTCATCATCATCAAGAGAATGCAGAATGCTCAAGCCTACTTTACCAGAATCCCAGCTCTTTTGTTTCCCTTTCCAGATAGATCTTGAAGAAGAAGAACCAAAAGGATTCCCAAAACTGGAGAACAATCTGAAATCCAAAGGAGAAGTTGGACTCCAAGCAGATTCATAATCAGATGGACACTTGCCTTCAAAGACACCAGAGATGAGTTTGTGGCTCTTAATCCCTGACAACACCGGTTTTGTTGAATAGTAATCGAAAGCAGTGGCCATTTGATAGTTTGAATGCTGAGACATGAGATTGATCTGTAACCTCAAAAACAAAAAACAAAACAACAAATGTTAAGCTTAAAGCAATGATCAAAGGTCCATGGGACTGAACAAAAAGAAAAAAAAAGCAAACTTTGATATTTCAATAAGCTAAAAAGCAACAATCTTTGGAACCCAAATGCAAAAGGGAAAGATCAACGAACTCGTTGATACAAAGTAAAGGACATGAAAATATCATCAGACTCAGATTACTAATAAATCGATTAGGAGCTGAAATCTATGAAATTTCAAAGGACATGAAAGATTCAAAAGTAGAAGAAATTGAAAGAGACCTGGGTTTCTCAGGGACTTGTTCTTCCTTCAGAGATGAAAGATGGTAGATTGAAGAAGAAGCAAGAGAGATATAAGACAATGAGAGAAGGTCTTCGTCTATATCTGTGCAAGTCTTGTGAGGTACTCTTCTCTCTCTCTCTCTCTCTCTCTCCTCAAAATCAGCGTATATCAGTGAGCTTCTCAGTCTCTCTCTCTCTCTCTATATATATATATATATATATCGGATTCACGTTGTTAAGTTCTCTCTGAAAATGTAAGAAGTAGTGTGTAGGGTCTTTTTCTTTTTAGAGCAAAAACAAATTACCTTTCTTGACATATTTAATTTGCATTTAAAGGTTTTAAACAAATAAATTAATAAAAAGATATATATTATAAATGGTAATAGATTTTTGGAAAAAAAATGGCTGCAAGTGTGACAGAGTAAAAATGATAGCTCTTCTCTGACGAAAATTCTCCACTCTTTTCTTTGGTTTGGCAGATTTTGCCTTTCTTTTTCTTTTCTTTTTAAACAAAAAATTGTAGTGTGTTTGTTTATATGATTATTATAAATACTGAAGGATATTTATTTGTAAGTTTGATCAAATTTGTTTACTCTTAATTTGGATTACTTGTTAATTAACTTTCTATATATAAAGAATTTTGTTATTTTGTTATATTTACAATAGTTTACCGAAAAAAGAATAGTACAATAATTTCATCAATTAATTTTTTTTTTAAAGATCGATTGTTATAATTTGAAAGTAACTCTTTTAGTAATTGAAACTTGACGTCAAAAAAAAGTTAATATAGGTTTAAAATATATTTCAATTTTTTGTAGATCAATAAAATAAAAATAGAAAAGTATTGTTGTAATAATTTATGATCGTTTTAACATTAAAAAGATACACGATCGTTTCATTAATCAAACCGATCGCCGTAATTGTTTGTTACAATTTACAATGTTAGCTTTAAATTATACAAACATCACGACCAAAAAGTTAGTCTAAACTAAAAGTACATTTTATGTAGACATATAGAATAAAAACAAAAGTAATATATTAATATTATGCATTGATCAAAAGTTACCAAAATAAATTAAACCTATTTTTGTTTTTTTACGCTTTGCATTTAATAAACTTTACTAATCATCTACGGTAAAACCTCTATAAATTAATACTCTATAAATTAATAAACACTATCAATTAATAAATTTTACTAGTCTCAAGTCGGGACAATGTAAAAAATAACAAAATTCGATAAAATAATAATTTTTTTGAAATCCCCATGTAAAATATGGTCCCAATAATATCATAAATTAATAATCATGTAAATTTACATATATATATATATATAGTGATATAGTAAAATATGTTTCTCTTAAACATCATATCTATAAAACAATTATTATGTTGTATCTTCAAATTATAATGATATAAAATATTTTACAACATTTCATAAAACAGCTAATTTTTTTTAAAGTTTTCAATTTCTAAATATGCATCATTTACATTTTGATAGTTTGATAGACTATTAAAATACGATAATTGATATTTTTATTCATAAATTTGAATATTTATGTCATGTGTATAAGTGAATTTGTCTATAATATTTGTAATTCATTTTCAATAATATTTTTTAATTATTTCAAATTCAATTCCAATACCATAAAATTTACAACATCCAAAATTCTAATCTTATATTGCAAAAATAGTCTCAATTCATATTTTTTTTAAAAATAAACAATTAAAAATACCTATAAATTAATAATTATTAATTTATAAATAAATTAATATCACTATAAATTAATAAAATATCTTGGTCCCAACATTATTAATTTATAGAGATTTTACTGTATTGGGAAAACAATGTGTAGTTAACATTTGAATTTTGTATTTTAAAACTTTATGGCTTAATTTTCTTTTTCTTTTTAAATAGTATATGTATTATTTACAACTACCAAATTTGATAAAATTTTGTAAAAATTAATCTAAGATTTATGTCATTGATATATTGATTAATCGGTTGATTAACTTGCTGTATACTGTAGTTATTTTGTCAATTTAATTTGCAATCAGTTTATTAGTCATAGTTATTTAAAAAGATGTGAGTTCGTCATATATATTTTGGAGTGTAATATTTTGATTATATTTTTTCAGATATACATTATTTTAAATATGATACATGCCAAGACTTTAATATCATTAAGTAAAAAATAAACTACTTTCTTTAACATTAAAAAAAAAATCCAGAGTATCATCATAAGTTTTGTATTAAAATACAAATTTTATTGTGAAGAGTTTCATTACCTTATAAAATAACTATTACCCTTCCAAACTTCTCCTGAGTAAATTGTTTTTTCTTGCTAAACGTTGAATAGTGGTTAATTATGTTTCACGTATAGTGTATTTTATCTCTCTCTCTCAAGTCTCAAAGTCCCAGTTATGTCGACATTATATAATTACTAAGGTGTCAGAATCTACAAGAAAGAAATAATGGAATTACAGTTGGTTTAAATACCAAATATAAAGAAGGGTTCCCTTACAGAGCAATTATATATTTTTTGTCCTTTTTCTTCCTGTGGTCTACTTTTGCTTTTACATTATGTCATAATACCATATAATTTTTTCTTTTTTTTTTTGGCTTTCTTTCTCTAACCTGTCACGATAAAAATTACCCTATAAGGCTATAATAAGTAATTCTAGTCGACAAAGAATAAAAGAAAGACATTTCTTGGCAACTCAAAATCTTTCTCATGTCACCATATCTGTATTTGGTATTTATCTTTTCTAGTTATATAAGTATGTTTTTGTTAAATACACTTAAATTTTTGGTATAAATGTCATCTAACAACCATAGTTTCGGCATGTTTTTTTTGCCTGATAATTATATATTTCTTTTACGGTATTAACTTGAGAAAGCTAATTTACATGAATAATTTTTTATATTTCTCAGCAATATACTCAATTTTTAAAAGGGATCATATGCACCAATCACCATATTTACGGTAGTTGCGCTAAAGCAAATGTGGGTTGAAGAACTAGTGGGGTCTAATCCAATCCAGTAAATATCAAACTAGGTTTTGGATCATGACCTTTTTTTATCTATATATGATCTACCCTACCAAAGTCACGCTATAATATACTGATCAAACGTAATTGTATTGTTACTTTCACTTGGTGATTTCTATTAATGTCATAGTCACAAATTAATAGAAATTAAACAAAAGTGAAAAAAGTTGAAAACTGTAACACGTTGACGGTCTGGTCTGCAAGGCAACGGGGTCACATTAAGCGGATGGGCTTAGAAGAAGACCCTAAGACCAATTTTTTGAGTCAGTCATCCAGTTGACCGTCAAGATTTGTTGTCTGCGTGGAACTCACACTATGCGCCACGTGGACTCAAGTCACCATGACCTGTACCTACCTACCACAGTACTGAACCATACATACAAGTTAAAACGTTAAACACATCTTTAGCCATCATTACTCCTCTTTAATTTTTTTATACTTCTTTGTCGTTTTGCGCTGACTCAGATTTCTCCCTTCCCACGACACGTGATAACTTGAGTTTTCTCCACACGTGCGAGGGACTTGTCTTTAAAAACGGTGCGTTTTTTTTTTTAATTTGTTTATTATACATACGCCTTCCCCAAAAATTCCTTTTACTGTAGCTTTATTACAACACAAAATTAAAATAATTCGGAGTATTTTATTTAAAAACTATAGGCCAGGCGAGATTTTTGAGAAGGTTTGTGTGCATAATATGTCTATTAATGTGTAGGTGTGTCTGATATAATTCCTAATTATTTGAATAGTATAACTTTCCCAGATGTCGATCGTTTATATAATTAAGGCTGATTA
Organism: Camelina sativa; assembly: GCF_030686135.1. NCBI lineage: Eukaryota > Viridiplantae > Streptophyta > Magnoliopsida > Brassicales > Brassicaceae > Camelina > Camelina sativa. The sequence continues at coordinate 880,663 of NC_141887.1, forward strand.
TTATTAGTAATTACGTCTTTCGAAAATATTGGAGGCAGGAGAACGTCGTGGAGATTTGTACGTTCATATGATGTGTTGTCGGTGCTAACTGTTAACCTTTTTCACCACCAAAAAATATATATATATATATATATATATATATATATATATATAATATATATACTCCCATAAACCTTCTTGCTTCCTTTCATATTATTACTTTCTCCATGATAATAGTTTTCTTAAGAGAGAGGCTCACACTAATTCTATTTGTAACTTATTTTTTTTTTGTATTCAAAATATAGCATAATGTGAATGAAAGTCAACATATTATTATTCGATCACTTCAAGTATCATAATTGAATTATATTACCAAAATAGGTTCCCGAGTAAGATGTGTAATACTAATACACATGTTAAAGATAAATTATTGAGATTAGCATAGCACTTTACAACACACTACTAGATTAGGAGCACGGGTTGAATTTTTTTTATTTATATTATAGTTTTTATATAAAATATAATTGATGTGATTATTTTTAGAAGTTGTTGTGAATAAAAGTTAAGAACCGGATTGAAATTTAGGACCCGGATTAAAAGTGATTGTTTTTAAAAGTTGTTGTGATTAATATTAATTTTTAAAATTTTGTTGCCTATATATGGATATCTAAATATTCAGTGAAGATTTTATTTTTTTGGAATATCCTTTCCAAGAAGATCTCAAATCGAGATTTAACTAATGACCACAACTCATATAACTTATCAAATAATCAAATAATTAATCTTATAATTCATAGTCTACACAAAAAGTAGTGTACCTTCATTTTATTATATAGGAGATTATCTAATTTTTTAGACAGTATATAAACATACGCCGTAATAATACTAATGAAATAGCAAAAACAAAATTTAAAAAAAGAATTGTTGAAGTGAAGTAACATTACAAAGTTTTAAAAGAATTTTGGTTGTATATATTTTGGCGAGCCCCACTAAGGGAGCTACTAAGGCCCACATTCAAGTGGATTGAAGGAAGGAGTCGAAAACTCTTTTTCCAGATGACAAGAGGAGAGTGACATAAGTGGTGAAAGCGAAACAACTAGGCTATAAAAGGGTGCCTTGTCATAAAGAACTTGTTTTAAAACCAAACCCCTACATAGTCACAAAGAAAACGCATTTTTACAAGTCACATTAACTCTCTTCAACCTTACCTGACCAACACAAAAGTTTAGTATATAAAAGAAAATGAACCCTTCAAAGAATATTTAACTACAAAAGGGTCGTTCCATTGAGACCAGAAGCCGCATCAGTATATGTTCTTCTTCCTAAACCTAAACACAAGCAAGAAGAAATAGCTCAATTGGAAACTACGAATCTGAAAATTTTGATTTGAATAACACCAAAAAACTTTGTTTTTGTATATAAAGAAACCAGGTGTTTACCGAGTCAAGATTGGTGGATTCGATGCCATGAAATTTGTTAGTACAATACCAAAATTCTTTAGTCACCGTCTTTTAAGGCCAAAAGAGAGCTTGTGTTCTTCCTTCTAATCTACATTTGATGATGTTTCTGTCTGATGCAAAGAAAGGGTAACTGATAATTTGTTTCTTTTACCTGATAGACATGTTCCTCAAGAGGAAAAAGAGTTAATACTTACACGAGAGAACGACAAGATGATTCTGAAACTAAGGAAGTTTAGGCTTGAAATTAATCCGCAGCGCCTTAATCTCCTCCAATTGTCGCTACAAGGGTTAAAAGATTCATTTGTTAATTTTAGAGGAGTTGAAGAACATACTGATAATTGTTAATGAGTCAGAGAACGACACTTTTAAACAGAATCTTAAATATTCAGTCAAATAGTGGTAGACTATGAAATCTAATACCTTAGATACGCTTTCAGACGCGTGCTCATGTCTAGCTTGGTGCAAGCACCATTCCATGGCCATGTCAAATTCAAGGTTGTTTTGCTGAGAACAATGTGATGTAGCCACGGCATCTCTCTGGAAAAACATATATAGACGAAAGAGCAAGAGCATCGGTAAAGGAACTATGCACTTTTACTTGTGTGTTTCTATGCAAGGGGCAATGGAAATAATACCATCTCTCGTCGCGTTTGAGTTTTGTGTAGCTTAATATGGCCGGAGAATGATGGCGGCTTCCCTGGTGGAGTAATCTTAGCAAAAGAAGCAACAAGGGGCCTGTTGAGCAAAAACGGCACAGAATTGATTTCTCAGATGAAAGTATGCCAATAAACGGCACAAGACAGATTTCTGCAATTTATGATAGGAAGATTAGAGAAAAAGCAGAATATGTGATGGAAGGTTTACCTCCCATTTGATAGCAACAAGCATCCCTCATCTAGTCTTCTAATCACCCTTTCTGCTACTTCTCTTGTCTTGAAAAGGACCAAAGCTTCACCTGTATATCAAACAATATGAGATGCCATAGTAAAGCTCCTCATTCCATATCTGGTATGTGAGAACCACAGATGAAAATCCCTGTGAGCAAAATGGTAGCTTACCAATATGAGGAATAGTGACTGATGTACGCTCTATCATCCTCGCTTCGCATTGCTCGTTCAAAGCAGAATAGACTATATCCTGAAATACCATTCATAAATTTCTTAGTTAGCATACACATAGGAAAGAAGGGAGGTTTCCAAGAAGTAAATCAGGAAACAACTGCATTACATAAGGGTACAAAATACATTTTAAAAGATTCCTAAATAAACTGATATACCTCCACTTCATCAGATGTAAAAGTAGGATCCAAGTTTTGAAGAAGTACCACAGTCCCTTTTTTTTCTGCTTCCCTCATACTTTCCTCCCAAGGCTGGGCATGGTTAAGAAAAATTAAAATGTCAGTCCAAAGGTGAACCCAAAAGGTAATTTCTGAAACGACGACATACAGAATCTGATAACCATCCAGACTAGCTAGAAGAGTCTGCAATGGCCAGCCAAAAATAACAGGTGTGGATATTCAGTAAACAATTTGAGTGCAGATGTCATTGTAAACAACTGTCTTTCAAGAACATAGAAACGATCAAGAAGAAAAAGTACTTAATGATAAGCATATGAACGCGTCATTAAAAATTCACTATGAAAGAATTAAACAGGTCACCCTACTAACATCACACAGAACAAGTATGTCAAACACGAACAATGAAGGCAACCAAAACGAACATTTATAGAAACTGGCGTGCAAAAAGAAGGGAAAAATACTTACGAGATTCCGGAACCATTTAATTTTTTCCTGGGATCGATAAGAAGGAAACAAAAATCTGTCAGACGAACCTCAATGTTAACAAGCACCATAATATGATGAGAAAAATGACAGAACATCACTACAACACTACAACATACATAGTGAAGGACTGTACAACAAAACTGCTACTTTTAGAATTGAGTTCGTACAAAACCCACATCCTTGCATCTAAAGATCTTACAACACGCTCTCACTGAAACCTCATTAAGCAGCCAGTTCAAAACCAATGTAAACCAAATCATATCGCAAGAATTGCATAATAAATATAAACTTACAGCATCCGGCCTTCGGCTCACTTCAGTTACTTGATAATTTCTTACATTATCAACCGCCAACAACTTGTCCTCAGCACGTCCAAAGCTGAACTTCTTGGATAAAACTTTTTCAGTTACAATTTTTGTATTTTTTCCTTCAGATACTGACACTCCCGGATCTCGCTTCTTAACAAAGCTGGGCTTCTCAGGAGGGACTTCCTCCATAGTCGCTTTGTCTCTAGGTCTCTTAAAAGATGATGTATCCTTTTTACCATCAGAAGTAATGTGCTGCAAAATGGTTGTATTCCGTCTAACAGGAACTGTAACAGAACTATCTAGTTTCTGTTTCTTCAGAGGCCTGTCATCCAATCCATTCGGCTCTTCACTATATCTTTCTTCAGTGGGCAAAGATTTTTGTTTATTCAACTGTCTTTTAACATCATTTACTTGAGCTTTCTTGGAAGTGGAATGAATAATCCTGGAGCCAGAAGCTTCACAAGAGTTACGATATCTTTCTTCTGCAGGCATAGATTTTTGTTTAGTTAACTGTTTTTTAACTTCACTTTCTTGAGCTTTGCCATCACAATGATTTCCCCTGAAGCCAGAATCCTTGTTAGACCTTTCTTCTGCAAGTGTAGATCTTGGTGTAGCCAGTTGATAGTGACCTTTTTCTTTTTCTTCTTTGCCACCTTTACGGCCTTCTTTACAGTCAGACGATTCAAATGAGTTGTCTTCAATTTTCCTAACCGAATCACTAGCTAAAGGACCATTTGGCTTCAAACTATCTGAATTCCCATCTGCTTTAATTTTCTGCACAGCAGTTGCTTCTTTCTCACAACACGCTCTGTTAAAGAGAAATTTAACTGCAAGAATTAGAGTGAAAATAAGATATTACGTAAATAAAGAATCAAGATGGCAATTGATCACATAGTAGAATGTCTAAGCTAACAACTGAGATCAAACAAACTGTACCGTCAACTCCAGCAATTTTATCATCTATCGTATCCACAATTTTGCAGCTTCCAACATCAAATGCTCGGCGAAAAACGAAGTCCGATGAGTTGATATCTTCATCCGAGGGTTGTGGATTTCTTTTGTCCTTTGAGATGCATAGAACAGAGCATTTTCCACCGATTGCTTCCTAGTGGAAAAATGTTATATCAGTATTCAAGCAGGTGTGATTTACTAAGTAATACCTAGCACTACGCACAATGGCACATAATTTAAAACAACCTTTTCAAAAAACAGTGATGCAAAGGTAAATATATCGAGACCACTTGTAACAACGATAGAAACCAACAAAACTAACTGCTACACATTTCAGTTGGGGAATCTTCAGAAGAGAGTGCGGCTATATGTTGAAGTGAGATCTGTGTCAGGTTTATAAAAGACGACAAAAAAGCTACTTGGAACCACATGTTTTGGTGAACAGAGAACATGTTATCATACTGCAAAGAATACGATATTCAACAAAACAAAAGTGGAAAAACAGTAAAACTCTGTCTGCAACATGATATGAGATGCATATCAATAATAAAAATGCCAAACCATGCTCAACAAGTCATACGTAGAATGAAAATTCAACATAGTATGCAAAAGAAGAATCAGTTACCAATTCGTTGATATTAGCAAGACCACGACCTTCACCCGATGCCAAAAACAGTTCATTTGCAAGAACATCTGGGACTCCTTCAAGATACGGCAAAATCTCAGAAGGTCTAAAGAACCAGAGAAGTTTGACTTTCCTTGGGATATGCTTATTAGCGTGTTCCCAAATCTTTATGATCTTGCCAACGAAAGGTTCAGTAGAGTCTGGTTCACTGGAGTTGCCAACTAAAACACAGTCATAAAGATGGTATTCATCGCCGTCATAAGTGAATGATTCATAGAACTGGACATCTTTATTTCTACCGCCAACACTCTTCTTTTTACCCCACTTAAACTCTAAGCCTTCAGATCCTATTGATTCTTCCATTCTCTGTGCAGAGCAAGAAATCATCATGGAGTTAATTAAATACTAAACACCAAAAGACACAGAAAAGGAAAACACAATCATAAGATGATGGATTAAATCAAAATCAAATCAGTCCCATGAATCAAGTCTCAATCAATGATCTACCCATATATATTCCCAATCAATCAAACCCTAAAACACTCCTATCAGATCCACTGGTAAAAAGAAGGCAAAGACATTCATCTTTGAATTGAAATCATCATCTCCCAACAGCAACAAGTAGAATACTAGATAATCGAGTTCAAGTCAGCTAAAAAAGGCGATTCAAAAAAAGAAAAAGAGAAAGCGAGAATTGCATTCGATACAATGTAGGCTGAGATAAGCTTTCGTGTTCATACCTTTACACTGAAGAGGTAAGAGATGAGTTTACTACAGCTTTCCGAAGCCACCACCGAACAAGAAAGAAAGAAAGAAAGAACAAATTCGAACCGGAGAGAAAAACCAACGCTCGAAATCAGAAGCAACGCGAGTTCGATTAGGTCAAGATGAAGAGAAATTGACGAAACCCAGGTTTTTTTTTTTATCGCAGAGGGAGAAAAGAAAAAAAAGAAAACCCTAAATCCTCGTTTCACGGGTTACTTACTACAGTCTCGTCCCCCAGTTTAATCTGTCGCTCAAGTTCATCACCAAAACACAATTCAAAATCAAAATCTCAAACGAAGCAATTTCAATTTTGGTCGGAGATTGTTTGCAGTTTTCCAGAGAAAACGGTAATTTTAGTTCATCATAGCGTTCTCTTCTCTCCCATTCCCCCTTTTTCTTTTTTTTTAGTCTGTGATTTTTCTATCTGTTTACTCCCTTTTTAAATATGATTCGTAAATATTTTCTACTTTTTTTGTTTTGTTTTGGTCGTCACAATTTTTTGTACTGTATAAAATACAAAAAACATCATATGTTTTTAAAATACCATTTTAAATTGAATAATGCACGGTGTAATATCCAAATAATTAATTTCCATTTTTGAGATAAATACCAAATCTGGAAGATACGGGTATGATCATGCTAACCGTTATCATATATTTTGGTTTATCAATAAACCGAAAACAAAGATTATGGGAATTTTAATCATATCTTCAACATACTTAAAAGTCATAATTTGTTTAGAATCATATCGTTCGCTAATACACTTTGTGATATAAATGCTGGAGAGTGGAGATCATCTATCTATCTATTCTATTGTTTTAAGATCACTTTACTATTCAAAATCATGTAGAAGAGACGTTCTAATGTTTGTTATACTGTCGCATGAATGAAAAAAGATGGTGTCTTTAACAAAGCCATCGACAAGCCTCATGAGATTTATATAATTTATAAATCATTTGCTGACAAAACATATTTTATAAGAATTTAGATATAATAGTTTCATCTTTTTCATTGATAGTTTCATTAGCAACACAACCTTTTCCATGTAAAACAAATGAAACAGTCTTTTTAACCTTCAAGTGTTTCTTCACGTTGTACGGACAATAAAATCAACAGATAGTGATTCTTTTTAAAGACTTACCTAGGCTACCATGAGTCCTCATCTTTCACGAGTCAAAATCTTTTTCTAAAATTTACAATTCTCCTCTACATGCAGCTCTAAGCCTTTCTTATGGGATTGTTGCATTCACCAATGCATTATGCATATCATCAGATCACATTTTTTAATTGTTGAATGTGTTTCTAATTGTTAAATGTGTTTTGTTTTTCCGGAACACCACCGTTTTTAAAATCTTTCAACAAGTTAAGATATGCTTTTCACCTTTATAAAAAGGAATACAGAATAATAGTATTTTGTCTTCATTAATAAGAGTTGGGGTTAAAGGGCTTTTGGACTGCGTCGTCTATTGTGTAGATTAAAACGGCGTCGTTTCATTAATAAGAGTGTGGGTTAAAGACCTTTTGGGCTGCGTCGTCTGTGTAAATTAAAACGGCGTCGTTTTGGTCTTGTTCTTTTCCATAAAATTAATTGCGGTGACATGGATGGAACACGACCTTCAGATCTTCACTCTGACGCTCTCCCAACTGAACTATCCCTGCAAATTGTTTAATTGTCATATCTTTATCTATATAAACTGGATATTTACAGATAATTTTGTTGATTTGGAGTACGATTTAGATGGAGGGGCCGATGAATTGTACCACGAATACTATAACAAAATCTCAGCGTTGAATTAATAAAAACAGTGCTCAAGTAATTGGTACACTAACTGTTTTCTTGTTGTTTTACACTAACTGTTATATAAGTTTTCTTCCTACAAAAGATAAAATAAAATGGAGAAGTGTGGGTCGGGTTTCTTAGTGTTTGAGCCAGTAGTTTCTTAGCTGAGCCATATGCAACAATATCTCGTCCCGACCTTGATTCGTCACACTGCTGGTCATAATCCATGGTGGTGTTGTCTCAAAGAACCCTTGGATCAAGTCTTGGAACTCCTTTATGTTCTCCTCTGGTCTCTTCCCTCCGTTTTTCTTCTTCTTCCTCTTATCGCATTTCGTGAATATCATAGTCATTGGAACCTAAGATATAGATACGACGGAGACATGACATATTGAGTAAAATTCTTGATCATGATGTCTAATTAATAGGTTTAAGTTGGGTGTTAAGGTTTAGGTCCTTTTATACCTGGTTTTGACCAAGCCAGCTAGCGTAATCGAGATCAATTTGCTTTACAGGTATGCTGGCATCAACTAGCAAAAATACTGAGACCAGTGTTGAACGGTTTAGGAAATAGTCTTTGGTGAATTTGTTCCAGTCTTGTTTGAGTTCATGCGGTGCTGATGCATACCTGGATACATAAAATGTATAACTTTCAATTTTCTATAATGAAATACTCCAAAATTCATTGGGGGCAGAAACTGTAATTGTATCCGACAAAATAAAAAGAAATAGAAGAGACAGAGACTGGCCAGAGCAGTTTTAAGGGGGTATGGCATGAAAAAACAAAATAATATCACTTAAACTTACCCGTAGCCAGGCAAATCTACCAAGTACCACTTGTCGTTGATCCGGAAATGATTAATGCATTGCGTCTTTCCTACATGTAGAATAGATTACCATAAATTATAACCAACCTACATGTAGCATAAGTACAAGCACGACATGGATGCCTATCAGTTTCCACTTATACGATCACGTCTATCAACCTTTCTAAGCAGTCTCAACAATGAACCAGCTAAGAATCCAGATTTTTCAGTTACCATCCACAATTTTTTCTTCCCTTTACCCAATGTGCATAAGCAAATCAGATTTTACGGTTCTTCCCCTGATCCCAGTTTCATCTAGTCTAGTACAATAACTTGATAAGCATTATCAAATCTAACAGATCATATGAACAAGCCAAAATCTCCACACTACAGAGATCCAAGTCCCATTTTCGTGAAATTACCATAGCATGGTCGAGCAAAAACACATTACTCAACGATGCCATCCTGTGATGCCATATATTGGATCATATCCTCGTCAACAGTATCCCATCTTCACGAGTACTAGGAACCAACAAATGCCGATGCTACAAAGCAAATCTGTTCAATCTAACCAAGTGAGGCAGTCTCTTGGTTCTGTCCTATTGAATATTGATTGACTCTAGAGACTGATTAATCCCCACTCGATGCCTAACTTGACCACTACAGAATTCAAATGCTAGCTGTTGGCCCCAGGATTAGAGTGGACTAGTTCTAAGAGACCCGGTTATAAGGGAATCACTTCAATCAATCAACTAACCTAAGCTTCCAACAAAAAAAAACAAAACTTAATTCTCCTTACTGCTTTACCAATATTTCAATTCCACAATCTCCTCATGAACACTAACAACTAACTTGATCACTGTGTCTCCAAGATGTGATTCCTTAGCAAATAAAAAAACTAAGCTTACCAGGTTTCTTAGAAGTCAAGGCAAGGCGTTTCCTCCTCACCAACGAATTGAGAAGCGACGATTTCCCAACGTTGGATCTCCCGACAAGCGCAAACTCCGGCAAACCATCGGCCGGACAATCCTCCGTCTTGACACTACTCTTCACATAATCAGCCTGAACCACCTGTGCGTCCCTAGCGTACTTGCTCAGCACTATATTCGAACCTTTCAGTATCCTCGCCGTAAGACTCGCCGGGTCGTCGCCGGATACATCTGTCTCAGGCGGAATAAAAAGCTTGTCGAGCGAAATCTCGACAGGAGCATCATCTAGATCGGATGATTCCGAGACAGGCAGTGGTATGGGTTCGACAGTGGCGAGATTCGATTTAGACGCGAATGAGAAAAGGGTCCGAGCTACTGTAACCGGCGGCTTAGGGTTTAGGAAATTAAATTGCGAAGAAGAGAGCGAGAATGAGGGTCTCGCGAGGATTGAGAGATGGAATCTTGGAAGCTGCGCTAAAATCATATCTGTTTTGTTTCTCTTTAGCTTCTGTGAGCAGCCATGGATTAAGCTTACGGATGCTGGTGGAGTGAGGAGGCCAAGGTTTGGGAAAATCAAAATATCCGTGGCAAAACGCAACGTTTTGGTGGTAATCTAGGTGAACTTTCCTTATTTACAATTCGCCGGCTCTATTTCAACGATTGTATCAATTCACCACTCTATTTTGTTTCTTGATTAAAAACACTAGAAATTAAAAAAAAAACAAATGGGTAAATTAGAAAGAAAACAAAAAGTAAGAGGAGTACATAGCAAAATTGGGTCGTTGGCATCTTCTCTTCCACCTCTCCAAGCACGGGACGAGAGACTCAAACCAGTGAACCAAAATCTCTCTCAATTATAGCAGCGCGTGCTTCTGATCTCGGTGGTATCCTCTTCGATCGGCGACATCTCGTGGTTTATGCTCCGGTGGATCTCACCGCGTGAAAAAAAAAATTATTTTTATCTGAATCGCAATCCTATTAGCCATGGCTCCTCCGGCGGCTTCGCAGCGTTATCCGTCACCGTCCCAACCTTCAGGGTAACTATTCGCTCTGCTTATCTTGTTTCGCTACATTCTTAAGATAAAAAAGCAGCAATCAGTCTTTATAATTCGATCATCTCTTTTCATGGCGTGGTCGGTCAGCTCCTTAGTTCTCAAATTATTTGATCTATAGTGTTCCTATGTTACGGATCTAGATTTAAGATGTCTCATGAGCTAATTGATGTCAAAGATAGCTATAATGTGGAATCAGACGCGGCCATTAGTTTAAATTCTCTGCCTTTAGATTATTATTACTTCGTATGTGCGATGATCTGATCTCTCTTTAATCATGGAAGCGTGAACTAAAACTAGAAATTTTTATTTATCAGGAAAAGTGAAGTGTCAGATCTAAAAACCCAGCTCCGCCAGCTAGCTGGAAGTAGAGCTCCAGGAGTTGATGATTCCAAACGTGACCTGTACAAGAAAGTAATATCGTACATGACTATTGGCATTGACGTCTCATCTGTATTTGGGGAAATGGTTATGTGCTCAGCAACATCAGACATTGTCCTGAAGAAGATGTGTTATCTTTATGTTGGAAACTATGCAAAGGGTAATCCTGATCTTTCACTTTTGACTATCAATTTTCTCCAAAGGGATTGCAAAGATGAGGATCCTATGATCCGTGGGCTTGCTCTGAGGAGCTTGTGTTCCTTACGAGTGCCAAACCTTGTCGAGTATCTTGTTGGTCCGTTGGGGAGCGGGCTCAAGGACAATAACAGCTATGTGAGAACCATCGCTGTTACTGGAGTACTAAAGCTTTATCACATCTCACCCTCAACATGCATTGATGCCGATTTTCCTCCAACACTGAAAAGTTTGATGCTTCATGATTCAGATGCTCAGGTTAATTTTGTTTGGTTGAATGCAGTTTGGACATAGACTCTCGCTAGCAAATCAACTGTTTATTTATGATTAGTACTCTTATGATATAAAATATGCTGTCAGGTAGTTGCCAATTGCCTGTCTGCGCTTCAAGAAATTTGGAGTATAGAAGCAAGCCACTCTGAGGAAGCATGCCGGGAGAAGGAATCCTTGCTTAGCAAGCCAGTTATATATTATTTCTTGAATCGGTATGTCCTTAAGCTCCTCCTTCCATTGTATATCAGTGTACCTTGTTGTTGTAGTGGTATCTAAGAAGATAGCAGCAAGTTTTACCATTTTGGTGTTTCTTTGCAGGATCAAGGATTTTAATGAATGGGCACAATGTCTTATACTTGAGTTGGCAGTAAAATATGTGCCGTCAGATAGTAATGATATTTTTGACATTATGAATCTGTTGGAAGACAGACTTCAGCATGCCAATGGAGCTGTTGTCTTGGCTACAGTCAAAGTGTTTTTACAATTAACGCTCTCCATGACTGATGTTCATCAACAGGTTCAAAGTCCATCTCCTTTATCCTTAACCATGGAAAAATATTCCTGATAAAATTAGTTATATGCAAAATTTCTTGATGATAATTTTGTAAAATAGTTTCTAATTTTCTACATTTTCCAAATAATGAAGCATTATATTACTTTTGGCATCATAGTCTGGAAGCTTGAAAATCAGATATTAACAAACATAGTCATCACTGATTTGTTATTGTTTAAGATAATCACTGTCTAACTAATGCCAAATGATCTTGTATAGGTATATGAGCGTATTAAATCCCCACTTCTAACTCTCGTCAGTTCTGGAAGTCCAGAGCAATCATATGCAATCTTGAGCCACCTTCATCTTTTGGTTGTTCGTGCGCCATTCATCTTTGCCACAGACTATAAGCATTTCTACTGCCAGTACAATGAACCGTCATATGTCAAAAAGTTGAAGCTTGAGATGTTGACTGCTGTTGCAAATGAGAGCAACACTTACGAAATTGGTAGTGATCTTAAACTATGTCAATATGGAATCTGGAGGGAGAAACCCTTTCTTTCTGGCTCTTTGATTTAACTAATTCGTACTCTTTCCTATTCAGTGACGGAACTGTGTGAGTATGCTGCAAATGTTGATATTGCAATTGCGAGGGAGTCAATTCGGGCAGTTGGGAAGATTGCTTTGCAACAATATGATGTAAATGCGATTGTTGATAGACTTCTTCAGTTTCTGGAGATGGAAAAGGACTATGTGACTGCTGAAACTTTGGTAAACTATCATATGAACTATTCAATTGGCCATCTCATTGATACTTATATTGTTTAAATTTTCATAATGAATCCACTTTTCTGGTTCCTCCTCTAGGTTCTTGTGAAGGACCTTCTAAGGAAGTATCCACAATGGAGCCATGATTGCATTTCTGTTGTTGGGGGTATCAGCAGCAAAAATATCCAGGAACCGAAAGGCAAGGCGGCTCTTATATGGATGTTGGGTGAATATGCTCAGGACATGAGCGATGCCCCTTATATTTTGGAGAATCTGATAGAAAATTGGGAGGAAGAGCATTCGGCTGAGGTATTTAGGCTTTACTTTTCTGTTTTTCCTTGGTACTGAAATTATGTATGCGTCAGAATGCGGGCATACTCATTAGTCTATGTTCTCAATTTGTGCCATTGAGCAGGTTCGGTTGCATCTCTTAACTGCAGCTATGAAATGCTTTTTCAAGAGGGCGCCTGAGACTCAGAAAGCCCTAGGAACAGCTCTAGCTGCAGGTGTTGCTGATTTTCACCAGGTATCGTTCAGTCTTCTCTTCCAAAATTCTCTTGTTTTGAAACCATTGGCCCATTAGATCACTTATTCAACATTTACTGTTGGTATAGGATGTTCATGACCGTGCCTTGTTCTACTATCGGGTTCTGCAATACGATGTACACGTGGCAGAACGTGTTGTTAGTCCTCCAAAACAGGCAGTTTCGGTCTTTGCTGACACTCAAAGCAGTGAAATCAAAGACCGTATATTTGACGAGTTTAACAGCCTTTCTGTGATCTACCAGAAGGTATATTTCCTGACTTTACTGCCAAAACCAATGTAGTAGTATGCAACTATTATTCAGAGGTGTTCTTTATTTGCTTTCGTAATAAAACTCAAAAATTCTTGCAGCCATCTTACATGTTCACGGATAAGGAACACCGAGGACCCTTTGAGTTTTCAGACGAACTTGGAAATATTTCCATCACACCTGAAGCTTCCAGCGACATTGTTCCAGCTCAGCAATATGAGGCAAATGACAAGGATCTGCTTCTAGGTATTGACGAGAAGGATGACAATAAAGGACTTTCCAGTAACAATGGTTCCGCTTACTCGGCTCCTTCATTAGAAAACTCCTCTAATATAACCTCCCAAATGCAAGAGCTTGCAATCTCCGGCCCTGCCACATCCGCAACTACCCCGCAATCAAGCTTTGGTTTTGATGATCTCCTAGGTTTGGGTTTATCAACAGCTCCTGCTCCAACACCATCACCACCTCTTTTGAAACTAAACCCAAGAGCTGCTCTAGATCCAGGCGCCTTCCAACAAAAATGGCGCCAATTGCCATTATCATTAACGCAGGTTTTTCCCCGCAACTTTTACCTTGCGATACTACTTTTTCAGGTTCCAACTACATTCTAGCCTTATGAACGACGACAGTTTAACTGGCTTTTCTTCCTCCTTTGTCAAGATACTTAACTTAGCATGAGCGTTTTTAACATTGGTTCATGAACATATTGCCTGCATTTCTTACACTGTTAAGTGCATATGTTCATAAAACTCTTTTAAGGGATTTTGACTGCTGAGAGATTGTAACTTTCTTAAATTGGTGTGCAGGAGTGTTCTGTGAATCCCCAGGGAATCGCGGCCTTAACAGTTCCACAATCACTTATCAGACACATGCAGAGTCATTCCATTCACTGTATTGCATCGGGCGGTCAATCTCCAAACTTCAAATTCTTCTTCTTTGCCCAAAAGGAATCAGAACCATCGAACTATCTTGCTGAGTGTATCATAAACACTTCATCCGCCAAAGCTCAGATAAAAGTGAAAGCAGACGAGCAGAGTACGTCTCAGGCATTCACAACCGTATTTGAAACAGCCTTGTCAAAGTTTGGCATGCCTTGAGGAAGGGATTCAATAAAATTAAATCTCTATGTATCAATAGAATTCTCTGGATGGATCTCTACACTTGTTGTAAAATGCGATGAATTCTTTTTGAGTTTTGTAGTCTCTCACCTTTGATTTCCTCTAGTTCTTTGTGTTATAAAAGATACTTTTTTTTGAGTTGTTCCGGAGAGGTACTTTTTCATCCTTAGATTTGGCTATGTTGTTAACAACACAACTTCAATACACGTTGCTCCAAGTGATCTCTACTCGGATCATCATAAGAGTCATCTATGAGCATCACCAATTGGAATTAAATTGTTTTAGGCATCAAACGTAAGATTTGTATAAATGAGGGGCTAGTTTTGGAAAAAATGATTTTTGCAACGCAACCCATGAAAAAAAGGTGTCAGCTGGTTTGGTTATTTTATGTATTTAATAGTCGCGTGAGTTGAGTGGTTACGATTTCTTCAATTTTCGTAAACTTCTAGGGAAAGAGAGGGGAGATAGGGGAAGTGAGAAGAGGGGGGAAACCCTAGATTCGATCTCCATTCGATTTGGTTCGTTTCTCGAATCGAAGCGATGGTGTTCTACTTCAAGGCCCGACCTGATGCTGGCGACTACACAATCTTCATGGGGCTTGATAAGTTCGAGAACGAGGAGCTCATCAAGTACGGCTTCCCTGAAGACGTCTGGTAAGCTCGTTTTTATTTTCCGCAACAAAGATTTCTCGATTTTTACGGATCATCGTTTTTTTCTTCTTCCTGAACTTATAGCTCGGATCGATTTTTAGTTTCGGATGGCTCAATTGTTTAATTAGTTGGGCTTTTAATCTAATTTTGAGGTTTGTTCTCTTTGTTTATATGGTCAGATGTTTTGTTATGTCATGATCTATTGTTTATTGATTAATTAATTGTGGTGAATTCATGGGAATGAACGAGAAGGAAATGGTGGTCAACCTTTGCTCAAGTTTTGTTTATGATGATTTCACTTGAATTTATTTTTTTGTGCTGAGTTTTGCGTTGAGTTGTTGTTCTTATCTCTGGTATAATTTATCGGTATTAGTTTTCTTCATTCAAATAGTTTTCTTAAAAACATTTGGCAGAAGAGATATGTTGTTACTTTGATTCTGAAATGTTTGTGAAGAATTGCCGGAGAGTTATGTATGATACGAGCTTAGAAATGTTTTCGTGTGTATACTCTTTTCTGAGATAAATCTTTTTTTGTTCCTATGATTGCTGGGCCTTGATGTTCTGAAACAAAAAAAAAAAAAAAAGAAAAATATAAATGTGGTGATGTTTAAAAACATTTTGTGAAATGTAATTTGGCCTGATTATGCAGTTGCTATATCAATTTTTTTTTCTGGAAATATCTTTGTAGCTCAAGAGAGCTATGATCCAATATTGATAATGTTTATTGATTAGTCTTTTATGAGTAATACCTATGGGTATACTGGTAGCTCTGAACTCACCCCTATTTAAGTATTTGGCTGTTCCTCAGCATATCTATTGTCCTCTCATGCTGTGTTAGCTATATTCAAACTTTGGTGTTTTTTACCTCCTTGTTTGATGATTTTCTTTTTTTTTTTTTAACAAACTAAATGAATTTTATAGCTTTTCTGTTGATCATATGCTGCTACTGCGCATTTCTTTTACTGTTCGGTAATTTTATCCATAACTAAGGTTTATGGGTAAACTTATGGATACATCTTGTCTATTTTCTATTCATTATTTTCTTGATAATGTCAATTTTTGATGTGTTTAGACATGTATAGGGTGTTTGTTTCTTCTAATTTGAATATTCCTTTCTTTTATATGAACTCTAGCAGCTTCACCTATTCAGCATTTTAATTTCTTGTTCTGTATGTTGATACACGACCAAGTTGCTAAAAGTAATTTTCATTTGATGCAGGTTTCACGTGGATAAAATGTCGTCAGCTCATGTTTACTTGAGGCTTCATAGAGGCCAAAGTTTTGATGACATTAGTGAAGGTGTGCTGGAGGACTGTGCTCAGCTAGTGAAAGCTAACTCCATTCAAGGTAAAATCTGAATCCCTTTCTCTACTTGTGCTGAACTTAACATTTGCATAATCGTTAGTCTTAGAGTACCAGTTTGTTTTTTAGAAGGAGGGCACATATAGGGTATTTTCTGTTTTCTTATCGACTGGTGTCTGGGATTATGTGCCAGGCAACAAGGTGAACAACGTTGATGTTGTGTACACTCCGTGGTCCAACTTGAAGAAAACTGCCTCCATGGATGTTGGTCAAGTTGGTTTCCACAATTCAAAGATGGTAAGCATCGCCATCTCTCAAGAAAATTTGGTTGTGCATACATGAAATCTGCTCAAAGTATGGTTGCAAAGCAATGATGATACCTAACTGATATTTGTTTGTTAAAGGTCCGAACAATCAGAGTGGAGAAGCGAGTCAATGATATAGTTAACAGATTGAACAAAACAAAAGTTGAAAGAACTCCTGATCTGAGAGGTTAGTGTTTGGTTTGTGGGCTCTTCCTTAAATTTCAATAGATAGAAAATTATACATACATACAATTTGGTTTGTGTCAGTTAAGTGACTATACTTCCAGATAATATAACTATAAAACTAATATGGTTGTTGATAACTTTGTTTCTGAAGCCGAGAGAGAAGCAGTGAATGCTGCAGAAAGGGCAGAGAGGAAACTACATCTGAGGGAGAAGGTCAGTTTCTGGGATTTTGTTGTTAGCATCTGAAGAAGTCTTTGATGATTGTTGTTTTGACACAAATCTTTCAATGTTTTCTTAATATTGCAGAAGAAACGTGAAGAGATAGATAGGCTTGAGAAGGAGAGGCAAGCAGAGATGAGGAGTTACAAGGGACTAATGGTAACTGATAAAATGACATCCAACAAAGACATTGCTTCAAGCCACAAATCGGTTCAAGAACTGGAAGACGATTTCATGTAAAAGCTCTGAAGAAATGAGAAAAAACAACAAAACCAAGTCGGTAACATTGAGCCAGAGGTGATCCTGTACTGTCCTTCAAAGAAGGCTTAAGATGTTCTTGCTAGCCTTAATTACGATGATGATGATGGTTGTCCGGTATTATGTTTTCTTTAAAAAAAGTCTTGAAGACCTAAAACCCTACCTAATCTGGTACTTGGACTAGTTGGTCCATTAAAATGTTTCAAAGGATTGAATCTGATCTGTGAGAAATTAAAAGAGCATTCTATATACACAGGTGAGCTATCTGGTTGTGGCAGTCATGGTTTGCAAATTTGCATTGTGGTGCTTGTCGAAAGTCATTTTATCACCCCCTACAATGTGACTTTTTGCCAAAAAAAAAAAAAAAAAACCCTAGAATAAATTTACTGGTAGGACATAGCTCTTGAAGACTGATTCTCTCAGAAAATCAGAGCGTCTTGGGTTGGTCGGGTCGGGGTTGGAATCACTCTACTGACCATAGTAATCAATCGCTATTGAATCTAAACCGATAATAGCGATCTTCCGGATCAGTTTATTTACCCTCTAAGTTAGCTGGGCAGTGAGTAGTAGTAATTTTAGAGCGACCCAGTACATTAATTATGATATCAAATCCCACTCCCTAAAAAGTCCATGATTTGAAATAATTCCGGTGGCCCCTAAAAAGGGTGATTTGAATCCATCAATAATCCAACCATGGGGAGATAGATCAAGGTGTATTAAATAAATCAGGGTGAAAATTTGAAAATAAAGGAAAAAGAAGGGAAAAAAAAATGAGAAGAAACAAAATAATGATATGTCCGTTAAACATACGATAGGGAGACACGTGGCAAAAAATTCAAAATAGACGTCTGGGATTTTAAGATTGAGAGCCGCTCATTAGATAGAAAAAAAAAAACGAAAGGTTTATTATTGACTTTGGTTTGTCTGGAATAGTAATAGTAGTGAGTAAATAGGGTTTGTTGACGAAATTCGAATTTCCGCCATTCTTGTTTTGAAAAAAACAATTAAGCTCTGCCGACCGTTTTAGATTTCTTTCTTCTCTTCTCTTTTAATCTTCTTCCTCTGTAAAACTTTTCAATCACTCACTCTCTTGTTATCTCAACTCAGATTTGTCTCAGATCGGAGATTTCCTCGTTTTCGACTTTTTTTAGTTTAAATTTGGGGATTTCTTCGATTTCTGATTACTTCCATTTCCGAACCTCGCATCGGTGAGTTTTTTACATGGTTAGAGATCTTCAAGTATGTCTTATTGATCTTTGAATCTTGGGTTGATTTTAGGTATGATGTGGTTTTGAATTTATTGTCTGATTGATCCAAAAACAAATTTCTCTTAGTGATTAACAAAGTAAACTTCACAGTATGGGGATCTAATGCTCAGGTCGAGTTGTGAAGCACACTCCATCTTGTTGTTTTGTAGTAATTTTTGAAGCTTCGAGTATGTTTTGTCCTGATAGATTATAAGCGACCGTGCTGATTCCTTTTGTTTTTTTTTTTTTTCAAATCTCAGAGAGAGAGAGAGAGAGAGATCGTGAGATGATGCAAAGGAGGAGGGTACAATAGCTGTTTGCTTAGATAATGTATTGGAGTGAAGATTGCATAGAAGAAGGCAACGTATGGGAATTGGGGTTACTATTTTTGCTTATTCATTGACGAGCTATGGAAAGTGAGTCTACTACTACAACCATCTCAACTCCTCAGGATGGGATCCCTAAATCGCGTCACGGGTTTGTTTTTTTTTTTCTCATATCTTACTAAACTAATTAATCGGTGACTTGCCGCAATAAACTTGGTTTGTGTTGATTTTCTTACAGGAGGACTAGTGGCCCTGCTAGACGTTCAACTCGAGGTCAATGGACAGCCGAGGAGGTGAATATTTCTTTTTATCTTTCAATCAGTTTTGTTGTACAATGATGTCCAAATCCTATGCCAATTAGTCTGGTCATCCCTGATATCATTCATCATGCTGCATTGAGATATGCATTTTACACTCTTTGATCAACATATTTGCTAAATCTTTTAACCAAACATATGTTCAGGATGAGGTGTTGAGAAAAGCTGTCCATAGTTTCAAAGGGAAGAACTGGAAGAAGATAGGTAAACTAACTCTCTATAGTTCTTTTCCTTGCTTGTGTTGGTTTTACTGAAGTGAACCGTAATCTTTCTTCTCTGATGGAATGTTTCTGATTTGCTTTTCTTTAACTTTCCAGCTGAATATTTCAAAGATCGAACTGATGTCCAGTGCCTGCACAGGTGGCAGAAGGTTCTTAACCCTGAACTTGTTAAAGGGCCATGGACGAAGGAGGTAACACTTTATTTCCTCACTTATTCTATCTATATATGTGTATCTCGCATGCTTGACCCTGTTTTGCTTTATAGTTTTCCTAACATCTCTTATGACTGCTTATCGTTCTCGTTTTGACATGTGTGTAGGAAGATGAAATGATAGTTCAGTTAATCGAAAAATATGGGCCGAAGAAGTGGTCCACTATTGCTCGGTATTTACCTGGTCGCATTGGAAAGCAATGTAGAGAGAGGTATGCTTATTGACAGTTATATCTCTAGGAACAATAGTCAAGTGTATATTAGCATTCACAAAGCTTGTATTTGATATAGGTGGCACAATCACCTCAATCCTGCCATAAACAAGGAAGCTTGGACTCAAGAAGAAGAGCTGGTTCTCATTCGTGCTCATCAAATATATGGTAATAAATGGGCAGAGTTAACCAAGTTCTTGCCTGGAAGGTACTTATATTTCTTGTCATTTTTGAATATCAATCTGAAGGTATTCTTCTATTTGTTCTAGCAATATAGTTTTTTTTTTTGCTATGTTATTAACAGGTCGGATAATGGAATTAAAAATCACTGGCACAGTTCAGTTAAGAAGAAACTTGATTCCTACATGTCGTCTGGCCTTTTGGATCAGTACCAAGCCATGCCTCTAGCTCCTTATGAGAAAAGTTCCACATTCCAATCAGCTTTTATGCAGAGTAATATAGATGGAAATGGCGAAATAGACAGCCGTCAAAATTCAAGCATGGTTGGCTGCTCACTATCTGCAGGAGATTTTTCAAATGGAGCTATAAACATGGACCATCATTTCTACCCTTGTCGAAACTCTCAAGAGACTGAGCAAGCTGTTTATCATTCAGATCAGTATTTTTATCCTGAATTGGAAGATATATCAGTCTCCATCTCAGAAGTCTCTTATGACATGGAGGACTGTTCACAGTTTCCTGATCATAATAATGTCTCGACTGCTCCAAGTCAGGACTACCAATTTGATTTTCAGGAGCTTTCGGACATTTCACTGGAGATGAGACAGGCTAATATGTCAGAGCTACCGATGCCATACACGAAGGAGAGCAAGGAATCAACTGTGGAACCTACAAACTCCACACTAAGTATTGATGTGGCTACTTACACCAACTCAGCAAACGTTTTGACGCCTGAAACGGAATGTTGCAGGGTACTTTTCCCTGATCAAGAGAGTGAAGGGCACAGTGTTTCTAGATCCTTGACCCAAGAACCAAACGAGGTTAACCAGTCAGACTCCCGAGATCCTATTTTGTCTGCATCAGCTTCAGACAGCCAGATATCAGAAGCTACGAAATCTCCTATGCAGAGCTCTTCTTCAAGGTTGAATGCAACAGCCGCCTCAGGCAAAGAAACTCTTCGGCCAGCTCCCTTAATCATAACACCCGACAAGTATGCAAAGAAGTCTTCCGGATTGATATGTCATCCTTTTGAGGCAGAACCAAAGTGCACAACAAATGGAAACGGTAGGTTCATATGCATCGATGATCCATCAAGCTTCACTTGTGTTGATGGAGGAACCAATAACTCCAGCGAAGAAGATCAATCATATCATGTGAATGATTCCAAGAAGTTGGTTGCAGTGAGTGATTTTGCTTCTCTGGCAGAAGACAGGCCACACTCTCCTCCCAAGCATGATCCAAACACGACAAGCGAGCAACATCATGAAGATATGGGAGCATCGTCAAGTCTCGGTTTTCCAAGCTTGGACCTACCTGTTTTCAGCTGTGATCTTCTACAATCTAAAAACGATCCACTACACGATTATAGTCCTCTTGGCATACGCAAGCTACTGATGTCCACCATGACGTGCATAAGTCCCATTCGACTGTGGGGATCTCCCACTGGAAAAAAGACGTTGGTTGGTGCAAAGTCAATCTTGAGGAAACGGACCCGTGATTTGCTGACACCGCTATCTGAGAAAAGAAGTGATAAGAAACTTGAAACTGATATAGCAGCCAGTCTGGCAAAAGATTTTTCACGTCTAGATGTGATGTTTGATGAGAGTGAGAATCGAGAATCTATCTTTGGAAATAACACTGATGTCATTCTTGGAGATAGAATCAATAGTGGAGAAGGTGAAGAGAACTGGAGGAGCAACCCTTCTTCACTCTTTAGTCACAAAATGCCAGAAGAAACTGTGCATATCAGAAAATCGCTTGAGAAAGCAGAGCAAACTTGCATGGAGGCAAATGTCAGGGAAAACGATGGTTCTGGAGCTAATGTCGAAAATGTAAGTCTCTTCTTTACTTTAAGCATTTGAATATCTGTTTAGGTAATTAAGTACCCAATTTCTATGTGAAGCTGATAGCTTTCATTTCGTGGTAACAACAGTATAGCTAAACTGTGGAACCTTTTGCTTCCCTAGTTCATTAAACCGACCTCTTGTGATCAAACTATCTAAGAATTTTGTTAATAATATACTGTTTTGTTTTTGATGGGTTTAAGTCTTTATTTTGTGATATATATATGATCTAACTGACATACATTACATTCATGATGGATCACCGTTTCTTCATACATCACAGGATTCATCATTTCTTTTTATGGTTTTTATGGTTTTACCTTCTTGATGGATCAACTCTTGTGCAGGCTGAAAGTTTCTCTGGTGTTCTTTCTGAGCTCAATAACTGCAAGCCAGTTCTGTCTTCTCCTCCTGGCCAATCAGTAACCAAAGCAGAGAAAGCACAAGTTTTAACACCAAGAAACCAATTCCAGAAAACTTTCATGGCTAACAAAGAACAGCATTCCTCTTCAAGTCTTTGTTTGGTCATCAATTCGCCTTCTCTAGCGAGAAACACAGAGGGTCATCTTGTTGACAACGAGACAAGCAATGAGAATTTTAGCATGTACATACATCTATGCCAACCTTGCAAAAATAACCCTTTTCCTCTATTTGCTTTCAGTTATTGATATAACGATTTTGTTACTCCCCTTTTTTGGTCCATTTTACAGATTCTGTGGAACTCCATTCAGGAGAGGTC
Organism: Camelina sativa; assembly: GCF_030686135.1. Taxonomy (NCBI): domain Eukaryota; kingdom Viridiplantae; phylum Streptophyta; class Magnoliopsida; order Brassicales; family Brassicaceae; genus Camelina; species Camelina sativa. Next base: position 903,337 of record NC_141887.1, read on the forward strand.
TTGAATCTCCCTCAGCCTGGAAATCTCCATTTTACGTAAACTCTCTCTTGCCCAGCCCAAGGTTTGACACAGAAATAACTATCGAGGTATTTCATATGCCTTAAGACTCTTCTATTATATGGTCAACCTCTCTTACTTCCTGGTGCAATTGTTAAATTCTTTTAGGCCTAATATAATAGACCTATGAATTTTGTGCTTATTTTTTTCAGGATATGGGCTACATTTTCAGTCCTGGGGAGAGGAGCTACGATAGCATAGGAGTGATGACACAGAGAAATGAGCATGCAAGAGCATTTGCAGCATTTGCAGATGCAATGGAAGTTTCAATTTCACCAACTAATGATGATGCAGAACAGAAGAAGGAATTGAACAAAGAGAATAATGATCCTCTACTGGTATATACATACTTCACCAAATACCAATCATTCATATCATATCCAATAAATGTTTTTTTCCTCCATTGATTTTTGGTTTTGAACATTTCTCAATCTATAGGCGGAGCGTCGAGTGCTGGACTTCAACGATTGCGAGTCTCCCGTCAAAGCAACAGAAGAAGTCTCATCTTACCTCTTGAAGGGGAGTAGGTAAAAAAATGCCAAAAGCTCATACATAATATGCAAATGCAAATGCACATACATGAACATGTATAAATATGTATGTGTATCTTTTATGAATTGTCCCTGTCTGGATCTATTTCTTTTCTATGTTTCTTTTTAATGGATCAACTCGAGTGAATTTATGTAGATTCTGTGATCAATATATAAATATACATATTTCATATACTTTTGGGAAAAGAACCTATACTACAGGTGCAGAAATGGGAGTACATGAGTAGTTTATATACCAAACTGCAGTAACATACACATCTAAAAAGATGAATTCAGGGGTAGGTAACAGTAGCAGAAACACAAGAGCTCTCTTGCGTACTTTATTAATACTGGGATGAAATAATAATAATCGTAACGACATTTATATTGTCACTGCCGGAAATGCTATAAGAGAGAAAAAAAAACATTCTTTATTATGGCGATTTAATCGAAGTGGTCGTAATCGGTGTTCGGTTTCTCAGACGGCTTTGGTCGCAACAGCGTGGATAGCGTCTGCAAGGTGTGGTACAGTCTTCGAGCTCAGACCAGCCATGCTTATCCTCCTTTTATTCATTTATACAATCACAACAAGTTAAGACAAATTCAAGAAACTTGAACAGATAACGGATGGAGAAGAGAGGCTTACCCGTCGGATGTCATGTAGATGTGGTACTCTTTAGTCATGTAGGAGACTTGAGCTGGGTTTAACCCTGTGAATGTAAACATACCTATCTGTTTTATTATGTGACTCCAGTCTCCAGGCGTACCTGTCACATGATTTTTGAGTTTCGTTTCATTAGTTATGTCCATTTATAGTCCTGATGATCTATACAAAACAATAAAAAAGACCTTACTTACCTCTAGCACGTAATGCCTCAAACAGCTGTTTTCTCATGCTGATAATACGATCAGCCATGGCCTTCAGTTCCAGAGTCCATTCGTTGAACAAATTCCTATCTCGGAGGATTACAGCCACGATTGATGCACCATGAATCGGAGGACTTGAGTACATTGGCCTTATCACTAGTTTCAGTTGGCTTTCAACTTTCCCTGCAACATCTGATGATTTGCATACCTGCAACAACTTCATGTCAGAATTCGATAAAGAACTTCCTACGAGTTTCTTAAAAAGATTTCCAGCAGGTTATATGAATCTTACAATGCTGAGAGCTCCAACTCTTTCCCCATATAGTCCCATGTTCTTCGCATAACTTTGAGCAACGAGGCATTCTCCGCCATCAGCAACAAACATCCTAATCGGTTTTGCATCTGCATCCAGACTTCCACTCGCGAAGCCCTGCAATGCGAAATGAGATAAAAGAAATATGGAAGACAAGGTATTAACAATTCTTTGAGAGCAGAGGTGGTTTAAATATCAGCTGATCTTATACACAAGTATTCATCAGTGTACCTGATAAGCACTATCAAAGAATGGCATCAATCCCTTTGATCGCATCAACTGCCTGATTTGCTCCCATTGTTGAATGGTTGGATCAACACCAGTTGGGTTATGGGCACATGCATGAAGAAGCACTATAGAACCAGGTGTGGCAGCACCAAGGTCTTCTATTAAACCTGTGAACAAAAGAAAAATAGTTGCCATACCCAATTTAGGAAATTCTATAAGCTTATCAACAATATTAAGCATAGAAATCAGTACTAGTTCACCGCAGACTCACCTTGAAAGTTCAACCCACGTGTCGATGGATCGTAGTAGCGGTAAGTTTTCACTGTCAAACCGGCCAACGTGAAAATTTTGGGATGATTTCCCCATGTTGGCTGAGTAATATAAATTGTTTTCTGGAATGCAAAGAGAGAAGACTTCCAAGTTTACATATAAAGTTCTCTAGGAAGAAGAAATTCAAACAAACAAGAATTTAGACAAAAGCATGCATGTACCTGATGATAATGCTTAGCCAAAAACTCCCCTCCAACTCTGAGGGAACCAGTACCAGACAAACACTCAACGGTTGTAACCCGATTCTCCCGAATAGCAGGACTAATTGACATACATGAAAACACCAAAATCATAAAGAATTGTTCTGAAAGACTAAAACTGATGAATAAACAGAAGAAGAAGAATTACCTGTCAGCGCCTAATATGAGCTTAGCGCTTAACTTGTTGAACTCAACCAATCCAACAATGGGAAGGTACTCCTTGATTCTTGTTCTACAGATTAACAACACAAAACAAGGCTCAGCTTTCCTCACAACATCAAACACATAAAGGGTAGTTAGAACCCAAAACAAAAGACAAGAGAGAGGGAGAGAGAGAGGTCAACCTGTCATTGATAAGCTGCTGCTCAGCTTTCCTTACAACATTAAGAACCAAAGGTTTTCCCTCCTGCAACACAAAAACACCATTAATGAACCACACTAATCCATGATAGATGGATAGCTCAAGAGGATCATTACCTCAGTACGGTAAGCACCAACTCCCAAATTCAGCTTAACTGGGCTCGGGTCTTTGTTATACGCAACTGTCACCTATATATCCGAAAACCAAATCATCATAACTCATATTTAGAGCTGAAAATTTCGTATGACGAAACCATGAATCAGATTCAATCCATTCTACTAATCATGCGAACCGAAATCAGAAACATAAACCAACAAAATCATCTCCCAATTCCATCAATCATTTTTCGAATTATATAATCGCGAGATCGTGAATTTCACACTAATCAATAACCGATCCAATGCGTATGACACACATATTTGGAATTTATATACAAAAAAAAAAAAAAAAAAAAAAAGATTATCGAAGAAGAAGGTTACCCCAAGAATAGGATCCTCGGGAGCTTGAACAAGATGAGCGAAAACAGAACCGCCGGAGACTCCCGATGTCGGCGAGGCGTAAACGGAGCTCAGGTTATCCGAATCCGTTGCGGCAGTGAGATGACGGAGCAGAGCACCGATCCTACGATCGCTCGGTGACGAAGAAGAAGAAGAAGAAGAAGAGAACTCGCTGTTAGTCATATTTTTTTTGCTTTGTTGTGTACAAATGAATCCGATTTTGGACTTTTTATTTTTAGTTTTCGCTATCCATTGTTGCCACGTCAGCTTAGCATAAAGTTGCGTGCCTTGAACTTGAGAACCCCAATCTCATCATCAAGATAATAGTAGTATTAATTCTTTTCTAGTAATATTATTACTATTATCCATTAAAAAAGCCTGAAATACCGGAAAAAATATTAACATACTCCCAAAATAGGGTTTATATCAGTTGTTTTTGTCAATGATATATATATATATATATGAAGATGTTATTAAATACGTCAAACTAATGTCTAGTAAAAACATAAAATATTACTATTTTGGTGAAGCTGGCTCTCATTAAAATATAGTATCAAATTTTCTAATTGATGAAAGTTTGTGTTTATGATGGTTGATGATATAATTAGTTCATTAGTTTATTATAATATATTCTCTAATTGATTTATATGTTTGTTTAAAAATATTTGGATTGTGTACTCCTTTTTATCTTGAACACTGAAATCCAGTAAATTATAATGTTTCGTATTTTTTTGGTGGTTACATGTCTGTCTCCTATTTTTCTTCTTCAATAATGAAATTTATATCTTCGTATGTAACTTGATTGTATTAATAGTTCACAAACCGGCTTTACTTGTACCCTATCCCATAGTGCGGACGGAGTAGTTGGTAAGGTTCGTCGTTAAAACTTCAAATAATAAAGATCCAGTTACTTGGATTACCGATGCCTTTCATTGAGCTTCGGATTTGTTGTAACAGGCATTTTGGGAGATCATGTACTGTGTGATAATCAATAGATTCAATATATAGGCCATACTCAATCTCATACTATATTCTGGAGTTTCAGAGTTTGAGGATGCTTCATTTTATTGATACTTTCATGGATTAAACAAGTTTTTTTTGTGTTTGTCCCAAAAAAAAAAAAAAAAAACAAGTTATTTTGTAATAATGTTAATTTAATTAATGTTGTACGGAATAGATAAATGGGTTGGTCCTTAATTTTTTGCGAGAGCTACACCAAATTTAATTTTAGTTTGACAATGGATAATAAATTATTTGCATGTTTTATTTGTAAGAAATTATATATTCGCATGTTTTATGTGGACTGGATTGAAGCTCATACTTTTCAAATTTTATTAGTTTTCGACCAAAGAGGTTATATATTTGGATCGTTAGATTTTAAATCTTATGATCATTTAAAAAAAAAAAACATAAATGCTGAAAATGATAGAAAACTTAATTGCTTACACGACAAATGAAAGGGTTGGAATTTTGTGATGTAATAATATTGCAAACGGTACATATCATGTCGTCGTCTTTTGAGCTGTAACTCGTTTGAGCTCTAATATATATATATATATAGCCTCCTTCATTATTTCACAAAATTCGAGTTTTACATAGATACGACTTACGAGGTAGTTCAAACAAGTAACAGTAATTAGTAACAAGTACGACTTTTTTTATCTGAATGAATTTTTTCCATGGAGGTTTTTTTTTCAAATTCAAGATTTATTTAGCTAGTCATCATCATCTATCAGGTAAACAAATTGAATCTTAAGAAATGACAGCGAAAGATTTTTTTCCGAAAATAAATTTGGCTATATATATGTGGTGTACTTTGACCTACAAAATTATAGAATATGGAGCATTTTATAATTTTTAAAAAATCACCTTTTGTGCTATTATTGGTTTTGAATACCAAAAATACTATTATTGGTTTTCCGAACGTTTTGCACCAAAAAAAAAACGATTTTCCGAACGTTTTCTCAATACCAATGGTTTGCGAAACTTTTGAAATTTTGGAATACAGTAATTTCAAAACATCACAAAAATGGTAATCTTTTTTTTTTTTTTTTTTAACTTTTTTTGTATGCACCACCAACACCAAGGACAAATATTAAAAGCTAGTTTGCGGTTGTAAAATTAGTAGATTTTATGATATATAAATATCTAACAAAAAAAGTTATAATATAAATTTTGTCGTCTATTATAATTTCACATACAATGTTGAATGGGAACCCTGGTTAACAACATTAACTAGTACAAATTAATCAATATATTACAAATTCCAGTTATGATTAGCATATATACTTGTGTAAGGTAAAACTGTGGAATCTGAATTCGTACGAGTGAGAGCCATGGGGTGTTGTGAGAATAATAAATTAACTAGGTACTATTTTGCAGAAAACCGCGGACTGAATTTTTTTTTGATGAAAATTTGTAATAATTTATTTTGTTGTTATGTTATTTATAATGGTTTGTAATTAAAAATTTGTTACTTATATGATAACTTTTGTATTTTAAAAATGTTTATTGAAAACTTGTCAATAAAACATTTGTATGTAATGAATAAAATTATTTAAACCTTAGTGAAATCTTTGCTATAGTTGTAAAGTAAGTAAAAAGATATAACTAACATGTAAAAAAAATCTTATCTGTTAGTTTTTTTAAGTACAAATTAGTTTTGATTCTCACATATTTTTTTTTACTTTTTTACAATTTATTTTATTTGATGTTTCCCATATTTTCGTTTTTTTTAATTTGAAATATTTATTTAATCTTAATTAAGTTTTTCTAATGATAATTGAATGTAATTTTTTACAGATTTTAAGGTTAGTTTTATATTTGTACTTTCTAATTAATATAGTAGGATAATAATAATAACAATAAAGAGACTATGCAAATGCAACTAAATCCCTACGCTATCTTTTCCTATCGCAAATCTCAGCAAAAATTGTGTATTACAACTAACCGTAATAATAGTTCATTTTATGAAAACGAAAGTTACTTCTTTTTTTTTTTGTGTGTAAAATCTAATATGTAAAACTAAAATATCTGACTTGGTCAATATAATTGAACGTAAATGACTATTTCAAGTGATGTTGTTTGTGTGTGCATGTTTTCTTTTTTCAGAAAGAAATATGCGCTGGATCGTGTGGCTCAGACAAAATGCTTTTTGGGTTCAACCCAGATTTTAGGTAATGGCTTAAAATATAGATAGGGTATATTCACCTAGGGATATTGAACAAAACTGTCATTTTTTAAAGATCTTATCAGATATTGCCTCATGCTGTGTGACCAAATAATAGACTAAATTTGAATATTGTGATATATATTTAATGAAAAACAATAAATTAATTTACAACAGATTCTATTATTAGTGACAGCATGCCTGCGGGTCCGGACTAGTATTACTACCAAGTTAAGGGTGGTCACTTTCTATATATCCTACGATAACAGTTAATATATCTTTAAAACCCACCGAATATGTTGGGTTTTTAGTAAAAACTTCTTCTTTTTTGGGACAAAGGTTTTTAGTTTTTTACCGTAAAACCTTTAAAACGCTTTTAATCATGTATTTTTTTTTTTTTAAATTCTCTAGATCCCCATCATGCATTTTATTGATAAAAAGGTTATAGCGTATATAACTATTCAAAATCGCAAAATCTATTATGAAGTAGTTTATAAAAAAAATGGATTTAATTGTGGGAGTATATAAAGCTATAGTAGTTTTTTAAAAATGGGTATTGTAGTGTATTTCTCTTTATAGGATTCTAATTCGTTCTTCTTTGTTCCTGATGTAGTTTGTGTAAACTTCTTTTTTCAATCAATGTAGTTCGAATTTAGTGAATTTCTCTTTGTTCAATTTTTGTAGTCGTGGTAAAATAATATTATAAACAAGAATCTTAAAATATATGACAATCGAAACTTTTAGACATTCTCTCTTGATAATTTTTCTTTTAGTATGAAACATATTGCACGTACGAACACAAGCGTGAGTTCCCATAGAACACGTACGGACACAAGCGTGAGTTCCCATGTTTCGGTGATGGATTTTGGTGGAAAGTTGAAGTTAATAGATATCATCGTGGTCATGAGGGTTTACGTGGCCACCATAATTACGACCTAATACTATATATCTTACAGCTTTAGTTATATAAAGGCATATGCGTACGTAACAAACACACACATGCATGCATTATCATTATGCATCTAAAAACTAATATAATGATTAACGAAACAAAAGCTGAGATCATGAGATTGTAATTCATGAAATTTTCAAACTCCTTACGATTGATCATACACAAAATCCTCTAACGTGGCTCATGACAGTAACTTCCACAAAATTAAGATTTATAACCCTGTAACGCATGAATCCCTCTTCTCTTCTTCTTTTTTTGTTCTTCTTTTCTTTTTTAAGAAAGCATATTAATTAGGGGATTGGCTTACATATTAGAAAAACGTTTCTGTCCGAATCCATCATAAATAGTTGGCTTTGGTTACGTTAAATACTATTGAGGTTCTATTATTTGTTGCCGTTTATTTCTATGCTTACACATGCTTGTGTGTTTTTCCTTCATATGAAATCACAATCTTTAGCATCTATAGTCAAAAATAACTGGTAAAATATCTTCAACACAATAATCCAAACACAAACGAATGTTTCTTATAAAACAAAATGCAATTAAGCCACAGTCCTCATTTTCGAAGGGTATAACCTTTGACAACAACAACAACAATAAAAATATTATTAACTAGAGGTTGGCCATGAGTTTAGTGAGACTATGGATTCAAAACGATGATTTTTATAGATATACAAACAGAGGAAATGTTTGGACGGTCGAGAACCAAACAGATCGCTGATAAGTGTTTCGTCGAGGAGCTAACACATCTCAACATAGTGAACCGTACGCAAGTGTATACCTGCGTGCATAAACGTATCACCCCATTATGATTGTTTTCTCGAAAGCTTATAAGGAATTTTAATGGCCCACAAACACAAAGAATGCATGTATAATTAAATACGAATTGCCAATATCTGAATAGTCTTATATGGCCCACGAAGCAAATCAACAGGCAAATATTACAACTCTTTACTTGATTAATGAGCTTTTTAAGTCTGCTTCTTCTATATATATATAGTATCGTCTGCCTATCTGGTGTGTTCACCCTAAGCTGAAGAAACTTAATCTTACCCATCTAACACTTTTGTATAATTAAGAAATCTCAGATATATTATTGCTTTGGATCTAGAATCAGTCGTTGATAACACATGTCAAAACATATATAAATCATATACTCATTAGTATTCTAATTTATTTCCCTAATAAAATAAACCTCTATAGTCAATCAAGTGAGCTTAATTTCTTCACAGAATGTATCGAATGCTTTTGTCGATAAAAAAATAAAACTCTCGACAAGTCGTTTCACCAGATTATGAGTCAGTCGTAAATAATAGATGTTGATCAATCTTTCTATCAGAGAACTAAGGTGTTAAACAACTGAGATAAGTTAATCGTCTAATAGATGTATATCTCAAACATTAAGCTAATTAATCACGACTGGGTTTTGCAACTAAAGTTTTGAGTTGAAGTATTTTGTGAATGGGGGATCAAATAAAACTCAAAGGTATCAGTAAAATATATATATATATATATATAATGGGTGATACACATAGATGCATGTAAACGAGAATATAAACATAAATATACATAGGTATAAACAGATATGATGATGTTGGGGTGTGTGTAAGAAGTGAAAATCCAAGGGTTAAAAAGGGGAGAGATAGAGAGAGAGGAGAGAGAGAAGGTTTGATGTGGTTGTCGAGATGCTAACAGAGAGGCACATGCAAAGCTTAAATGATGGTATCGCTGGTGGCCAAAGCATCTCCTTAAAGCTGTCCTTTTTCATCTTAAGTCCTCTTTTTTTATTTCCCCTTTGCTACCGCTTCTCTCTCTCTCTATATATGAGTTGTCTGTAATTTTATAATTTTTTTTAATACGTATCAACTTGTGTAGTTGTGCACGTATGCATACCTAAAAGTGTATCAATTAATTAATAATTAATTAATTAAAGATTTAATCTCTATTTCTCGAGTTACAAATACGTTTGAAAATAATATTCCAAAAAATAATATGAATCTTGATTTATACGGTGGAGCTCAAACGTTTGGTTGGTTGAAGATAGGTTCTGGCGTTCTGCCCTTAATTATCTAAAGAAGAGATAAGATCATCACGAATATGTGCTCAATTCCTTTTCCATAAAGTTGGGTAATAAATTATGAATATTAGCTAGAAATTTCAGAGTGGGCGTACATAATTGAATTTTTGTGATAAACGTAACTAAATGCATCCAAGATTTCAAAATGGACCATTAACACGTTTTGGCATCACAATTTGTCAAACCCGTAATTAATTGCGTCGAACAAGAAAAAACTAATCTTATTGTGGCAGTGGGAAGAAAAAGGAGATTAATTTTTTCACCCAAAATAGACTAAAGTAACAAACCTAAATTTTTCTGGAAAGAATTGGGGTATTAAAAAACCTCGAAGCCGACAAAAACTAAGCGAATAATAAATAATAACTCAATTTACCGAAGAAAGAATATTATAAAAATATACAGGAACAAGGAGAGAGAGAGAGAGAGAAATGTGTTATAAAGGGATAAAGCCCACTAAAGGTCATCACTCATCTAACTGTATACTACTATTATTTTCTTCGAAGGCAATTTATGATCTAGTATTTTATTTTCACTAAGGTTTGTATAAATTTCCCCGATATACTATATTTAACACAACTTAGTGATACTTATATTTTAATACTTCATTCCAAATATATATATATATATATATATATGTGTGTCAATAGACTCAATACGTAGAAGAAATCTAAAGGAAAAGAAAACATTTAGATACGTCAGGAAAAAGAGAGCCAGATTTGTAGTATATGATTATGTGATTGAATTTGATTAACAAAGTAGAGTCAACATCCAATTAAGTGCTTTATATAAATAATATCAAATATGCAAAAGGTCTAAAGAGAAAAACAAAGTTTGTTTGTGTTAAAACTTTGCTTACATCATAGGTATCCCATTAGGTTGGTGTACCATGTGATGATACTTCTACCACCGGAAAAGAAATCAAATATTAAACAAACACATCCCCCTCTATATAGTATAGTACATACATATATAATAATAGTTAGGGGTTTACCATATTAGAAAATAGATAGGTTTTATGTGAACCAGAACTTTTTATATCTTTCTTTTTACTGTGGTAAAACTTTGGAAAGGAGGGAAAAAAAAGAGAGTGTTAGGGTTAATATATTATTATACATTTAATGAGAGGAAATGGGCTCATCTAGGGTAACATCACCTACCCATACAAATTTTATCATGCTTTTAGGGCTCTTTTTTTTTTTGTTGCCTTCAACTTGGTCCCGCGTCTTCCCCCACTACCCGTACTCTCTCTTCACTCTCGTGAACCACACGCTCCAATATCTCTCCTTCGTCCGTGCCGACGCGTCCACGGACGGAACGTGCCCACACGCGAGAAAAAAGCAAAACGCCGGTGATAACCACGCGCGCCTAGGGTTTTGAGGACACAAGTGAAAAAATAGGTTTGTGATAAGAACCGCACATTGCGGACACGTGTAGTATTCTCATTGGGTTCTTGTGCCCCCCATCCTCTATCACACATACTAATAAAATTTTAGATAAATAAAAATTTAAAAAATGGATTTATTTCCTAAAATAAAGAAAACACTGAAAATCTTTTACTTAATCCTTGTTGTTTAATATTTGGGATACTGTTACCCTAATCCAGCCTGTTTTTATTTAATGTGTTTAGATATTTTTCCTTCAGCAACAAAAAAAAAAAATCTTGCTTTCTTTAATAACTATAGACAAATACAGATACAGATACAAAATACGTGTACACAAATGTAAAGTAAAGATACGTAACCTTGTTTCGTGTAATTGGATATAGGCAGACCAGATGGTGACATGGCATTGACATGAGTTGTTTCTTTTCTTTTTTTTACAATTTATTATTTCTTTGAAAAAAATACACAATAAATTAATATAAAATGTTATTTTAATGAAATAAAACCCTTATATCGACGTGAAAGAGAAAAAAAAAAAAACCCTTAATTTCAAGGATAAGAGAGCTTCTTCACTTTCTCTCTCTTTGTTTCTCCAACAGTTCTCTCTCTCTCTACAAAGCCAAAAAAAAAAAAAAAAAAGTCCTCCCCTTTCTCTCTCTCTCTCTCTCTTCTCTCTCCCCCCCCTTTCGTCTTAGGGTTTCTGGAAAAATCGCAGTCAAATTCTACTCATCTCACGACGAATCGATCCTCGAAACTCATCTAATCTTCTTATCCATAACCTTATCAATCTCCCGATATAGTTTTTTCCCGTTGCCGCTTAAGATCGAGCTCGAATCTCGTATCCACCCCCTTTTTCTTTTTTTTCCCCTAATTTCTGGTCGGATTTTTTATCCAGGTGCGTGTTTCCGACATGAATCTTTCGATTTAAGGTTTCAGTTTAGGTTTGATCTTAGTTTGGTCTGAGATTTGTTGTGTCTGACTTAAAAGAGAGCTGACTTCGTGTCTCTTTTTTTTTTTTTTTTTTTTCATATAAGCTTCACTGTTCATTTATACGTCTCGCGTCTTCTGAAACTCGCTGTTCTTACCCTTTTTTTTTTTTTTTTTTTTCACGGACTATTCACGTGCCGATAGATCTGGCCCGTATTAATTGGGTGGGTCTTTGGTTTACTCTTTTGTTAATCAATCACATGCCGTTAATTTTAAGTGTTTTTATTATCTGTTAATTCCCTTCTTAATTTTCGATTTTAAACCCTAAATTACGCTGATTAATAATAATTTCACCTTTCTTTGGGTTTTGTTTTTCCGAGATTATACTGAATCGGGTCTGATCTTCTTTAATTTTTTATTTTTTTTTTATTTGGGCTGTAGATAAAAGGTGAAAGCTTTGGGTTTTTTTTCTTTTTTTTCTTCCGGGTTGTCTGAAAAAACCCTAAATTTAGGTCGTGTTTAGATTTAGGTTTACATGTTACGATTAATTTTTGTTTTAGTAATTAATGAAATGGGATGCTAGTAACGAATCTCGTTCTTGATTTTATGTAGAGACCTTTAGGGTTTTAAATTTTGTTTCTTTGCCGTGACATTGTTGAGTTTGATGTTGCTTATCAATGTTATTTTATGTGGGATATTCTTGGAATATGCTTGAACATTATGTTATCGATTAGTTATCTTTATTGCTTGATTATAATCAAGAGTTATATTGGGTGTCGTACATTTGGAAAGTTAAAGACTTTTGTCTTGATATGCAACAATAATGTGATTATCAACCACAGTTATACTGTGTGTTATATATTTCGTGATGCTTAGAAATGTTTTTGTGTGTTGCTTTTGTAGCTCTAGTTGCGGAGAGAGTATAATGGTGCATGGAAGTTAATCGTCACTGAGGCGTATAATCTTCTTCAAGCAAATCAATGGGATCCTCCATTAAGATCAATTCGATATCCATAGATCTTGCAGGTGCTGCCAACGAGATTGATATGGTGAAATGTGATCATTTCTCAATACGGTGAGCATAATTTTGTTAACTTTATATGTATGTTATCAACCTTCCTTGTTAGGTTGATCAGTTTGTATGTGTGTTTAGTTATATATGATGTTCGCTTCCAAATGCAGATATATAGTAGCAAGGTACAAGTTTAAAATGACATGAATATTGAGTTTTTGTTCTTCTTGATTAATGTAGTGCATTCGTAGCTGAAACCCGTGAGAGAGACCATAGAAAATGTTGGCCGTTTTCAGAAGAGAGCATTAGTTTGGTTCACCAGCAAAACTATGCTCTTCCTTCTTTATCTGTGCCAAAGTTTAGATGGTGGCATTGTATGAGCTGTATCAAAGATATAGATGCTGATGGAACAAAAGGTACTGGACCTAATTGTCTATAAATCACATTTCCAATGTTTCTACAGACATATATATACTTGTCTACTTGAACTTAATGCATCTGAGTTGTTTCCAGATTGTGGACTGCATTCAAACTCAAGAACTATTGGAAACTCTTCAGTTATTCCAAGTAAAAGCAAGTTGAATTCGTTAACTATTGATCAAGAGAAAGAAACGAAAACTGATATTGCAGGTATGCATTTGCTGGTGTTTAGTTTCATATCTCATAGCAACGTGAATTAATCGTTTTGTGTTATCATTTATTTCAGGTAATGCTGTTGAGGAGAATTTGGATGTAAACTGTGAAAGAACTCAGAAGGATGATCAGACAGGTATAGTTTTCTATGCTCTAGCCACACTTACAAGTATGCACATAAAGCGGAGTATCTAATTTCTAAAAGCTCAACAACTGCAGCTACTACGTTTCTCAAGAAAGCTCGTGGTCGACCAACGGGTGCTTCTACTGTTAGGAGCAAGAGTAGAAAGCTCGCGAGTCCAGAGCAGGTAGGCAACAAGAAATCTATTGAAAATGCTAACAAACAAGTTGTGGATCAGGCTGTGACAACTTTCGGATCATCTGAAATTGCTGGTGTGGTTGAAGATACACCTCCCAAGGCAACCAAGAATCATAAAGGTATCCGTGGTGGTCTGTTTGAATGCGATAATGGGTCATCAGAGAGTATAAATCTTGCTATGAGTGGGCTGCAGCGTAGGAAATCTCGCAAGGTTCGTCTACTCAGTGAGTTGCTTGGTAATACCAAAACCAGTGGTGGTGGTAGTAGTAACATCAGAAAAGAAGAGTCTGCTTTCAAAAAGGAATCGGTTAGAGGTAGAAAAAGAAAGTCGTTACCTGAAAATAATTACGTAAGCCGGATATTAAGTACAAACGGCGCCACCTCTGAGAATGCCTCCAAAAGTTGTGACTCTGATCAAGGTAAAAGTGAATCAACTGATAGTGGGTTTGAGAGAACTCCAATTAAGGGTAAGCAGAGAAATAGAAGATTTCAGGTTGTTGACGAGTTTGTACCGCCAGTTCCTTGTGAAACTGCACAAGAGGGTGTTAATAAGGAGCATGATGCAGATCCCAGTAAGAGATCAACTCCTGTGCATTCTTTATTCACTGGAAAAGATTCGGATCCTTGTCCTCCAGGTACTCAGAGAACAGAGACGAAGCTCAGTTTAGCCAAGAGGAAGACAAAGAAGCCCGTAACAGATAATGGGAAAAGCACCCTCATCAGTTTTAATACCGGTATTGATGGAAACCAAAATGGTCCTCCAATAAACACAGTTTCCCACACTCGAGATTTATTGAATGAGAAGAGTTTATTTGACAACCGTTTGGCATCAGAAGGGTATTTCAGAAAATATATCCCTCAGCCTAGTGATAAGCCGGTCACTTCTTTGCATTTGCAAGATAATGATCATGTCAGGTTAAGAGATGCGGAACCAAACTGTCTTCGAGACTTTAGTTCCTCTTCTAAATCCAGCACAGGTGGATGGTTGAGAACTGGAGCAGATGTTGTTGACTTCAGAAGCAACAACAGCAATGCAAATAGATCGTCTTTCTCAAACTTTAAGCTAAGACACGCCCCTTCTACTGAAGTTGCGGATGTTTCCCGTGTGCTGCAAAAGGTACAAGCTTTGCATCTATTGCTATTTATGTAAAGCTCTGTATTACAGTTTGTGATCAGTCAGTTTCTTGAATCGCCATGCTTTGTCATTCTGTATTCCAACTTGCACCTATTGTTGTTTATTCCAAACTGGTGTCGTTCAATGATTGGATCAGGATAATAACAGGATTGATTTACTTTGGCAGGATGCTTCTGGTGCAGACAGAAAAGGGAAGACTGTTATGGTCCAAGAACAACATGGAGCACCCAGAAGCCAAAGCCACGATAGAAAGGAGACTACGACTGAAGAGCAAAACGATGATATTCCCATGGAGATAGTGGAGCTCATGGCCAAAAACCAGTACGAGAGGTGTCTTCCTGATAAAGAAGAAGACATTAGCAACAAACAGCCATCACAAGAAACGGGACACAAATCCAAGAATGCTCTGCTGATTGATCTCAACGAAACCTATGATAACGGGATCTCACTTGAGGACAACAACAACACATCAAGACCACCAAAACCGTGTGGTAGCAGTGCAAGGAGGGAAGAACACTTTCCTATGGGAAAACAGCAGCAGAACTCTCATGACTTTTTCCCAATAAGTCAGCCTTATGTGCCTTCTCCGTTTGGGATCTTTCCTCCCACACAAGAAAACCGAGCCAGCTCTATCCGGTTTTCTGGTCACAACTGTCAGTGGCTTGGGAATTCGCCAACTGTGGCTACTCAGAACCCTTCTCCATCCTCATTTCGGGTATTACGTGCTTGTGATACGTGCCAGAGTGTTCCTAATTCTCATCCAATATGGCCATCTTCCATGATACCACCACAGAGTCATCATAAGCCAGTTTCTTTCAATATAGATCAGTCAGCAAAGCCGGGTATGCTTTCACAAACAGCCAACAATGAAAACACATGGAACCTCAACTTTGTTGCTACCAATGGGAAGCAGAAATGTGGGACTAATTCAGAACTCTCCTTTGGCTGCAAACATGCTGCTGGGATTAGTAGTAGTAGTAGTAGTAGGCCAATAGATACCTTTACTAGTGAGAGCTCTATACCGGCATTGCATCTACTCAGCCTTATGGATCCTCGGCTGAGGTCAACCACTCCCGCTGACCAACACGGAAACACTAAATTTACTAAAAGGCATTTTCCGCCAGTCAACAACCAGTCCAAGGAGTTTATAGAGCTTCAAACAGGGGACTCTAGTAAGACAGCCTACTCAACTAAGCAGTTACCTTTTGATTTTTACAACAAGAGATTCGCACAAGACTCTTCCAGAAAGAATTTCCCCATCATACCACCTCTTGGTACGTCTTCATTTTCTTTTCAAAATGCTCAAGCTTCATGGGGTAGTCCTCATCATCAAGAGAAGAAAGCCAAGAGAAAAGACACGTTTGCTGCTCCGGTCTACAATAATACTAATGAAAAGGCGGCGTTTGCGAGCAGCAACGACCAAGCAAAATTCCTGCTTCTAGGGGCATCGAACTCCATGATGCTTCCTTTGAAATTTCACATGACGGATAAAGAAAAGAAACAAAAGAGAAAAGCAGAGAGCTTGAATAATGCCTCTGCGTGGCCGGTCAAGAATTCTGGAACCATTGTGTGCAGCGTCAATAGAAACCCTGCTGATTTCACCATTCCTGAACCTGGTAATGTTTACATGTTAACAGCTCAGAATCTTAAGGTCCGAAAACGCACAACCTTCAAGAAGAAACCAAGCTTGTGTAAGCAGGATGCAATGAAGCAGACCAATAAGCCTGTTTGTCCACCTACAGAAAATGCTTAAAGAGATATACGGCATGGGAGAGATTTGTGCAGGTAACTTGCTAATTATTTAGTATTCGAATTTACTTGAAATCATTGATTTGAGAAAACTAGCTTCACTGAATTTTAGTGCTGGAAACAGGTGGTAATACTATCACCTTACTTAGTGTTTCTTTCGTAGTTCCATTAGTCAGAACTTAAGGACTGGTTTATGTTTAGTTAGGTAATTAGAACAGAGCTTAATCAATCTTCATCATCATATTTTATAGTGTCTCCGTTTCTAACAAAATAGGTTTCTTTCTACTCAATGTGAAACAGATACTGGGGCAGAGGGATTGACAGAAAAAGAGGGATACAAAGAGAGAGAGAGCATTCTTATTGAAATCAAGGATAATAAGTCAGAGAGGAAACAGTAAACTGCAAATCTTCCTCCTGTTCCTCAAAACTCGTTTCTTATGTTTTGTTCAAGCATACAGTACTCAGCGTGTGTATATATTTAAATTACTGTACTACCCCCGAATAGGCGGCGTTGTTTTTTTTTTTTTTTTGGGGATACCAGACAGATACCTTTTTGTTTCGTTATATAAATTATGTAGTCTTATTTAAACCGGTGTGTTATTCGTTGCGTTGAAATGTTACTATCAGACAAACCAAATTCTCCAAACTCAGAGGAAAACCTAAGAGAAACCCTCTTAACTATTCATTTATCTTTTTAAAAAAATTAACTTTTAAGATTCTGTAAAATAATTGTCCAATTTGAAAAAAAAATTCTGCAAAATAACTTTCTTGTCATTAAATAGTTAAGAGGAATTGTTTGTTGTTACTTTTCAAGTTTTTAATATCCTTTTTAAGACTGCTGATCATATAAGTTTGCATTTGGCTGACTTGCGACCGGAGTAAAGGATAGTTTTATCATAGAAGAAAGGAATGATGTGAGCGTGAGCGGATGTTAGGTTTAAACTTCAAAGATTGAAGTGTTGGCAGATTGAGGAGAACCACTCGGTGTAGTAGGAGAGAGGAGACATATGGTTCTTGAAGGAGAATTAAAACCGAGGGTGAGGAGCAAGTAAAGAAAAGAAAAGATGGTGAGATTCCAAATATAAGCAAAGATAGCTACTGGTTTGTAGGATATACTAAGAAAACGCATTTAGTGGATCTAAAGACTAGAGAGTGCGATTAACAAACACAGTATATATAAAAAAAAAATCCTCAGACAATTATATGAGATGGGCAGACGAGCTAAATATATTTCATTGTCAGTAGAGGAAGAGGATAAGATGTTGAATAAGTGGACCTCCAGAAGAAGTGCCTCTACCCCAAGAGGAGTTGGGTAGTTGAGCTTGATAGAAAAGAGCTCAATTTAACCTCAAACAAGGTTGCACGTCCATTTTGTTAGGACGTGTAAATATATGAAAAACGAGGCATTCAATGCCTTGGGCCGATAATATCTCAAGAACGGGGCGGAGATTATTGTTTTCACCAATATTGTCAAAAGCTTTGATTGTTTTCTGAAACTGGTTTCGAATGAAGTGACAGAAGTGTAAGTCATTTCATTTTTGACGTGGGATTTACAACATAGCTACTTTTAAACGATTATTTTTTAGTTCATTCATTTATGATTGAATCCCATTCTTTTAGATCAGTCATAATGTCATATATTGCATGCTGTGTTACTAGGCTTTTTAATACCACGTTAATTGGTAAAACTAAATCGACGGGTTCGAAAGTGTATTGATTTCATATCGATAACATGAGAATACTGAGAACTTTTTCCATTATATGTACAAGATTATAACGACCTTCCTATCCAATCGGGTAAACGTAGGGATCCAGCAGCGGGAGCAACATGATTTTTTTGTTCGGACAACGCCAACGGTTTGAAACGTGTCATAAATCCACGGATAATTTTTTTTTTTTAAAGAGAAAAAATCCACTTGCAAATACTTTGAAAAAATCAAATATGGATAACAAAATTTATTTCCGGACAAATAGCATATATAATATATCCCAAAAATTAAGGATATCCAAGATCAAAGTAAAACATTTATATTCCTTTGGATACACTCATGAGTTTATGAAGAATAATTTATTCTGTCTCTTTATCGTTTTGTCACCAGATGATATAATTTAAACGTAAAAACTCAAGCTACGTCACTAGAACTTGCGCTGGAGAGTATCTGCAAACCCTAGCTTGTGTATAAACAAGACCTTGTCTACAAAAGTAACCTTTGGAAGGGCTACAATGTTTGTCTTCTGAACACACACAATTCCCTTCAAGGGCACATCCATCGTACTTGGGACCTTCTCTACCAAACAGAATCTCATCAGACCATTCACTTGAAAACATCTTCGTAGGATCTAACTTGTTCTTCACTTCCAAGAATTTGTCAAAGTTAGGTCCACACTTTTGCTTCACGCCAAAGAAACCCACTTTCCTATTCTTTCCCCAATGCGGCTTCGCACCGTGTTTGACAAACGCCATCTGCTCCATCTCCTCCATCACATCTTCGTTCAATCTCGGGGTCAACTCATCGTCGGCTCGGTAATAGTTAAAGTCAACAACAACAGAATCCTCTGTCTGGCCAAGATAAGCATTAGAGCCCTTGATGAAACGTATGAGGATACCGTTATAGATATCAATCCCGCACAGTCTTTCTGGTTCCAAGTCGCGTAGCTTCTTCACATCAAGGAGGAAGTCTCTAAACCTAGCAACCGTAAATATAGCCGTCGTTTCATAGAAGGAAAGACCGTTATACCTAGGGTCCCATGCACAAGCGACGTCAATTCTAATCGAAGATGAGTAAAGGCAAGACCCGGAAGTCTGAATCTTGCCTTGTCTCCCAATAACCGGATACCCGGTAAAGAGTAAACCATTGTTCTTTAGACCGTTCCCGGTTAGTTTCTTGTAGGCCAAAGTCGTATCCGCCGTGGTGCATTTTCCTTTCTCGTTCTTGCTAGATTCAAGCGACTTCTCTACAAGTATTTTCAAATCCAAAATTTAGATTCTTAAACATCTAATAAAACCAGACTAAACCGGGAATGGTAGGAGGAGTCGTCTACTAACCTAATGCTCGAACCCCTTTAGAGATCAAGATAGGATTAGACTGAAAACCAGTGAAATCGTTGACTCCGTTGCCGGAGACGTTGGCCGGTGATCGTATATCGTAACGGTAAACCGCAGTTTTCCTAGAAGGATACCACGTTATGTCTCCGAATTCGATTTTTTTGCCATGCTCCATAAATATGTCTTCAATTGCTACGTCAGATGTGAAATTATACATTATACTTCTCTTGAATGCCTTCTCTATCGAAAGCTTAACCTACAAAATTAATTATACAAAACAAAACGAAATAAAAAAAACAATTTTAAAGAGAAAAGTTAACGGCGTTAAGTTATACCTTAGAGATGACGCCTAAAACACCCAACGATACTTTAACGGCGTCAAGAAGCTTATCATCTCTCCCTTCCTCGAGTTTAACAACCTTGGCGAAACCTTCAGATGAATTCGCCGGAACCACAAGGCTGATTCCGACAACATGGTCATGAACCGAACCGCCTCGTCCCGACCACGAGCTTCCGTGAGATCCAGTACTAATCAGCCCACCAATACTCACTCCTTCCCAATACGGAGACGTTCCGATGCTAAACCCGGCCTCTTCAACTTTATCGATCAGCTCTCTCAACGAGACTCCAGAATCAGCCGTAACCGTTAACCGGTCCGGTTCAATCTCGATAACCGAATTATACTTCGACGTACTGATTAGCATTGCGTCTGAACCGGAAGGACAAGCGAGTTTCGGTATGGTGTGAGAGAATCTGGTGACGGTTTTGACTTTGAGATGGTGCTCGGCTGCGTAAGCCACGGCTTTACGAAGCTCATCCTCCGTTGTTGGATACGTGACGTTAGCCGCGCGGCATGTTTTGCGGTCGGGCCACGTGCCGTACGCGTTAAAGACGGTGCAACCGGTTTGGTCGCATCGGACCGGTGGTTGTGGTGGTACGGATTGAACGGTCCATATAGTGAAGAAGAAGAAGAAGAAAGATAGAAATGAAAAATAAAGGAGGGTATGAGAACAATAACGCATCATGATTTATGTTTTTTCTCTGGAATCTCTCTGGTTTTGGTTTTGGTTTTGGAGGTTTATGCTTTACTTATGTATAGATGAGTTTTTTATTGAAGATGGAAAACATTGCTTTGAAGCAAATAAATAATATTGCCGGATCATATATATTGAGTTTGATCATCTTCTGAATTTAGTGTGACATATCATTTATTTTTAAGTAGCAGCTGATTTATTCGAAGATGGTAAAGAATTAAAAATTTAGTATAATCAAGATCTGGTCAAAACCTTTTTTTTTTTTTCAAAGATCTGGTCAAAACCTAAAGTGATAGAAAATATTGTAGGTTTAAATATGAAACAGAAATTCCCACTAAGTAAATCATCATTCATATTAAGAAAAAATATATACAATGGGACTAAAATAGAGAAAAGGTGGAAATTGACAAAATAATTGATCTGACAAAAAAGTACAAAAGGAAAAGCGTGTTGTGTTTGGTTTTAAAGCGGTGATAAAATGATTGATGCTTATAACTGATTTGTTTAACAATAGTTGATACTAATTGAAAGAAAATTATACTATGTATATATATATATATACTCCAACATTGGTTATATAGATAATTAATGAATAGTAAAAATGCTTAATATCAGCTGAATAAAATTGGTGAATTTTAGTTTACATATCTATATATATATATATAGTATCAAAAAAACTGATGTGTACGTAAATGATATTATATAATTTCAAAACTAAGATAGTTTAAGCATTTGAGTGAGGGTTATTAATTATGATTACTTTTCCTTGACATTGGTGATTAGTTATTCAGTAAGTGGTTGAAGTTATATATAAGATTAATCTAATACTATATTTTTAGTGTTGGTTAAGGTTGAAGTTATAAATAATTAATTAAGATTAATCTAATACTACTATATTTTTAGTTGGTTAAGGCTTCGACAATGTCATTATTATCATGGAGTAAGCGGCAAATAAACTCTCTAAGGTCATTGGTTCCCCTGGCCAACCGATACTTATAACAAAGATGTTCTGGTGGAAACAAAACCCTCATGCCAATTGCCAATCCAGTCCAGCTTTTGTAGGACCGATTATAAAGTTTTGAAAAAAGTTGGTCAGTACTTGGCCGGGCTCATCATATAAATTAAAAACCCTATTTAATTTAACGGTTAGTTGTGAACTGATCTGCACAGCCAAAGTATATGACGGATCTAAAAGTTATAATCAAATTTGAGTTTTGTCTCATAAACGTAGCAAGTCGGATTTTTAATCTAATTGAATTAACTTTTTCAAATTAGGAATTTCTTTTTCCTTTCTTTATTTATGCAGTATGTTTTTTTATTTTGGAGTTTAATATAATCTCAGACCAATGTTTTTGTTAAGTTTGAGAAATATTTGTTTGGTAATAAAATTATGTATATAAGAAAATCGAACATAGTTTTAAAATAAACTTTCATAGTTTCATATATAATTATTCAATAATTGGGGCCGGAGTTTGAGTCATGCAACATACATGAATTAGTTATGTTTAGATAATCCAAAGAGTCATACGTCGTTTCGATGTTATAAAGTCTTACGACGTAAGTACTACATTTTCGTAAGAAGTATACTTAGGATATCTGTGATGATTTTTAATTCCTTGTGTTTACTGGTTACTGGTAAATCTCGTTGAACGATGCTAGTGAATCATTAACTTATCTGTTTTCTGTTGAGTGATACTATATCCTTCTTAATTATTCTATTTAAAGACTATATATATATGTTTTTGACCCAAAAAATGAAAGAAAGACCGTTGTGTTATAGCCAAACGTGAGGTCAGTATATATATGGTTATGGTATATGTAGACTACAGTAGCACCTTTTGTAGCACCTTTTTGATCAGTATATATAGACTATAGAGCACCATATATATTATGGTTTGGATTGGTTCGGCTGATTTCGTTTGTGAGTTTGTCTTAATTGTACAATTAGGGCCATTAGGCTTAAGTAATAGTAGCATTTATTTGGTCATTAATTAATACTGATCATGCTTCTAGATAAGATCATGATTATTTTTTCATGCTTAAAAGACAATTTTGAAAAAAAACCTAGATCATTATGTTGTTTTATACTATGGCGCGTGGTTAATTAATTTGTCAAATTTAACATGTGTTAATTATGTTTATGTACCAATGCTTGAACAAGTTCAAACAATATTGGTATATGCATGTCAGCTCAGCTCAGCTGGTGTTATTTCTTATTGAACAATATGTTCGTTTATAGCAACCGGTCTTAATAATATTCAGACCACAAATTAAATTAGATATATAGTTCATATTATAAGCATTTAACATTTTGATTTATTGATTTTTGAGTAGTTCGACTTGCAATATACAGGCAATACATATATAAGAAATCGATAAACTTCTAGTATACTAGTGCATGTTAGTATCAGAGTTGCTATGAAATGACATCACAATGTTCCGGTGTCGATGGAGGTGCCTGATCTCAACTGTAAATAGAGACCACCTCACATGTTAATGCAAATAGTTAAGTTGGAAAGACCAATCCATGAACATGCAAGAACACATGAGTTTTCGTATTTCTACTAAAATATATGATTATAGGATTTGATATCAGAAGTTAAAAGAAAAGTAAAGTAATATGTATAGATGACATGTACCAATTTACTCACTGTCAAATCATGATTATTATGAGTTGAGAACCCACAAAGTTAAACATTATATCAAAGTTCAATTATTTGATACAAGTAAAAAAATTTACTGCCGGTTTTAGAATGTCATACGGCTCGAAACAGACAAAAAAAAATGACAATTTCGAGAAAATGTGTCTAGATCCTGTACTTCGAAAGTTGCAAATAATTAACCTAAAGTTATATACATATATAAAAGGTGTGAAAATTATTCATTGTGAATTAATTAGTTGAGTTGATTATTAAACTTTAAAAACCTTTAAAAAACTCAACTCAAAAAAGTCAAAACCAATCATATAAAAACCACTTCCATCAGACCAAAAATCATATATATATAGTTACTTAAATGACATCTCTACCGTGAGAAGCATAACCTAGGATTGTATAGTTAATGAATCTTGTCTCGTTAAATCCAGTTCGTTGTTAACAGTTCAAATATGTCTTTCGAGGGTAAAAATTTATTCCACAGCAAAACCTAGTAATAATTTCGAAATAGTTTATATAAATCTAATAATTAAAAGGGGACTATATAAATTGTAACATATTCTATACACATAGATAGGGGAGGAGAGACAGAGAGCGAAGGCCCACACATCTTTAAACAAAAGAACAACGAGCCCGTGACCCCCAAAAACTAGCTTTCAGATTATAATTATTATTTTTATCATCTGACATATTAAATCTCAACCGTTAGATATCATTTTCTTCATGTCCCATTCTGACTCAGATCCAACCGTCCATATTCCTCCAGTGTCTTCAATAGTTGGGTCCCTTTTCTTCTCCCTCTCGCTGTACACTCTCCTCCTTCAAGGGCCAACGCCACCGCCCTCGCCACCTCTTCCGCCGGAGCCACCGCTATCTCCTCCCCGGAATCATCTCCTCCTTTCCCGTATACCACCGAGAGTATGCTTATTGCGTATTCTCTTCCTCTCCCTGCCAGTCTCGCCATCACCGCCACCATCGCCGGCACCGTCATCGCGTGAGCTCGAACCTCCGCCGCTCCTTCCTTCGTCGTGCACATGAGCTCTAACGCCGCTAAAGCGCGTTCCACCGCTGAGATCTCTAGCCCCGCCGCCGTTTCCACCACCGCTCGAGCGGCTCCAGCCTCGACCGCCACGTGGCGGTTTCCTTCGGCGAGGCAGAGCGCGAGGAGGATCTTGGTGACGTATTTGGCTGTTACGATCTTGTTGTTGCTGCGAAGGCAAGAGACGAGGCCTCGCATGAGACCCGGTGGACAAGTCGGATCAGAAGGCGGGTCGGGTACGACGACCCGTTCGAGTAGCTGTAGAGCGAGGAGCTTGTCGGATTCGGAGACAGATGTGAGGTGAAGCTCTGCGATCTGGAATGTTTCTTGGAGGGTGGTGGTTACCGGAAGAGGCGGCGGTGGAGGTGGCGGAGGAAGAGAAGGAGCGGTGGATGGAGTTTGGTCAAGGTGATGAGGGAAGCGCCATTGAGTGAAGCTTTGAGAAGTGGAAGTTGAGGAAGAGGAAGATGAGGAGGAGGTGGTTGGTGGTTTACGGCGAGGCTGCTGCTGGTGAGGAGAGGTTGGACTTAGGACGGACTGTGTGCAACGGCGGAAGAAGCCGCAGGAGAAGAGAGGACGCGGCGGCGCGTGGGGTTTCGGTTTTTGGTTTGCTTTCATCATCGCTAAGTAGAAAGAGTTTTCAAGTGAAGTTGGAGTGCAGTGAACAAGTGAAGTGAGGAGGAGTTCTCTTTTTTAAATAGGAGGAAGAAAATAATTGATTCGCACCAAATTTGTCAGGCGTTACACTTGTATTCTCACTAAGATTATTTACTCGCACATTAAACCATTTAATAATATTTATTATAATCACATGTGTGTGTATGTGCTATGGTCCCATGAGAATTACGAAGTCACGATTTTGACGAGGGTTCAAATCTACAGGTTTGTTTCATTCGATCAATCATTATCTAAGTCATGGATAAAATGCTGGTTGATTTGGGTCTTGAACATGGAAATTTAAACAGATGCTTCTATAAACTTTTGAATTCAGAAAGGTTTCAGCGCAACTCTAGAATGTGAGGAAAGGTCACAAAGCAAGAGTCTTCTATAACATCAGGATTTAAGTTAAGCCAATGGTTTTTTCTCTACGAGTGCCAAAAATGGTTCGTAAACATTCTACAACTGTGAAAAAGAAAAGAAACAAAAAAGAGGAAGGCTTTTAAACCTTTTTAAAGATCCAATCACCTCCATTTCTCGCTTAATTCTTTCTTCTCTGAAAGGGCCCAAGTGATGTAGATGGCTGCAACCAGCGCTACAATCGTTATCAGGAGAAGCGCGTAGCTGAAATCATCAGTCAGCGAGTCGTATGTCTTTGAAGGAGCAAGCCTTGTGTAGAAGAGATCCACTCCATAGGCAAAGACGTGTGTTGTTGACTCTAGCTTGGACGGAGCTGTTACTATGCCTTTTAGACCTTCTACTCTGTGGGAGTGTGTGACGTACGACTGAAAATATGACAGGTGCATTAGATAACCAAATCAGGGGGGACTGTCTAGTCATAACAAAAAAAAAGGAAAATGGGTTGGAATGAACCTGAGGAATGATGGGTAATGAATCCGTGAGAGGGATGATTCCTTCTTCTTTTTCAGCTTGAGACGGGTTAAGTGTCCGGCGTGGATCCACAAATCGTTTATCAAGTGCCAATATCTAATCATATAATGAAACAGTTTTTGAGTATGAGTTTTCAATCCATGAAGGTATCTATATACGAGAAGAAATATACAAACCTGATCGCCGATGGTACCAATGAGAAGCTGCTTTGATGTTATACCCTTTGCTGTAGATGTCACCGCAATGGTTTTCACGGACTGAGCAAAGAAGTATGACTGTGACTTTGTAAACACCTCTGGTCTAGAGTATGAAGTGATTGGTGCTGTCAGATTGTGCTTTCCCAGAATGAGTTTCCAGACATTTTTGTTCTCCTGCAAATAAAATTTATAACGTTTCACAGTGCGAACACTCAATTAACTTACAAAATTGTTTCGAGTGTGAACTATGAAGTCATACCGCCCTAGACTGATCATAGATCTCAACGACCGTAACCTCGTACTTGTGAGCTCGAAGATTGAAATAGTGGTATACAACCCAATTCTCACTAAACACCTGAAAACAATTTGAAGGCTAAGAAAGTTGCATTGAATCTCTGACAAAAAGAAATGAGATGAAATTGTGTGAGGACTTACCGCATGAACCGGCCCTTGACAGCCTTGATGTGACAAACGGTGTAGTATCCGTCCTGTGATGGTGTCAATAAGATATACTACAAGTGATGACTCCTCCGGTGTAACTGAGCCAATCTCACCAGCACCTTTTGGTGATACAGTGGCTACAAACAGTAAGTTTCTTGATACGTATTTATACAACAGGTCTTGATCTGTGTTGACTTTGGCTTGTGTGTGAACAACCTGGAATGAAAAATCGTATGCAAGTCAGATTAAAAAATAAATAAACATTTACTGAGCTTCCATTCTAGAAACACCACTCTCAAGATGAAACACAGCAATCTTGTGTATATGTTTTGTATTAGAGAAGCGTTGATTTAGAAACCATGATTTATACCTCATTAGGTTTTCGTGTTAGTGTCGAAATAATTTTCTCTGATTCCGAAGGAAACACAACAGTCCAAAGTTCTCTGGTTGTAAAGCAGTACTCATCTGCAGTCTCACCAGAGCAACTGCTCTTCATTACGTGTCCTCTGATAATACCATCATCTGCCCCAACAGTGTACCAATATATATTTTGAAACTCGCGTTGGAAGATGCTGAGAGCCTCTGAAGTTTTCGGATACAAGTGGACGTGGCCAACAGTATCAGCTATTAGATGTAAACGTTGTTCCGTTGAGTCGGTGAATGGAAGAGGCAAAACTTGCACAACAGAGTGACCAATATCTGACGAGGTAATCTCCTTTCCCGTATACACATCTACAAATGAAAGTACACCAGGCGCACTTGAATCTGATCCGCACCTGCCAACTACAAGCACAGAAGGATTTTTGTCCATGGCGTGATGATGAGGGACCTGCCATTGGTACAAGCTAATGCCGTTTGGACGTTCACATGCTTGTGATTTTAGCAGCATGGACCAGACAATCCTCCCGTCTCCAGTGTGCAGAGCAAAAAGTTTTCCAGCTCGAGTAAGTGCTAAGATTAGTTTCCGGAAGCCATTATGGTCGCGGGTCAGTTTGTTCTTTCCAGAACTCTTCACCCTCAATTCTTGAATTGCTACCACGTCCTCTGGGCTTGCTAACAACAAGGATCCCTTAAGCTTTAGCACATGCCCCTACCAAAGATATAGAGAAGGTTAAATTGATTAGGGAGAGAAAACAACTAAAACACACCAACTACACAACGACACAATACAACTCTAGGGAAATTAAGAAAACGCACGCAAGACATTTAAGACCGTTCATACCTTAAGCCACTCAAATAGAGTGTGCTCCACTTTTGCCACTGATACACCATCCTTTTCTACAGGGAGTTCTGCCGTTGTAACGTCAGTCACTGAAGCCAGGCCTTCTTCTCTGCTCCAAACAATCGCTCCTTGTTGCAGTAACAAGAGTGAGTGATCTTCCATCACAATAAGGGCCCTAAATCCATTACTCCTGTCTGTCCTGACATAGTTGTTCATGAAAACTTTATGGACACGCCCCCTATGTTGGTCCATTTGAATGGTCTCTCTAAGCAATACATTATCCAATTCATTGACAAGTTTCACCATGAGGTGAATCTTGCTCCCTTCATGATGAACTGAAGCAAAGGCTTCTTGATCGTCTGCAACTGGAAGTGAATCACTCATGGCTGTTTCATCAGATAATGAGTCTACCACCTCCAACTTTCCTTCGCCACCAACCTTCACAAATATAGTGCGTTTATTGACTTTCACAGCAAGCATATTGCTAAGAAGAGGTGATAAAATCTCAGCGTTTCCTGAATCCTCAACAAGATCTGAGATAGGGGTCTTCTGGAAGCTAATATCTCCATCTATGAAGCCAATAGTAACCAAAATTGACTTCGTCGAATCAAGAACAACAACTTTATCGCTTGAAACTGATGAAATTTCGCCAGAGAATCCACCAGGGAACACCATACTTTTTTGTGCCAGTACCTCTCCAGTTTTGGAATCAATCTGATAAACAACAGCCTCAGATAAATTAACGAATCCCAGCACATAAATTACAGTACTTCCAGGAGGTTGAAGAACCCGCTGAACTTCAAACCTGCAGGAGGCACCATGAACACACATAGAAAATATTACTAAACACCAAAAACATTATAATATGCACTTAAAGCAACCTCATTCAAATATACAGTGAAGGCTGTCCTACCCTTCCGCTGTGAAATCCTTTTCCCACAGGACCTCACCATCTAGAGCAGAAACAGCATGAAGGTACCCACCACCGAAAACAGTAATAGGGTAGTCCTTGTCAACCTTCAAATTTATCTGCAAGATATCTCTAGTTCATTAATAAGCAACCACGGAAATGATAACGATTAACGCAACTAAGATTTCATCAGATAATATCATTCTTTGATGGCCTATAAATCAAAGTTGTTGTTTTCTTATAACAAGAAAAGGACAGTAAGAGTCGTCCTCCTTTTAAAAGAAACTAGCAGAACTCTTACGCTTGTATTAGTATTATTACTTACCGGCACCGATAACAGTGACTTTGAATGGTGAGCACTATGTAGAGCTGTTTCCCACACCATTTGGCCATCAGGAAGGTTCCAGGCTCTTAGAGTACTTCCTTCTGATGAAAGAGTAATAACATCTGAAACAATTTGAAGCCAAGAAAATAGAGTTCAAGACTGTAGTACATTATTGTTGCAGGTGAAAGCACCCAAACATAGTTGATCCACATGTACTGAAGATAATTCTTACATTTTCCCAAGGCAATACCAACCCCATCGATAGCATCCTTTGTCCCGAGAACATGCCTCCAAACTGCAACAAATCAGAAAAAAAAAGTAAGAAAACAAGGAAAAAAAAAACACACACACACAAGAGATATGAACATGAATATACTTACATATCTCCCCATGTCTGAGATCAAGTGAGGCGACAACATTCTCCTCGGTAGAGACGATAACACGCTTTCTCCCAGTCTTTTGAGTGTGGAATACTGCATGCTTCACTTTCCCGATGTAACGTTGGTGCCTACAACAATACAACAGTGACTCTCATCAATCCTACCTATGTGGGCAATATAAAAGCAGCTTAACCCGATCGCATCTCAAATTCACTAGTGTTGGAACCACCGGATCCTTCCATGAATTATACTAAAACACAATTCTCTAGCTAATGAGATCTAAAAAGACTAAATCACAGATTCGAGATACACTGCGGATTGGGTTTTTAATCAGATTGGCGAAAATACTTGAAGACTTCTTAAATCGGTAACTTCCGAAGTGATGAAGCAGTGAGTAAACTTCGAAACTAATCTGCTCCAGAGATATAAATAGAGAGAGACTGAAGAAGAGAGGAGTTTTTATTTTACCAATCGGCGAGGCCGGCTTGATCTTCGTAAAGGGAGAAAGATACAATTGCAGATGATAAGAAGAGGACAAGGACAAGAAAAACCCTAATCGCCATAGCTATGACGATTGCTGACTAAAATCTATCCTCAGGCCTCAGCAGATCTGGGCAGATGAAAGAGAGTTTTTTTTTTTGGTCTGGATGATTAAATCGTGGGAGGCTTTAACCAAAAAAGCCAACAACAAGGTCTTCTTCTTCTACAGAACTTAGCGAATATTTTATTTTTATTTTTTTGCTCTCACCTAGCCAATACTTTAAATCCACGTATGACATGCAACATTTATCATAAATAATAATTAAAAAAAAAAATACAATTACAACTATTGTTACTTACAAACCATATATATAAACAAATTTGTTAAATTTCTGAAGAAAATATATCATTTAAAAATGTTTTTTTACTATATTCTACACAGATATGTTCGTGTTGTGTACTTGCGTCTAGTTCTAGACACTGTTGACTTTAAGAATTTAGTTCCGAATGGTTTGGTTAGCTGTAAGAACTACGGAGCAGAGCAGCGTGTTGGAAAAAAATGGCATTAACCCATTCAGAACCTTGGAATATCACCATTCAATTTGTTTGATTACTTTTTATCCGAGTTAAAGATCCAATCATGAGTTAAGTTTTGTGTGTGTTATAAGATTTATTCAAAAAGTTAATTACAAATTTTTTTTCACACTTTTCGTTATATCTTACATTTACCATAAGATTTGGTACGAAATACAGAACATTGAGCACAGATAATCCCACCAAGAGCCAGTAGTAATAGTCCAAGTGTCCCTCGTCTATGTTCTCTGTGATCCAGCTCCCGTAGGTGGCGACGTCTACGATGGTGATGATCCAGGATGAGATGAGGCTTGCGGCGGACATGCCGAGGCCGGAGAGTGTCGTGGCGACGCTTGACATGGATTTGGGGAGCTCAGAGTACAAGAACTCGTTCTGTGCTATCGTATTAAGTGCTTCCGAAATGCCTCCTAGTATCATGTACGGTAATAGCCACATCGCCGACAACATCGTACCTCTCTCGTCTCTCTAGTGAACCAAAACCACAATTAAACCATATTTAGATTCAGGCAACTTGTTTTTGTTAATATAAGATACATTTATAGAAAAACAAATAAAATGGAAAACAGCTAACCAAAACAAAAACCAGTAACTAGGAAACCAAGCAGAATTGAACTAAAATCCGGATTGAATACTTAAAGAGGTTTTTTTTCTGGCGTGCTCCACAGCGGCAAGAGTGAAGATGCACATAACCGATATTATATAACCAGCTCCCATTCTCACCATAATTCCCAATCGGAACGGCTCTCTTAGAGCCCAAGAAACTAACGGGACGATAACAAGATCGTAAAGAACAAGGAAGAGCACGAAGGAGATGACCAAGAAAATGCCATAAGAGCCTGAAGGAATCTGGAAACCCTGAATGAAGGTGTGGCGATCCATGGCCTTAGCTTGAAGGACTATAAAGGAGACTTGGCAACCCGTGACAAGTGACAAGATGATTCCCGTTGACCAGATGGGTAGGACACTGATGAGAGACTTAAGATCTTCTACTTGTTGAACCCTACATAGCTGCCACGGATTGCTTGAGTTCCCTGTTAGGTTTAGGTCTTGCTTGGGGTTACTTATGACGCAAGCTTTATTTAAATACCTATAGTAGAAAATATTTCCAAATTTATGATCAGCCGTGGCATAAATATATTTTTTGGGGAAAAATCAAGATGAAGATAAATTGATATACACATCAACTATATATTACTAGTTACTACAATATAATGTACCTCAATTTCTGGCTAGGAATTGAAAAAGAAGAGCCCCTTTCGTGATGGTACGATATAATATGCTCCTCCGATGACAAATCAACGTGTCGGTTTCTGTAAGCAGCAACGAGAACCTGGAAAAGTCCAGCGACAAGGCCGGACTCACACTTAAAAGTACGGAGAAGCCGCGAAGAACAAAGCAACGGATAGAACCATGGCAGCGACAGAGACTCCAAAACCAATCTGCCAACCATACGTTGTCTGAACGAAGACCAACAACGACTGAGAAAGAAAGCATGCGAGCATGACGGAGAAGTAGTACCAGTTGAAGAGGGTTTCTAGGGCTGACGTAGCGGTACGTGATGTGTGGTTGGGTTGGAGCTGGTCGGCCGCGAATGCCAAGCAGGAGGACCTGACGCCCCCGGCCCCGATGGCGGTGAAGGCAAAAAAGGAATATAGGAGAAAAAGTTGGAGCACTATGGTGGGTTGACATATGTGTGTTGATTTATCGCATTCTGGTCGAATTGTTGTTGTCAACCATAAAAAAATCATTCCCCGTTGTCCATTTGTTATATATTAGTTTGAAAATATTCACTTCGATTGTGGTGAGACCTGAGGGGAAATTGGAATATATAGGATGTTCATCAAGTAACATGCATAAAATATGATGAGTGTGATGAGGACTTAAGGAAAACAATACGTGAACTAATCTTGTTATACTCCTTAGAAAAAAATAGTTAGAGACGAGAAAATGATGGAAATCAATTTGTTGTAGTTCTCACTGGTAGGTTCAGATGGATAATGTTTCCACTTGTAAGGTTGATATAAAAATATAAAATATGTACCAGAAGGCTGATGGAGGATCCAAACCCAATCAGAGGAAACCGACCCGTGTAAGAATCAGCAATAAAAGCACCAACAAGAGGGAAGAAATTGGTGGCGGCAGACCATAGGAAGATGATGTTAGCCGCTTCCGCCGTTCCCATGCCGTATTCGACCGTCAAGAAGAGTATCATGTTCGGTACCAATCCAAAATATGCAAGTTTCTCCAACGCCTGACTTGCTATCCAAAACCATTTAACCATAAAGTTATTTTTTTTTATAAAAACATCTATCTATACTAATCTCCTTTGAATAGGGAGTATTATAGCTAGACATATGAACACGAGAAGTAAACATACCAAGAATAAAAGGAATGGTCGGAATACTGCGTTTCGAGATAGGTCTTCCGACGAGAAGAGCTTCTTGATCCATATTTTAATTTGGGAATTTTTGACTCTTGGTGGTGTCGGTATACCTTATCTTTAACATAGTTCCTTATTTGTTTGATCAGAAAATCAAACAAATAAGTGTTCTACCTAAAAGTGGACCCTCTTCAAAGTTTAATTAAGAAACTGGATATTAGAGTTTTGGTGCTCCTGCCTCCTGTATTGTTTGTTTGTGGCATGAATCTTTTATAAAAGCAAACGAGACATATACCTTTCTCCGTTAGAAAATAAAAATAAAAAGTAATCTCTTTTTCCAAACAACACTCGTAAGTTCTTTTAAAAATGGGCCTAACTAGCTATATGGGCCTAGCCCAATAAATCAGAAACATGCCATTCAAACAGTACTACTACTACACTGCTGAGAGAACTGAGAGACTGTGTGTGACTGAAGATATTTTGGGATAATTTTGTCGTCTTTTGATCGGTGAAAGAAGCTTCAAGAAATTTGTGCATAAGCGAACTGCTAACAAACCTTATCCGTTAACAAACAAAAAATCCCACAGAGAAATCCTCAGAAGCAGTAGCAATGGAGGATCAAGCGGCGGCGTTACCGATTTCTGAAGATTTATCCCGGAAAATAATCTCTATTGCCGCCGGTGAAGCGCATACGATCGCTCTGACCGGTAAAAAAACAAATTCCACCGCAGCTTCATTTTAGTTATGTTTTCTTGAGTTTGAATTTTTCTGTGGGATTTTGGAATTTGTTTTTTGAAGGCGATGGATGTGTTTACTCATGGGGAAGAGGGATGTTTGGCCGTCTTGGTACGGGTAAAGAATCGGACGAGCTTGTACCAGTTCGAGTCGAGTTCGATTTCCCAGATCAAGTAGCTGGAGATCGGGCTCGAATCGTTGGTATCGCTGCTGGTGCTTATCACAGTCTCGCTGTCTCAGGTGGTTTCTTCTATTCACATGTTTAATTTTCACTTTTAGCTTCTGCTGCTGATTTGGTCTAATTAGCTCCCTAGTCTGTTTTTATGAACTTCCATTTGTGAAATTAAAAAAAAAAGTATGCTTGAAGTGTACATGTATGGTAACGTTTTAGCTTAATTAAGTTGGAGTTTCTTGATTTTGTTAATTGAAAAGGCTTCTTAGTTTGATTTTATAGGACCATTGTACGAACATAAGCTCTGTTCGTGTTTATGTTATATGATATTGATATGATTAAGGATCTCTATTGACCATTATCTTGTTCTTTTTTTTTGTTGTTGTTTCTTTTTGCCTTGTAAGCTTTTGGCAGATGATGGCTCGGTTTGGTCTTGGGGTTATAACATTTGTATCCTTTATCTGACTGTTACCGTTTCTATAAGCTTTGTTCGTTCTTTATGTTTGTCAAGTTTAGTGTTCTGTTCTCTACATTGCCTGCTACAAATCTTCAATCCTTGACTGATAGATGGATGGCCAACTTGGTTTTGATGGGGAGAACTCCTTGGCACCATACTTGATTAAAAGTTTCTTTGAACAAGAAGGATCTAGTTCCTCTCTAAGTGATTCAGGTAGAGAGGCCAGATCAGATTTGAAGGTATGGTCCTGGAAACGCTTTAGTGTCGGTTTATATGTCAAAAGCCTGAACCATAATAGTTTCCTTTACGCTTGTTAGGTTTGTACTGTCAAGGCCGGATCCATGATGTCTCTTGCCATTGATAGTGTTGGAGGTCTTTGGATGTGGGGGAATGTTCCTCCACAAGACAGTGGGACTACTGAGCCTAGTGTGTCTTTTACAAGCATCCCGATTCCGTTTCCCATACCCGAGTTCCATGGCCGGACCGTTTTGAAAGTAGCATGTGGGTATGAACACGTTGTTGCCCTCGTTGGCCCCGGGGGGATTCACAAAGACAACAGTTATGATGATTCTGTGTTGTATTCTTGGGGAAATAATCATCATGGCCAGTTAGGGCTTGGGGATAGAGAAAGCCGAGCAAGGCCTCAGATTGTGGAGACGTTTAACCAGAACTCTGGTCTTACAGTCTACGACATAGCTTGTGGTGCTCATCACACAGCTCTTCTCACCTACAGGAAGGAGACACCGGAAGGACCGAGCATTTGCTGGACATTCGGCTTTGGCGAAAATGGTCAAGCTTGGGCATGGAAGTACCAAGAGCTCATCGATACCAGAGCCAGTTTCAGAGCTCCCTGAACACTCTTATTTAGTTTCTGTAGACTGTGGGTTATTCCACACAAGCGTGGTGTCATCTGAGGGATATGTGTGGTCATGGGGAATGGAGAGAGGTTTAGGGTTATGCCCCGATGTCAACTTCACAGAGGTGGAAGCAGGAGATGACAGTGTTCCAAGAAAAATTTCAGGTGGGTCAAGATTTCGTGACCCGGTGCAAGTTTCTTGCGGGGCAGCACATACAGTTCTTGTGGCAAATGGTGGTTACAAGCTGTGGTCTTGGGGGAGAGGAAGAAATGGAGTGCTCGGGTCTGGGGATGTTAGCGACCATTATGCCCCTACTCTCGTCTTCTGGTCGAATGAGCTCAAATTGGAGAAAGAAGAAGTAGTACCTGATGCTGAAAAAAGCGCATCAACCGGGGAGATCAAACAGCTAGAATCAAAGCTAATGGTGATGGAAAGATATGCAAGCATACTTCATGGATCCATATTTGGCAAACCGTTTAACGAAGAAGAAGATATTCCGTATTCATTACGGGTTTCTGGGTATTTCGATATGGGCAAAGAGTGGGGAGAGATGCTGGAGAGTGCTGATAAGAGTCAGCTTATGAGGCTTCAAGCTTTCTATGAAGACATGATTGGTAGGGTTAAGGACAAGGTGTTGCAGAGAAGGATTCAGGAGATTATGAAAGGTTGTCTTCAATCTTCAGCCCCTAGACATTAGTATCACCTGTTGTGTTCTAATAGCCTACTACATTCACTTAAACTGACAATATATAGTTTTATCTTCAGTTTCTGTGTGTTTTGGGAAAATGATGAGAACAAGATTTGGTTTTGGTGTTCTTAGTTCGACCTGTAGGATAGTAAAACTAATTGATATCCTGTAACTACTATATATCCAAAATATGTGATGTTATGATACTATTTGTGCAAATACACAATACCTTATGGGCTGGTTTGGTACACGTAGCTTATGAAATCTGCGACACTTCATACTCTCTCTATATTTTCTTTTCACACTTTATTGGATTAAATTCTTTCAAAACCTTTCAAATAGTCACCTTGTTTGTAAAAAAGCTCTTCTAGTTGCAATAAAGGTTAACATAACAATCAGAAAAGAGGTGAGGTGATGTTACATCAAGATTTTAGCTTTAAACCATCTCTTATATCTGTGTTCGAAAATGTTTGTCATGAATATCCAAAATAATCAATGATAAATATATTAAATAAGAGAAGATAAATTTTATAAATTGGTTACCAATTACTATGTTTATATTAAAACCCCACTGAGTTATTAAAAAAAATATCTACTATAAGCTAGTGTTCTGAAATATATTTTTTAAAGGGTCTGAAATTAGTTAATTAAGAGCTAGTAGACGTTTAAAAACTCCCTTTAAACCTTTTTATTTTGGAAAGTTTTTAAAATAATACTGTTTTGACAAAAAAATATTAAAAATGTATTTTTGAGAAACCGTTCGTTAAGAGAATTAAAAAGAAAAGAAAAAAAAGTCCTTTTTAAGAATCAGTCCAAAAATTATCTTATTTTACTTTATATTTTACAAAATTATTGACACTGTAGTATCACATCATCCAACAACCAGTGCAGGACAAGAAAAAATCATCCAACAACCATTGCAATGTCCTTTCATATTAAATTCTCCAACATATATATCAATGTAATCATTTTATTGCCAACTCACTATTAATGTTTTTAGAAATATGTTGAACTCAAATTCATATATTTCAATGACATTTTGTTGTTGATATGTTCTATACCAGTTTTATCATTTATCTGTTAAAAAAAAAAGAAGTTGTATCATTTATCTGAAGTGGTCATGCTTTGTTGAAAAGAAACAAAAAAAAACAAGAAAAGAAAGGTCATGAGACAAAACTTCTATCTAGATTTGGACCACGTAATGCATGAATACACACACAACATTCAAATGTGTTAAACACAGCGGAAACATATTATAAAGACGCAACGTAGATGATTATTTTTGGTTTATTATGTAAAGTATAGTTTTCTATTTTTAATTCTGATAATACTGGTCCCAATTTCAAGTTTTCAACCCAACGGATGGGTAAAAGAAGCAATTAATTACAACCTAACGGAGAGTGTACTACTGGTGCCAGGCCATTAGCTTGTGGTAGTAGGAAATGGTCGGCTGAATAAGCTGAACCATAGCTGGAAAAGTGATATGGCTAGCTTAATTTGGGTTGTCTTTTGGGAGCGGAGGAGGCTCGATTCCGGTACGTGGTTTTCAAGTTTCAGTGTTAGATATTACCCAAATATATACGTCAAACTGTTTGATATTCACATAAGCTTCTTAATTTGAAATTTTATTACTGTGTGAAGATATCTTATAAATTTTCCGGCTCAAAACGTTCTAACTCACATACAGTACAATGTATTATATCAATATGCATGCGTACCTACTATTTATTGGCTAAATAATCCATAATATACATTAAGGTGTATATATAATAAGCTACTTTGATTTTAATTTCACAATTTCTTTTGGTAAAGATAAATAGGGATGTAGTACTAGTGTAGATTGCCAAGTGTTATGGAATTTTTTAATTATCTTAATTCTTAACACTAATGCATGAATGTCTACCAACTAATATATATATTCGTACCTATAATCGCTTAGACATTACACGTTGAATTACTACTCTATTGTCTAGCACTTTTTGCATAAAATAATATTCAACATTACTAAATCAAGCAGCACTAACCCAAGATTTTTTTTACTAAACAATTATTAAAAACACCCTTGAAATAGCAACTGGCAAAAGAAAGTTTTCTATAAAAAATATCGGCAATGCTTTAATACGGAAATATACGAGTTTATATTTAAAATTGTATTTTGCTTATTGCCATGGGTCTTTGCTGTTATCATTGTCCTCTTCTTTTTTGCTTTTGTGATTTTTTTTTTCCTTCTTCTCGATACGACCAGTTGTGGTTAATTGCTTTTGTGATATTTTTAAGTATAAGAGAACATTAAATGATGTAAACCGGATGAAAATGCCAAATCATATATGCATGGCTAACCGGCCGTTATATTAGTTTCTAACCAGATTTCTCCAAATGCTTTACGCAGATTCGATTCTAATGGCCACCGTCAATTAAATTAATCTACTAAACGTGATTAACCTGCCGACTTACTTGATCCCTAGATATTTAGAACAAAAGCATATTAATAGAGAATTTCAAGTGGTTCAGATACCTTTTTTATTAATTTTAAAATGTCAGCATTTTGTAAAGTCGTTTTGACGATTTTGGTCGAAATCTCTAAAAAAGTAATAAAGGAGTCAATGATACGTTTCCGTTTTTGGAGTTTTGCATAGTCCCATCATTAGAGAGACAGATAAATTTTTGATTTAAGAAATTCAACACCTCACAAAAGATATGCAAGAAAGTAATGTCGGATCCACTCTAGATTTGCGCGCGGTATAATGTCGTTAATAAACCCTATGGAATTAATTTAAACTATTCGTTTATAGTTAGTGGGAAATAGCTAGGTAGGGCTACGTATAAACCGATCAGTTTTACCTGAACCAAAATTAAATCAAAGTGACAATTCAACCAAGATTAGAAATTAACTGACATCGAATCAAATTAAACTAGCTTGGTGAATCAAATCCAAAATTAACTAAAACTGACCAAAAACACATGAACCATTATATAATCAAACAGAATGTACGAGCTAAACCGCAATCATTGTCAAACCTAGCAAAACTCAAAATCCCATATCGTTGGTTTAAGTAATCTTAACCGTTAACTGTGGAACTTGTTGGTACCTTCTGTAGTTTGCGTGAAAAAGAAAACAATATTTTTAATAGTCATTCAGACAACTATGAAACCTTCGGACAGATGAATCCTTTTAAGGTTTAGATTCTGGAATACACATTATATATCTTGTAAAAATGTTGTAGATTATGTATGATAGTAGTTTCAAGGCCGTCTCGATCGTCATACATACAACTGAGTGACGGACCCTGTGCAAAACTATATATATAAAAAAAATTTATAAACATAAAATATAATTTTTTTAGAAAAGGTTTTAAATTTACGTATAAAATGTAGCAAAAATAAGTGGACCCTGTGCATTTACAAAAATAACAAATGTTTCTTATAAACAAAAAATATCCTGGTGTCCTGTTCTTCCAAATATTTATACTCTTGACATTAAATCTAATAGTTTTTGACAATTGTCTGCACGAACTGATACTAATTTTTTTAGTGGTCTAGTTTCAAGTTAGGTTAGGGATTAGTCCAGACCTAATTGGATATCTACGTCATTCCCTAATTATGAAGAATGAGTTCGCATGTAGAATTTATCTGGAGCTCTAATTGCTGAGTCAAATTCTATAGTTGTGTAAACTTACTTTTGTAAAAAAGATTGTAACTGTTCATGCTTCTTTACTACGTGATCATAGATTCGCTAAAAGAACGTGGAAGTAAGCGCTGCTATAATCCATTAATTCGTCAAAAAATAGTACTCTCCACCAAAAGAAATACTAAAGGTAATGTAAACACGTAACAACCAGAGAAAAAAACACATAACAAAACGACGTAAAATATTATTATTTATCTTAAATAGTATTAGACATATTTGTTTCACTCTATTGATAAAAAAAAAAGGAAATCTATTTTAAATCATGGATAATTAAAAGAGATAATATTTGATCATTCCATGTCCTGATGTCCCACGCTAGCTCTCGTAAGAAAGTCGTAAGGGTAAAATCCAAAGTATTTCATATGTTTTTAAACGGTGTCAGTGACATCATTTTATCATTATTGTAATAGTTTTGGTGACAATAGTCTTTATCTTTCATCTTTATCTTTAACCAAAAAAAAGACACGAGTCTTTATCTTGGACGAAGCTTGTCGTTGTATGTTTTATAATAAACAAATATCATGTTGAAAATCTACAAAACTTTTGGAATTTGCCAACTGTTAGATACATTTTACACTGATTAGAGAGATAGTAATTTCAGCATAAATCGATATGTAACCTCGAGTGGCATAACGATATGACTAAGACAGTTCAATTTCATGGATATTCCACTTTAGACCAAGTAGTTTATGGATCATCACATCTCTTTTTCATGATTATATAATTATCATAAAAAACGAGATGTTGGGAGTTCAAAAGATATGCATTTGACAGGACTAGACATGTCACCATTCTTCATTCTCCCCATATTATATGATCATTCGTCATTCATGTCATATAGACTCAAATTTATAATTAAGTCTACATTCATCTTAGGGGTAATTACTATTTATAAGTGTCAAGTAGTTCCGTCTTTTTAGTTTTTTAACCTGCTCCAATAACACTTACATTTTCTCAGTGGAAAATACTAACATTCTCTTTAGAAAATAACAATCTCATTTTGCTTTAACAGAATTACCCTTGCTGTCCAGATATTACATTTTCTACAATATGGATTTTTTTTCAAAACAATTCGAAAACTTTAACAAACTTTAAAAAACTTTCAGTTAACACTTTTCAAAGTTTCTTGTGTATATATTTCCAATTTAATTAATATCAGTATGTTCCACCATTATAGAACAAAAACATTAGTAATTTTCAGCTTTTCACACATTTTTAGATATTCTCTTTAAACTTTCATAAATTTCTCATGTAAAACATTGTTAGTCGTTTTCATCATCCAGTGACAGTTTTTATTATATATAAAATCTGAAACGGAAAACCTAAACTCTACGTCCGAAAGCATTTTAGTTGACAAAAAAAATATAAACCGAAATAGCATAAATCCAAACTCTAAAACCAAAAACTGAAATCCTATTTAGCTTCTTAAAGGCACGAAAAGAGTGATGCCGCCACAACGGTGGTGGTAGAAGTGTTTACGACACAAGTTTGGCTATAAAGAAAATAAGAGAAGGTAAAAGACATATAATGAAAGAGAGAAGGAACTCCCTTAAACTATTACATGAGGAAATAGTCTCCCTTAGGGATTCAAGTTACATGAGGAAATTAGACTCATTCATTTTAATATTAAACTATTAAGTCTTCATCCATACATTACTTTTTAATTGATGCATGATGATCATAATGAAACTTTGATAAATTTGCCTCTAAACTAACTTACCATAGAATGAGAACCAGAAAAAAAAAAAAAAAAA
The DNA here is from genome assembly GCF_030686135.1 of Camelina sativa. NCBI lineage: Eukaryota > Viridiplantae > Streptophyta > Magnoliopsida > Brassicales > Brassicaceae > Camelina > Camelina sativa. Next base: position 944,676 of record NC_141887.1, read on the forward strand.
AAAAAAAAAAAACATTTGTGGAGCTAGCTAATCAGATCTGATTTTATGATAAGCCTTTCTCAATTCTAAAATAAAACGAGTTGTGTGATGCTATTGTGTGGCTTATATTCTCCAACAATTTTTTTTTTCAACCATTTAAGTGGGAATATTTGGTCATTAATATACCAATTGATGAAATAAAGTGTTGCATGGATGTATAATATAATATATGTGGCTGTGTAATGTTCGCGTCAGCTTTGGACAAGTTGCTCTCGCTTCGTGTTTTTCTCTTCTTTTTACCCTAACGTAACTCACTGTCTCCGTTCCATTTATGTCGACAAAACAAAGTATTAATCGATAGTGATCAGACTAAAAAAAATTTCAATTAATGATTAAAGCGAATTTTCCCATAGTTTTCGTCAAAGAAAAAAACAAAAACAAAAACAAAAACAAAAACACGCAACAGTTTTGAACTTTTGATGATTTGCATAATTACAATATCATAAAGTTAGTGGACTTTATTTTTATCGCTTATTCACTTGATGAGACTTGCAAAAATATTTCACTTTTTTCCCCCTTCTTTTCCGACAAACAAAACCGATATTTATATATAAAAGAACACAAATAGAGTTTTGTACACGTATCATTATGGAGCTCACACACGCACCCGAAGAAAAAGAAGAAAAAAAAAACCCTTTCTTAGCTAACACCACAAAACTCAAGGACAAAACAAAAAGGGTTTTAAAAAACGTGATTAAACAAAACATTAATTATGGTAATTATATAAAATAAACTGTTAAAGATCCCATGACAAGCCATGGCTAAAATTAGGGATGACTCCGTAACCGTAGTTATCATCCGACGACTGTCCCCACGGCGGCGGATATAAACAGTAGTCCATTGAGTCAGAGAACACGAACTCGTTCCCAAGATTAGCCGAATCAACGTCGTAACTCGCTCCAAGACTTGGCAGCTCCACGATCTCACCTAGCTCCTCCGACTCAGTCCTCGAGAGGTCCATCACCAACACAAGGGACTCAAGTGAAGACGTGGAAGACAAAGACGAAGACGAAGACGTGGAAGATGAAAACGACGTCATTGGTTCCATGTGAGCTGCTTTGAGAGCTGCTGTTTGAATGTCTCGAGGACTTAGCGAGACGGGTCGAGGGAATGAGTCAGCGAGTTCAGGGAAGTTAAGTATAGCTGAGGTTCCTTTAATGCTCAGAGCCGCTACGTCGTGTGCACGCGCGGCCATCTCCGGCGTCGGGAAAGTTCCGAGCCAAATACGTGACTTCTTCCTCGGCTCACGAATCTCCGACACCCATTTCCCCCAGTTCCTCATCCTCACTCCACGATAAACCGGGTGTTTACCGGAGTCTCTCTCACGTTTCGTCTTCTTCTCGCTTTGCTCTGCTTTGCTTTTATGACTCACTGAGTTAGACTCCGAGTTAGGGACTAGATGCTGAGTCACTCTCTCCGAGCGGAGGTTGTAGTATTCCTCCACGGACGCACTACCTGCCATTGTTTAGCTTAGGCACAAGAATATATCGTACAAAGTCTATTATTATTCTGATTGCTTTCTACGATTCGGATCCCAAGATTTATGCTAATAGAGGAAATAGGTTCAGGGGGAAAGGAAAACAAAAAAAAAGTTTGAGAACTATTCAAAATGAGGAAAAGAAAAAGAAACAGGGCAGTGTGTAGTTAAGAAGAAATAAGGGAGAAACTGTGATATGAGAAGAAGAAATGTTGGTGAAATTTTGTCTAACACTTCTCAGTCACTCAAAATATTTATATGCATTAATATTTTGGGTACGGGTTAGAGAGAAGGAAGGGGGTTTATAAATGGGACCAAAAACAATGCAATAAGTCTATTGAATAAAGGAAATGGACCCAATGGCTCTATTTATTTATTTTGTTTTTCTTTCTTTAATGACCCACTCTATTCTTTTATTAGTATACATTGCTATTACTCCTATTAGTATAAAACGACACACTTGGGGGGGGGGGGGGGGGGGGGGGGGGGGTCACTGTTTGCTTTAATGGTTCTTAAAAATCATATTATGCAACTAAATTAGGAAAGCAAATCAATACTTTTTATATACTGATGATTATGAGACGACCATATTTAGAAGGGTGTTGAAAAACGACTTTGTCCCTGCCGGCCGGGTACGTAAATTATATGAAATTGTCTCCGAGACGAACATGGTGAGACAAGTCTTTTCTGTATTATTTTTTTATTTATTTTTTATTTTTGTGTGATAAAGAACTTTTCACCTCAATTTTACTGTTTTATTATCCTTTACCCTGATTTTTGACTCATTGTATCATACATTTGCATTTACATATGCCTGCTCATGTGAGGCCAATCGATGTATATGCACATATATATATATATGATATGATATGCAATGGTTATTTTGATTCTGATTAGAATCAAATGCAAATACGTACTTTCTTGTCTTTCAGAATCTTTATATGAACATGTATATCAGTATATTAAAAACTTCCTTTTGATGATTTTTGTTATTAAACATATTAGAATCATTTTTATTTTATATGCAGGTAGGTAAAGAATTTTAAACCATAGTACGTACCATGGTAATTAACATTTGTCCTGGTCTCTGATCTACAAAAACAATCTATCAGCCAACGTTATTAGGTTAAAGTTGGTTCTAAAAATAATGAGAGTACATTTTCGTGTAATAATGATACAAATAAAGAAAAGAAGTATGCAAAGGAAACTTCAAGAAATGTCAAGGGACATTAACTTGTTCAATCATGGGACCGTATTTGCGTACCTATAAGGACGAGTTTCTGTCAAACACACACATATATATATATTAAAGTCTTCTATTAATCATCCCAAAACAAAAAGAACCGTCTAACTAATCATCATTTTGCATTTTAAATTCACAAATTATAGCTATAACTTATAAGTAGCACTTGCAATGAACGACGCTGTTTGTTCCTTCGCCTCTCAATTCATCGATTATACTTATATGCACTTTTTATATATAGTAATATGCTAATTTTCTCAAAAGACCGAAACTGATCAACTGCTTTACGGATTAAAAGATTTTAATTCAAAATGACTCGTAGTTTTTGTACATTTTATGCTAAATCACCATTTAATTATGTGAGACTCGTACAAGTCTGTTACTTTAGATGAAAAGGAAAACTATTCATTGTTTTGAATAAATGAAGAGCAATAATATACAGGACGAGAAGAGAACGATTTAATTACAAGATCACCTCAAACACCCCCCCCCCCCCCCCCCCAAATTAAATAATTATGAGTACTTTAGTGAATATGATGCTGTATTTAGCAATATGATACGTGGCTGTTACTCATTTCAGAATTTTTCGTTTAGTTATGAATGGAGACCATCTCAATAAGCGAAGCGGACCCACTTATAAACAGAGGGGAGAAAACGATTTATATGTATTTAACAAAAAATATATATGTATTTTACTTTATTTTTATTTTTGGTCAATTTTATTTGTGTTTATTTAGGCAGACAAAACAAAAATATCAATATCTTCCGACTATGGTTTTATTAGGTATACAGAGACCATAAAGTCGAATTTTTTTTAAAAAGGTCCAAAATAAGCCTTTTGGAATAGAATTTTTTTTCTTCTTCTTCTTCTTTTTTTTTTTTTTTTTTTTTTTTTTTTTTTTTTTTTTTGCAAAAATGTGAATTTTCATTGATGAAAATATATTGTACAGAGTACAATGACCTTAATACAATAAGACAGAGCTTGCCAAAAAAAGAATAAAAAACAAGATCTATCTTTCTTCTTCTTCTTCTTGCTTTGTGTTCTCTTCGTTTGGTAAGATTTAAAGATATATATAGCTAGGGGCAAAGATCCTTAGCCAAAAAGGAACAATTATATAGGGTCAGCGTTCAATTATGGATGCAATGCAATGATTCTCAGATAGTTCCGATAGATCTTGTTAACTAAATTTAAAGTTTTAACGATTTTTTAATAATCTATTTTCGATAGATTTGTGATGGAATTATATATATAGAATATCAAGCCACATGTGTTCACAAAAATACTGTATGTCACAGTTTTGTTTTTCAAATATAGTAGATCAAAAAGTAAACTTTAAAGTTATAAATTCAATTTTTTTTTTTTTTTTTTTTACAAAAGGTTAAATGACATTACATTGAGCACCGCACATCAAATTTTTACGCTTTTTTAGAAGGCTCTATATGTTTTAAGTTTCTTAGGATTCGTTAATTCACCGATTTCTAACACTTAGGATTAATGTTGTCTTATCTTCGGTTCGGACTTGGGACCATCATAACTGCAAGACCACAATGGTACATATAGTAATTACACTTGAGGTGGGTTTACATAGGTTATTCATTGTGTTGTTTTCAGAATAAAGCACGTTTATATTTAAGTTAGAGAGTAAATATATGCTCTCTATATTCTTCTGTGACGAATGAGCATATAATTAAATTGCAGTTGATATCATTGCGGGTAGTTTTTATTCTCTACTCAAAGTATATATGTACATAAAATATCACTATCTTGTGTATGACAGACAAAAATTGACAGATAGAGAAAAATGAGACACGTCGAGATGTAGGACATTTACTCTTAACATGTTTTTTCTTTAGAGAGTGGTCAACGAAACACGCAAATTGTTGTCGTTTGGACCCATTCACATCTTGAATTGCTAAAAATATTTTTTTTTAAATCAATTTCGATCGATGAAACATGAAAAACGATATTAATCTGCCTTAAGACATTGATCTGAGCCATCTTAGTTGATTTAACAACGTAACATATGCTGATGAAACTACAAAAACGTACGGTATCAGTTAATTAAGTTCAAACCTATTTTTTTTTGTATCGATGCGGTCGTTATTGGATCATATTTTAGATTCGAATTTGTAATACGTGTGAGTTATATACATGGCAGAAAAAAAGATCTTTTAGTTTTAGATTGGGACAGACAAAATTTGTTAAGATACTCGTTGTCATGAAGATTTCAATAAATTTGAGATTTTGTTTGTTTTAGGAAATGGGGATAATTTAGTTTTGTACACTGGTCTCTACAATAATTATACACATGACTCACTATAAAGGAAAAAGAAAAACAAAGGGCAAAAGTATATTTACCAAAACTATACTGCTATATACAGTAAAACCTCTATAAATTAATAATGTTGGAACTAAGACATTTTATTAATTTATAGTGATATTAATTTATCTATAAATTAATAATTATTATTTTATAGTGTAAATTAATAATTATTAATTTATAGATATATTTTTAATTGTTTATTTTTAAAAAAATTATGAATTGGAACAACTATAGCAAAATAAGATTAAACTTTCGGATGTTATAAATTTTATGGTTTAGAAATTGAACTTGTAATATTTAGAAAGCACTATTTACAATAAATTACAAATATTATAGACAAATTGACTTATACACATGAGACACATAAATTCAAATCTATGAATAATAATATCAATTCTCCTATTTTAATAATCTGTCAAATTATCAAATTGTAAATGATGCATATCTAAAAATTAAAACTTTAAATTTTAATTATTTGTATGACATGTTATAAAATATTTTAGAGATATTATTATAGGTTGAAAATACAACATTACAATTGTTCTATAGAATTGAGCTTTAGGAGAAACATACACTATTATATCAGTATATATATATATACAGTAAAACCTCTATAAATTAATACTCTATAAATTAATAATCACTATAAATTAATAAATTTTGCTGGTACCAAGTCGGGCCAGTGTAAAAATTAACAATATTCGATAAGATAATAATTTTTAAAAAATCTCAATGTAAAATATGGTCCCAATAATATCATAAATTAATAATCATGTAAATTTATATATATATATATATATACTGATATAATAGTGTATGTTTCTCCTAAAACTCATTTCTATAGAACATTTGTAATGTTGTATTTTCAAACTATAATGATATCTCTAAAATATTTTATAACATGTCATACAAATAATTAAATTTTAAAGTTTTAATTTTTAGATATGCATCATTTACAATTTGATAATTAGACAGATTATTAAAATATGAGAATTAATATTATTATTATTCATAAATTTGAATTTATGTATGTCAGGTGTATAAGTCAATTTGTTTATAGTATTTGTAATTTATTATCAATAATGCTTTATAAATATTACAAGTTCAATTCCTAAACCATAAAATTTATAACATCCGAAAGTTTAATCTTATTTTGCTATAATTGTTCCAATTCATAATTTAAAAAAAACAATTAAAAATATATCTATAAATTAATAATTATTAATTTACAGTGTAAATTAATATCACTATAAATTAATAAAATGTTTTGGTCCCAACATTATTAATTTATAGAGGTTTTACTGTATAAATTTACATAATTATTAATTTATGATATTATTGGAACCATATTTTATAAGGAGATTTCGAAAAAATTATTATCTTATTATCTTATCGAATATTGTTAATTTTTACACTGGTCCGACTTGGGACCAGCAAAATTTATTAATTTATAATGTTTATTAATTTATAGAGTATTAATTTAATAAGGTTTTACTGTACGTATATATTTACATATTAGTATGATAAGAAAGTCGTATTGGGATTGACAATGTATGCGTAATAGTGTGATTGGTACTATTTATTTTAAGATTGTTGATAGATCAGTGTGACCACTCTAGAGAATTCATTTATTTTCCGTTAGAAAATCATTAAATAGGATTAGACCTTTCAATGTATTAGATCATTCTTCTTCACTTACCTTTTCCTAATGGCTATCACAGCCATAAATAACTGTATGAAAAAAGTTAAAATGATGAAAAGTTAGAAACAATTAAGATTGTGTAAGAGACGGACAAAACATACAAAGAAAACATGATTCTGACTGAAAAACTACATCAAACATCAACAGTCAAAATTCACCATCACCATTTATTATTTGCCCACTTCTATTTTTTTTTTCTTTCTACTCCAAATTGTTTGGCAAGGAGAAAAAAAACATCATTATTGAAAGAAGATATTCAGGGCAATTGAAGAAGGTATTGACAATTGATTTGAGTGCCTGACTATTTGACAGCTTCAGTCCTGCTACTTGTTTGTCACATGCAATTGCTTGCTTGGTTCATGATATAGCCACTCAGTGACTTTGATCAGTATGTTCCAAACGGGTATATTTTTAGAGGCACAAAAACCTTCTGCATGTTTTTGGTATAGATAATATTTCCCGACCGTGTCACTAGAGTTGTTTTAAGTTGTAAAGATAGAATTATTTAATGAACATGTTTGGAGATTATTATGGTTGTTTTTGTTAAAAATTTCGATCTGAAATTAACTATATATATATATATATATATATATCAAATATTAGCACAATCAATAGTGAGAAAACATGAGATCAAATAGCGAAATTTTATTAACTTTTTAAATATATTTGTTATCAGATTTTTCCCGGTTCGAAACATGCAACCTGAGTTCACTGAAGACTGGATGCACTAGAAAAGTGTTCAAGGATTTTGAAGATAGCATGAGCAACATTGAATATAGACTATGTAATCTTATATCTTGAGATATTGTTTCATGAAATCAAATCATCAAGGATATTGGCTGAAAAAAACTATATACACAAATTGTTATCTCTCTTCATAAGCCAACAGTCAAAGCGAAATGTGAGGCTGGCTCACTTTGATACACATGCCATCTTTAACAGATTACAATGTTAGAGAATACGATGATGGTCATGACGAGACCGCCGTTGCCAAGAACTTTATCTAATGTTGGCCAATGGTCATGGAGTCTCAAAAGTCTTTCTAAATTGTATTAGTCCGATTAGACAAAATTTCTTGTAAAGAATTGAGTTACGTACGCATTCAAAGTAAAACAGTTTCAGCAGTGTTAGGTTAAGATATTACTAAAATTGTGTTTCATGATTCTTTGCTTTTACACCAACAACATCTACACATCTCAATGGTACATTGACAAGGACCTTACAGGCTACAACAACGATCTCTGATCACTTATTCGATGAACGCTAAGATATAACTTAAGGTTCTTGATCTGATCTGCTATTGGACATGTTTACCTAAATGAACGAAACAGAGCTTTTTAAAAATTTGTATGGTTTACACTTTCCTTCTCTTGTGGCTTAGGATGAAATCATCATCATCATCGTCGTCATCATCAACGACTTTCTTTTTCTTTCTCGGATCTAAACCGCTGTTCTTGGTGGACGCAGATGTTCTTTGAGAACTCTCCGCTTTGCTAGTAAACGTTGGTGCAGGTTTAGTCGGTGTCCCCATCCGAATTTGCTTCATCTTCCTCTGCTTTTTCTCAAAGGCTCGCTTCGCCTTATCCGGAGACAACATACCATGTTCCATTAGCCTGTTTCAACACATTTAAGACCATACTATATGCTATAATGAAGCCAATAACAATGTATTATAAAGTTCCATCATAAAGACTTGTTGTTTCTCACCAGAACTCAGCCATTTCGCTCCCTGGTATTTGTTTCGACAAGGATTCATAAAATATCCTCAAGGGCTCTCTCTGCAAATACAAAAAGACAGAGAAACCAATTAAGAACCAAGAATATGAAAGATATTAGTAAAGCATTCATTAGAGATGTTACTCTTATAACCTCTTCGGGAATATCAAATTTTTGTCCGGGTAATGAATAAACCTTCTTCTCTCTTTTGGCTTTCCCTCTGGCTGCTGCAGCAGATGTTGTTGCTGTGTTTTTTACAGGTATTTTGGGCTTTGCCTTCACAAAAGTTTTTTGCAATATTAATATCTTACAAGTCCGACCTAGAAACAACAATAATCGAAATATCACGTCATGAATGCTGAATTCATGATAAAAGAGTTCTCCTTATAATTCCATCGTCAATTAATAAGTTCCATCTACCACTAATCCGAATCAACCAATAACTGATATCTAGCAATGGCCAGCCTTTAAACCCAGAGATCGGCTTTAATCCTTAAGAGTAATCAAAGCTATAAAGAAATTTTAGAGAACCCACCAAATCAGAAAAAAAAAATAACTTTTTAAAACAGAGAGACTTTTTTCCCGATGTAATACCTGTGTTTTCGCCGCGACGGTGGAAACAGAGACTTTTTCCCGATTTGATACCTGTGGTTTCGCAGTGACGGTGGAAACAGAGGATCTGGGTTTATTATCCGACATGATCGGTCTGCTACTGGTAGAGGTCGTAGCGATCTTCTTCTTGTCCTTAATAGACGGATCGATCTTGACTCTGGATGAAAGAGAAGAAGATCCATCGCGTGGCTCGCTCTTAGCTGAACTTGGTCTTCCCTGTGTCGCCATGAATATAGCTCAGATTTAGCTCAGCTACTTTTTTTTTTTGTTTTTTCTGCTCGAAAGAAGAATCCGACAACGATTCCTAGAAAAGTGATGCAATCTTCCGATTAAGTCTTGCCGCTTTCCCTTAGTTTATGTAATGAAACGGTAAAAAAAAAAACTGAATAGTTTTAACGGTAATTTAAAATTTTTACACACTCGCCCAAAAACGAAAGAAAAATTCTGCTAATTTATAATAATATTTTCATAATTTCGTTAAAATTAAATATTTCAGTTAAAAAAAATCATTAACTTAAAAATGTATATTTTATTTTAATTTCCTTTTTATCTATGTTTGTATAATCATGTCTTGGCTAATAAAAATCAGTAATCTACAATCTTAATTTGATGTAGTTAAATAACAGAGAGAGTAAGTAAATTGATGTAACAATCCAACCGATAATCCTGGTTAAAAACATATGGCTAAAACGTCTGAAAAACCCGGTTATACCAAACCGAATGAAGAATCATATGAAATAAATCGTACCGAACCGGTTCACCATCATGCCACATGAAATGTTTTTGGACCTTCGACACCCTCTTCTGCATCTCCACGTATCTCCTCACCGGGATCGATATAAGAATCTTCCTCAGATTAGGAATCTCCTTCTCCGGCACAAATACAGCGAAAGATTCCCAGTTCAGAATCTCAAGAAACGGTGGCACAAAGTTATCAGAGATAATCACCGGAACGCAGCCGTAAAGAATCGACTCCACCACTCTAGGGCTATTCACCTCGTAACCTTTAGCACAAACGCAGAACTTGCTTCGTTTCATGTACCGGATGTACGATTTGTGATCGACCCGGTTAAATATTTTCATATCTGGTTCGGGTCTTGAAGACCAATGGTTAAGCAAGATGGGTCTGACGTAACCGTGTAGGTTTCCGGCGAAGAAGGCGAGGATGGTTCGCTTGGAAGGACGGTTTCCTCCAATTTTTCCGTTTGGGTTTTGTGACGAAGAGACTTTTGTTTCCGGCAAAGAGACGTCTTTTCCGACTACGAAGTCTACTCCGACATCAGCGTTACAGAGTGATCTAATGCAGTTCATGTATGGCCCTCTAGTCTCAGCTGGAGCCTATATATTATAACAAATATTAACTTACATTAATATATATTTCTTTAAAACGCCAATTTATATTTTCTTTTTGCTTTTAAAAATGTATTTCCATTTTTTTGTTAAAAAAATATAAATGTACTATTTAAAAGTTTAAACATAAATGTACATTATTCTAGCTAGCTAGCTTGTAAAAAGGAAACTTAAATAATGCAAAAAAAAAAAAGATCAGGGTTTCGAAGAGCATCATACCCAATCATGGCAAGCGGTGAAGAAATGATCAGAGCCGTGAGTTCTATTCCAGAAAGGGTAGTTGGAAGAGATAAGATCGATGTAGTTCCTAAGATATTTAACAAGATTTCTACGACTATGAGAATCATGAACGTAAAGTTTCTGTTGAAGTATTCTGGAACTGAAAGGCAAGTAGAATAGATGAGCTTTGGTGGGATCTTTCGTCAAGAATCTATGGCTACTCTCCATTAGTTTCATAAACCATCCTTCTGATGCGTAAATCCCTTCCATCATTGCCTCTGGCTGATGGAAGATTGGTCTGTCCCCTTCCGCGTAGACGTACACTTTCAGAGTCTGTTCCATTAGCTCATAGCTCCTACAAGAGATCGATCATTGATATATAAACCTTTTTTTTTCTTCAACAGCATGCATATATTATTTGGTCTTAAATTCTGATTGAGCAAAGACCAACGACACTAAGTCAATAAATTGTTCTAAACGTATCGATTTATGTGTGGTTGTTTATCGTAGTAGTTCAATACTACTATTTTGTTTACATTAAGAAACACAAATTCATATTTTTAATAAAAGATTATATTAAATGCACAGTAACCAAGATTAAAAAAACACTAAACTACTGTTGTGTTCTCCATTGTTAATAAAACATACATAAATTTAAAATCAAACGTTGACACAAGAAATTAGGCCTTTACTACCCATATAATTAATATTTGCTTAGATTTGTTAAACGCTAAAAACCTTTTGAAAATGGATAGGTTATGGTAGAGAGGCGCATAAAGGGTATCACCCTTCTTGACCAAAGCTGCTTTTTTAATCTCGTCTCTTGCAGTTTTAAGCTCTTCGTCCACTTTTGATCCCCAAAGAGGTGCCTATGAACATGAAAAAGTAGAAAAACAGGTAATGAACGAGTTATGAGTAATAAGAAATTTGGAACTTACGGTAAAATTATTTGCATACAAGTGAATTTTTTGGATCATTATGCCGCTTCCACATCATATTGTTCATCTGAGTTATTGATATGACAACTAAAGGTGGCTTTTTGGTGTTCCTCTGCTCATGTTTCTTGCGGATTCTAGGGATTTTGGGTTGAAGAGAATGCAGAGAACTAGTGGTGGTTTCATTGCCTTTACTTTGCCGAGAAGATTCTGTTTTGGGAGAATCATTCAAAAACTTGTGCTCAAAACTCTTCAAGACTTCCCTTGTGCTATTATTTGGTTTGAATCCATACGATGCTTCTTCTTGAGATGCAAGAAACGTTTCATTTTCAGCACTTTTGGTGGTGTTATTGGAATCTCTGAACTTATAAACGTTTCCGTTTCCAGGTGAAACAATAGATAATGGAGCGAGCTCGAAATACTGAAGGCCTAAAACGAAGGCAACAACCAGAACCATGAGAAGAACAACTCGAGAACATGTTTCTCCTCGGCCTAGAAACCGCAAACCCCGAATTTGATCCATCACAACCTGAAAAGGAGCTCAGATTTCTATTGAACTAAACGGATCTCTCCTGAAAACAATATTACTTTTGTCTAATTGACTAATACATCAACTGTAACTAATTGACTAATTTATGAAGATTGTTCCAGAAACAGAACTTGATCACTTACATGGACATCAGAAAAGAGCTTGTTGACATATAGAACTCTCGGATCAGAGAGGTTCTTTGAAGTTTCTTGGAGTGATCATCATCAACAGAACTAGACAAAAAAATAACCAGCAAAGAGACAACAAGACAAGGCAATCGATGACTTTTAATTTTGTACAATCAAAAGTCTTGACTAATTAAGTATACCAGACAAAACAATGTTTTGGATTGACAAGCCAACAAGGTATGATAATAACTTTTCTCATATTTCAGAAGATACCTCCTTAATTATCTATGTTTGGTCAATTATGGCCCATAGTTTTCTTTTCCAAAAGCTGCCTCTGTTTTGTTTTTTTCTACTACATTATTATTCAACATGTAAACCACAGCTACTAAAAATATCACCTAGTCAGTTTTCCTACACAAAGTACTACAGCATACTTACTTATTTTTAGTAGTTGACTTGATTAATAGTATATACTATTTCTAGAACTTAATATCTTACACAATCCAAGAAAATGAATAAGAGGGCTCTCAAAACAATGAGCTTATATACTATTTGAAGTTTGAATTTCAGTGTCAGCGTTTGCCTCCCGCACCTCTGCTCTACAACGTGATCCCAAGCATTGGAAGTTGCAAATCTCTGTATTTTCCCCAAGAGAAAATTAAATCCTCAGAATCATTTGTTATCTACCATTGGTTAAAGTCCTCAAAATTAAATCCACAGAAGTTGCTAAAATTTTGCACTACACGCAAAAGTAACAAATTTTTACTACATCAACTAAAGTACCTAACCGTTCTCCCTCAACGTGCCAAAATTTGTATGGTTTTTTACTGATATATTGCGAGGGCGAAACCATACTAATTGGTTATCTCAATATATAATCATTGAACATATATGTAAAAAACAATAAATCTTATATATGCAATTAAGACCTACAATATTTGTTGTTGTTAAATGTACAGTATTTTGTTTGAAATGATAATAAGAATCACAATAATCAATCCTTCAACGTCCTCAACATGGCCGTTGGCTCGTGCCAACACCATCCTTCTCCTCTTCATCAACGTAAGGGGCAAGATTCAAGTAACAATTACCTTGGCAGTTGTCGTAACTACCACCAACATTAGGACTCTTACTAGAACTATTGGCTCGCCACCGTGCACGGCATACAACACAGATGCCCGGCCGCCGTCCACGACTCCTCCTCCATGCCAGCATGCATTCTTCATGTACCTTGTTCTTGCAGACTCTGCACTTGACCACCGTGAGTTCCTTCTCCTCGCCTTCACCATTTTCGCCGTTTACACTTTTAATTCCGTTAATATCGTCTAGACATATTGGACATGTTGCTGGCTCTTCGTCCACCTCATTTTCCTATTCAATATATCAAATGATATATTTACAAAAATATATTTACACATTGATTATTTAGGATAAGAAAAACGTAACCACTAATTATATACATGTAAAAGATTTAGATATTCACATTTTCTTTTAGAAATATTTGTATTTAAACGACGTGGTTAGATTTTAATTAAACAAAATGTTTAATGAATTTCCATACGATGGCAAGTGTATATCAGGGTAAAAAAAGTCTTACCATTTTACTGGTGGATGAGGATGAGTTAGTAGTATTGCCAGGTTGAGAAGCGGCGGCTGAGAAAAGCTGAAGAAACCGTTGCTGGAGGTGGAAACTGGCGAGGCAATCAGGCCGTGTCGGTGCTGAGAGCAGGCGGGAGAGGAGACATGGACGGAGTCTCCGTTGCCTTAGACACTTATCATCGAGAGGAAGCCCCAGAACTCGTATCAAAACAAACAAGATGTGTTTGCACGGCTTCTGACGGTCGGGACAAGTACAAGTCGGTGTAGCCGTTAGCGTCACCGTGTAAACGTTACACGTCGCACCGAGAACATGAAAAGTTCCGCCATTTGGACGGTTAAGGAGACGGATCCGGTGACGGAGAGCTCGAAGTATCCTATCTGCCACCGGTTGAGCCAAGAAATACCGTTGGTCTCGGTTACTTACGTACGGAGATAATTGATTCGATCCGACAGATTCCATTTGATTTTTAAGAATTCCGTTACAACAGTTGGAGATTATGCAATATGCGATATATGTATATTTATGTTGTGTAAATATAGTTACAGTTAACTTATACACGTCATGTATTTTTTTGGTGAAGATTCTTTGTATGAAACGATGGCACACGTGTGGAATAACGGCGACGTGTAGGAGATCACAAAATACGGCGTTACACGGAAGGCAAAGTCCACCAACCTCATAATATTCGCGATCCAATTAAATTAATTTAAGACGTCGTGTTGTTTTTAAGAAGTACTGTGGGACAGCATGACATTTAATTTTCAATGACTTTTATGGGAAACGTCGTCGTTTTGGGGTTAAACCTCGTAAAAACCCAATCCTATTTCTTGCTCGGAGTGTTAAAACCTAGAAATCAAAATCTCAGCTTCAGATTCGTTTCGTTAGCCGGCAAAAATGGCTTCTCGATGTCGATCTTTGTCTAAACCAGCGTTTTCTATGTTTAGATCTGCAATGAACAAGCCATCGGTTCGACCCAAATCGGCTTCATCGTTTCTCGGCGTCCCTCCTTCTCCTGGACTTTCGAGGTAAATCAACCGATTGATTGATTTGATTTGTTTTTTTTTTGTCCCAAATGTGAGTTGTGGATTCGTATTCGTGTATTTTGTTAAAGGTTTGTTTTTTTTTTTGTTGACTTTGGATAGGCCGATAGGTCAGCTGGGATCACTTCAATCGTTGCTTCCATTGTATAGTGCGGTGGCTTCAGCTAGATTGACTTCGTGCCTCGGTATCGATTCACAGAATTCTAGGTCATTAGCTCAGGGTATGCTCTGCAGTGCGAATCCAGGAGTTTGATATTCTTCCAAATGTTTTGTGTTTAGTATATCTGTAAGCAACCTTTTTTTTTTTGTTTTTTACTCTTCGAACTTACATGTTGTCTACTCTTGGTATCAAAATTAGAGCTTTGATTCTCCTAGTTCTCGTTCCATCCTCCCTATATGACTAGGATCTGTAGCAGTTTATAACCGAACGACTTTGTAGATTGCTTTTGTTGGATAGCTCTGTGCAACTTTGATACCCATCTTTTCAAAAATGAGTGTTGACATTGAATTCAGAGAATTCTCACAGATCTCAAAATTTTCGCTCTTTCGAACTTGTCCTGCTTCACATTGGTTTTGATCCTGCTTTGCTATTTCCTTTCACATTGTGCAGTTTCATTAGGACTATTGCAGTTTTCAGAGTTTTTGTTTAGTGTACTATTAGTGTTTACAGGGACATAGATTCGTTGGTCACATAAACATAAATAGGTTCTTGCTTTTGAAAGAATTGTTTTTGCATAAGAATCTTGTATTGGCTTAAAGATGAGAAAGATGCCATTTTGGTGCTGCTCTTTCTTCATCTTCTCTTTTCTGAACTTTTGGTAGTAGTATTATTGATTGAAGAAGACAACTGAAACATATATGTTTTGATGGCACATATGCTAATCTATGTCTCTCATGAATCTTGCAGAGCTTGGCCTAAGCGTGCCTCGATAATGAGACCAGACTCGAAGAAAAATGGATTTGTTTTAGATGAGATTCTCCGCATTTTTGCTTTTGCTGGTCTAATTCAGTTCACTCAGATCAGTTCTCTGTTTTATGGGTGATAAAATACTCTCTTTCTTTTGTTAAATCCAATCAAGCAAGACAATGTCTTTTGGAACTTCTATGTTGTTCAACACATCAAGATTGAACAATAATAGTCTCTTGAGTCTTGTCTTGTCTTTGCCATTGGTTAAGCCATGGTTTTGCTATATTATTGACTTGATTGTGCTGTTATTTAAAATTTCATTTAGAATGTGAGAAAATTGAGCCACGCATGAGAGATGCTCTTAAGTCATACCACCCTCAAAACTATGTATGTAGTGTGATAAAACGCCTTGCCGTTTCTTACAATGCCCAAACATTATGTTGTATATAAACGCCTTGCCGTTTTCTACAATATAAAACGACATGACGTCTACTGTATATTCAAACAATAATAATACCTTTTTTAGAGACTCTCAGCAAGTTTGCAGCTCTTCGACACGAAGAAGAGAGCAAAAAAAAAAAAACAAAAATGGAGAAGAAGCGTGAAGGAGTAATGGAAGCAATGAGTCGGATCGTATCAGATCCTTACTATTTCCTCCATTTCATGGCCTTCTTCTCTTACCTTCCGATTCGTAGCTCCGCCGCACCCTACACTTCGCATCGACTCTTCGACAGAGAAATCCAAGCGTTTCTAGCGTTCCTTATGTTTTCCGCTATCAAGGTCTGTGTTCTTCTTCTTCTTCTGTATATCAAGCGAACTTTGCTAAAGTCTCTTTACTTCTTCACTTCTTACTTCATTGATTTGTGCAAAATTCGTTTTGTAGATGGTGAGAGAGGAAACATGGGAAGCTTTCGTTGCCGATAGTTTACTCTACGCTAAGGTTAACAACACTCTCGCCCGATTTCAGATTCCGAAATTGTTACTCACTTTTGAAGATTCATGTGAAATCTGCTGATACACATTTGATTTACTCCTTCCCAGATCTTTCTCATAGCTGTGTCGTTGATTATGGATTATCGAGTGGCGATCTGGTTTAGTGTCATCTTTTCAGGTGAGCTCAATTTCAATCTGTTAATAGATCTAACACGATTGAGTCTTTCTAAGTTTGATTTGAATGTTTCCTTTTGCAGTGATATATCTATTAGCTCAACAGCCAGCATTTAGTAAATTAGGTATGGGGAAGATTCTTCAAGTTATTTGCTTTTCTGTGAAATTTTGGGAACCAAAAGTTGTATTTTTTGAAAAATTCTTAAACGATTTGCAGGAACTGCGAAGAAGCTAACACCTATGCAGTTGGAGGATTTGCTATCAGATGGGAGCACAACGAAATACTGGTTGGTACGTTGCAACTACTGGCTTTTTATCTTCTACTTACTTGTTAATGTTGTTGCTCTTTCCGAATCAGTGAGGTTATGATTAAAGGTATGCCTTTCATACCTTTAATCAATACATTAAGAAACAGAACTGATCTGCAACATCTAGTAAAACAATGTAATGAAACTGAACGTTTGGGGCAAAAGGGGTTTCTGTTGTAGGCTTGTTGCTACTTTTGAGATGATGTGCCTTTCACACCTTTTGCAGATAGAATTCTTTGCATGTAGTTCATCTAAGTGTGTTCGTTCAAGCCGATGCTTTCCTGAGCTCTCCATCACGTAAGCTTTGTGTACTAATTAAGAAAACACCCCAGTTTCACTGTTAGTCGTAAGAGACACACTCACTCACTCTTCTTCCATTTCTTCAGGTACTCGAATAATCTTTTGTCTTTCGGAACTGTTGATCTTGGACTTTTCCCTAATACTGCAGCGCAGTTTGGAATATCTCTTGCCGGTAATAATTCTTCACTAACTCATTTATTTGCACAAACCCAAAAACACATCTAGAGTCTCTGTTTGTGGAAGCAGCTGATCATATTGTGTAACACATATTAGGTGGAATGTCTCAGCTTCCAACATACATATTGTTCGAAAAGGGTGTCGAAGTCTCTCGGTTCCCAGACTTTTATGTTGATGCTGCACCTTCTTTACCCATAACCAAGGTTTACATGCTTTGACACAATTGGCAAGAAATCAGTTTTTATAATGGCTGCATTGATTCTCTTAAGGCTTTAATGAAATCCCTTATTGCTGATGTTTGCAGAAACTTCTATGTCAACATTTTGAGCTGGATCGGCTTCTACTTGACTACATAAACGGATCATAGTCGGAGAAAACGGGTAATCGATATACAACTCTCTGGCTTTCTCTTGCAAGAGCAGTATGAACAACACACGTCACCACAACCATCAGACTATTTCATTCGTTTGTTTGTTCTCTTAAAATGGGCATTTTTTGGTGAGGCTCGCGGGAGAAAACGACAGTATTATACTTTAGTGCTATAGAGAGATAGAAAGATTTTGTTGAAATCTTACGGCTTGAAATTTCAACGAAGTGTTCTTGAATATGATGGTAATGAAATATCAGTTTCTGACTTTTACTTAGTGCTAATCGTATTCATGACTTTTGAGGCTTATTGGCACTCGTACGTCTCTTATTGTCTTATTGTGTTATTTTCATGTGCTTTACTACAACCCATTATCCTACTTCCTAGGCTATATCCATGTGTCGATGTGTGGACTAGAAAATTACCATCTAATGAGAAAAAAAAAAATTGAACACACAGAAATTTGAAGAAAAATCAACTTAATTAGAAAGTATACTCGACCTACCAATTCAGAAATATGGATTATATAACGGGTTGTAAATTTTGTTTATACTCTTTATTAACGAAAGTAAAATTAGTTGTAAATACGATGAACATGTTTTGGTAAAAAAATAAAAGAGTCGATGGTATATGTATAATTTTAATTTATTGTACTTACCTAAAAGGTTGGATTGTGGCATCGTGCGGCGACTACTTCCCAAGTATCGTGTGTTTCATATCTTTACCTGCCATTTATTTGTTCGCAAACATTCCAAAACTAAATATGTAATGAAAGCAACAACTCCTTATGGGGATCCCAATAAGTATGTGAAATGTGATACTAATAAAGAGGCATCGTTATCTTTAAAAGACGTGTGATTAACAGTTGGATGAACAAGAAAATGAATCACTTGGTGAGGATGATGCCTAGTGGCAACGTCTGGTCAACATGTTCCAAAATCCTACTTAATCCATTAAATTAAATGATTTGATTTATCTCCTGTGACTCAGCTTGCTTCTCACTTTCTCGTGTGTATAGTTTTATTTACATATATATAAAGTATATAATATATACACGATCATATGATTATAATAATAAATCAATAAGAATGTGTCAAATTGAACATATTAGGCATACAAATTCAATGTAACGAAATAAAAGGATATAATATCAATTTTAATATAGCGAAAAAAAAAAAAACAATAATCAGTTTCTCAAAACGCGGTTTTTAAAGCCAAGTCGCGCGAGTCAATTAATTAAATGTCGTATAACCCGTAACGGACCATTTATATCGTTTCTATCCAACTCATCAACGGTTCTTGACCGAACCCTCGCGGAAACACCGTATCAGCACCGTCCAAATCTCTGACTTTGACCGCTCAACAACATTACTACATATCTCGTTAGTTCAACAACAAATCAAATACAGACACGTAGTCACTCCCACGATACTCCGCCGCTGTATCAGATTAAAAAGTTATTCACCTCTTTATAAATTGAGTCCCCACCCTTTGCCCCTAATTTTTCTGACATTTTTCTCTGTTACACGCTTTCCTTCTTTTTCCATTTTTATTATTTTTACGATTTGTGAATTTTTTTTGTCCGGCGATGGCGTCAACGTCGGGGGAAATGGAGCAATTGACATCAGGAGCGAGCAATCGGATAATTTTTATATTGAGAACGCTAAGGAAGTGTCTCGTCTTCGTTCTCTCTCTCGTTCTTTCTCTTCTCCTAGTTCTTCGTCTCCGTCCTCGTCGCCGTGTCTCGCCTCTTTCAACGCCGGAAGAGGAGGAGGAGGAAGGAGAGGAGGCTGATCCTGCTCCTTCGAGAAGATGGAGACGGAAGATGGCTTGGAAGCTGGAGGAGGAAGACACGGCTAGACGTCGTTCGTTAGCGGAAGGCGTTGAGATGGTCGGAGATGGAGAGATCTCTTGTCGTTGGAACAGCTCTTTGTTTTACGGCCGTCGTGGTAACGCTTTGTTCTCTCGGTCTTGGTTGCCTCTCTCCGGCGAACTTAGGTAATTAGCCTTGCATGCACAAAATTAGAATTCTCCGGTTAAGTTCTTCTTCTGGTACCGATTTTGACTTTTGAATTTTGAAATTTGTATTTGTGTTTTCAGAGGGATTTTGATTATTATCCATGGATTGAATGAACACAGGTGAAAAAATATATACTTTTTTTTTTCAATTTTAGTTCGTTTTATTAAATCTCTGTTCTTCGATCAATGAATCTCTCATTCTGTGAATTTTCTTAAAATGTGCAGTGGAAGATATTCTCAATTCGCTAAGCAGCTAAACTCTAGTCATTTAGGTGTATACGCTATGGACTGGATTGGTATGGACACGAGCTTGTTCTGTTTCTTTTTTTTCATTTTCATATTTTGTTCTGAAACTGTGGGTCTGAACAGGTCGCCATATGTTACTTTATTAGGTCACGGTGGGAGTGATGGTTTGCATGGCTATGTTCCTTCTCTTGATTATGTTGTTGCCGACACCGTAAGTTCACACATTCTTACAGACATTAGTTGTTTTTTTTTTTTTTTTTTTTTTTTTTTTTTTGCTTTTTGGTGATGAAACTAGAGTAATGTTCCATCTTGATTTAGTGATTTGGTGTCTTGATTTGAATTCTACAGGAAGCTTTCTTGGAAAAGATTAGGTCTGAGAACCCGGGGGTACCGTGTTTCCTCTTTGGTCACTCTACTGGTGGAGCTGTGGTTTTGAAGGTACTTTAATTTCGTACCTTTGAAGCTCTCTTCAAGATTTTTATTGTTTACAGTGTCCTGACTTTAAAGGTCTACCTTGTGTTAACACAGGCAGCTTCATCTCCCTCTATTGAAGATATGCTAGCTGGCATTGTCCTGACATCGCCTGCACTTCGTGTCAAACCCGCTCATCCCATTGTCGGGGTAAGTCAGTCTCCTTTGCTGTATTTAATTTAGATGCTTTGTCATACTCGGCTGGAGAATTTTGTGGGTGATCGTTAGATCATATGTTTCTTTGTAGGCAATAGCTCCAATCTTCTCATTGGTCGCCCCAAGGTTCCAATTCAAAGGAGCAAACAAGAGAGGCATTCCGGTCTCAAGAGACCCTGAAGCTCTCTTAGCCAAATACTCTGATCCGTTAGTCTACACGGGTCCAATAAGAGTCCGAACAGGCCATGAGATTCTTCGCATAACAGCTTACTTGACCCGGAACTTCAAGTCTATTACAGTGCCTTTCTTTGTTCTCCATGGTACAGAGGACAAAGTCACTGATCCACTAGCTTCACAAGATTTGTACAATCAGGCACCATCAGTTTTCAAAGACATCAAACTCTACGATGGTTTCTTACACGACCTTCTCTTTGAACCTGAGCGTGAGGATGTCGGTCGTGATATCATCGACTGGATGATGAAGCGGCTTGATGTTGTTAACGGATCATCCCCTGGCCTCTGGTAGAAGATCAAATGCGACATATCAGAGGTCTTCTTCTTCTCTAGGTGGTAGTTGCGATACAAATGGTGTGATTGTAAAATCAGAAGCCAAGTGTAGGAGATACATATACAATGGTTTTAATCTATGAATTGTTTGATTATTGAAAATTTTCGTATGAAGATAGATTTGTGAATGCATACATATTATATCATTGTTGATACTGTAACTGATACTTTATAGAAGAAAAAATATTTTGAGTGACAAAAAGGTTTATCCACAAAAATCCTCCTGAAGTTATCTGAATAAATGTCTGGTTCGGTTATCAGGCATTTCGGTTCGGTTACTTATTTATTATCAGTACAAATATTTAGAACCCATTAAAATTGAAAACAAACAAATACATAATTCATCGCTCAAATGATCAATAACAAGAAAACGATCAATTTTTTTGGTAAATCACAACAGCATTTTCCAGATCTTTGATTTGAAACACAGTGTCCAGTACGGTATCTACTCATTACACAGTCAATGTGGCATTTATAATCTTCATAGTACCATGTAGCACATTTAGCAATACAATTCCCTAGTCCTACACATACAACCACAACAAAAGTATTATTTTCAACACTACCTTTAGCATTCTGGTAGCTCTACAGACTACAGACTTTTGTTTTAAGATAGATTAGAAACAGTTGGACGTTATATAGTAGAAAGGGGGTGGATAATTGAAGCGAGGGAGCAAATAATATATATTCGATTCTATTTCGTTCTGTAATTATGTTTTAATAAAAGCAATAACGTAGAGTAGTAGTAAAATAACTTTATTTCGATGAATTTAATACCCATTACAATTGAGAACCAAAAACAGAAAATTTAATAAAAACATTATTCATGCTTAAATCACCAACTATAAGAAAATAATAGATTTTTAGTATTTAGTGCAACAACAATCGCCAGAGCTCTGATCTGGAACACAACTTCCATAATCGTATCCTTTCGTTACACAGTCATGGATGCATTGATTATCTTCATAATGTCCTGTAGCACACTTAGCAAAACAGTTCGGTGATCCTATTCCTACACATACAACCCACAAAATAATTATACTTTTATAGTATATGTTTAACATTTTGGTAGCTCTACACACTTAAAAAAAAACTATTTTACTTTAATATAGATTAGAAACATTTTATTTTAATGTAATTATGTTTTAGCAAATGCAATAACATATAGTAAAATAACTTTTATTTTGATGAATTTAGTACCCATTACAATTGAAAACCAAAAACAGAAAAGTTAATAAAAAATATATTTCATCGCTTAAATCACCAATTATAAGAAAATAATATGAATTTTATTTTCTAGTACAACAACATTTTCCAGATCTTTCATTTGGAACACAATGTCCAGTACGACATTCATAATCTCCATAATATACTATAACACACTTAGCAAAACAATTTGGTGGTCCTACACATACAACCCACAACAAAATTATAGTTTTATATATGTTTAGCATTTTGGTAGCTAGATATCTACAAAAAATTTTAAAAGAAAATCTTAAAACATGTACATATGATACCCATACGTATATATATATATATTGGCTATTCTCGATTCTATATTTTACATAAAAAAAATTAAAATTGCTACATAATATCCTATAATACACTTAGCAAAACAATTCGGAGGTCTTACACATACAACCCACAACATAATTATTTCTTTAATCATATGTTTAGCATATATATATATATATATATATATATAATGGTTGTTCTCGATTTTATATCATGAAAATAAAAAATCTTTAAAATTATCAAAAATAGTTACATAATAATATGATAGAAGATAATTCTTCTTGTAAGAAACATCATACCTGAATCGGCTAAAACATTGTTGTACGAAATTGTCAATATTATTACAAGAAAAAAGGTGATGGACATTTTTGTAATACTCATTATATGTATCTTTTAGTTTTATTTATGTTGAGAAGAAAAGATTTTTATAGCTTTAGTACCTCACAAAAGCTATATTTATATGATTTTTTTGTTGATTTTATTTTAATTTAATACCCCAAAATTTTATTTTGACCATAATGATCCTTTTAGATTTGCTACCAATAAAGTTTTGGAAATATATTATTTATTATTTACTGTCAAAAATATTTTTATAGAAAAGTATTTTAAGTCTCAATCTAATATAATAAAGTATTCTTCCATATCTAAGAAAATTCTAATGATTACCACATGAGGCTTGTATATCTGACATTTGTCATATTTTCTTCGTTTTTTCAATGCTAAACAATGTTAATGTGCTGTGGGTTATGTTTCACCAATATAATCCTGCATTTTTAATGTAGTGTGCATTTAATTTAATTACATGCACTCAATATAATTTTTTCTTATGGAATGTACTTAGTAAAATTATAAAATTATTAGGAGATGTCAAAGTTTTGCATATGATTGATGTTGAGTTTCATTCTCTTGATCACACGCTTGATATAATTAAGTAGGCTTCCATCTCTAAGGAAGCTACATATGATTGCCACGTGGCGCCTTTATATCTAACACATGTCATATTTTTCTTCTCTTTTTTTCTATACTAAACAAGGTTAATGGGCTGTGTGTTATGTTTGTAATAAGTGGTTAATGAGTCATCTTAATTCTTTGTATATGAAAGTAAGCCGAACAAATTTATCGTTTTCTGCAAATTTATCGATTTCTCCCCCAAAATAATAACAACAAAAGAATCTATAATAGATTTCTCTTCTAAAATTTGCTTTCAGAACTTGACATGTAAGACTTCTGGAGTTGACACATGTCCGTTAAAAAAACCTTAATCCTCGTTTTTGGCTCACTGAATTATTGCAATAACCAATTTTCACAAATAAGCAAAAACCAGATTCCACATATGGGTCACACTCATGCATGAAGTCCACATTCATATATGTTCATTTTCATTGTAATTTAAAACCATATATTATCTATGTGTATCTTACTTGACCCGAAATTGCAAGTCTATTACATTACCTTTCTTTGTTCTCCATTGTACAGCGGACAAAGTCACTGATCCACTAGCTTCACATGATTTGTATAATCAGGCACCATCAGTTTTCAAAGACATCAAACTCTATAATGGTTTCTTACACGACCTTCTCTTTGAACCTGAGCGTGAGGATGTCGGTCGTGATATCATCGACTGGATGATGAAGCGGCTTGATGATGTTAACGGATCAACCCCTGGCCTCTGGTAGAAGATCAAATGCGACATATCAAAGGTCTTCTTCTTCTCTAGGTGTTAGTTGCGATACAAATTGTGATTGTAAAATCAGAAGCCAAGAGATACATATATAATGGGTTTTAATAAATGAATTGTTTGATTATTGAAATTTTTCGTATTATAGGTGAAGATAGATTTGTGAATGCGTACTTCATAAGTATATACATTATCATTGTTGATACTTTAACTGATACTCTACAGAAGAAACAAAAAATCTCTGAGTGACAAGAAAAGGTTTATCCACAAAAATTCTACTGAAGTTATCCGAAATAAATGTTTAGCATTTCGGTTCAGTTACGTATTTATTATCAGTACATCATAGTACCCATTAAAATTGAAAAAGTTCAGTGCTTAAATCACAAACTATATCGTGGAGCAAATTTTAGTTTAAGAATAAAAAAAAAATTTTATGTCATCTCCTGTGCCCAATGAAGTTTGTGATTTTCTGTCTAGTTCATGAATCATGATGAACCAAACATAGATGCTATTTATTAAAAGAAAAAATTTATAGATGTTGATGTATTTAAAATGTATTAAGAAAAATTGTAGTTTTGAATA
The DNA here is from genome assembly GCF_030686135.1 of Camelina sativa. Lineage (NCBI taxonomy): Eukaryota > Viridiplantae > Streptophyta > Magnoliopsida > Brassicales > Brassicaceae > Camelina > Camelina sativa. The sequence goes on from NC_141887.1 coordinate 969,990, forward strand.
TGAGGGAATCTAAACCCTTTTTTTTTTTGGGTCAACTTACTTTTCCAGTTCGCCCTAATTTCTCTCTCAGACACTATAATCGAGGAGCCGCTATCACTACCTTCCTCTAACGCCGGTAGATCTCCGGCTCGCCGGCGTCGGGATCTCTCAATCTCTCCACTTCTTTACTACTTCTTTTATTCTCTTAGTTTCATCTTTCAAGCTTTTTTCCCCTTTTGTTCCCCGACCAAACCTCGACACCCACCCTAGAACTAGACGAAAGCCTGATCTTGTTCCCCGACAAGATGATTTGGAGTCCGGCGAACCCCATCCTCATCTATTCTCGCCCAGCCTTACTGTCGACGGTACCAAAGTCTTTGTGCTTCTCTTTTCCCCAATCTGGATTGTGCTTCGCCATTGAAGTCTCCTCTTCCTCAACGGCACCTGTGTTGATGTTTGGCGAGGAATCTTCCAGTGTTGCGATTTTTCTCCGTTTTTGGACTCACGTCTCTAAGATCTATCACACTATGAGCTTGGCAGACCCATGTCAACTCCCCTGACCATCCCCAAAGTCTATTGGTTCTCTGCGGATGAGCTCAAGACTTGAACTTGGATTGCTAGCAGCCCAATTGGTCTTGCCCAACCTCCGAAATCCCAGGTCTACTCTATATATCCTTATGTTATCTAGTAAACATTTCTTTTGTTCGTTGGTTGAACTTGGTGTCCGAAGACTGCATCTGAGAATCCACTTACCTAGAATGGTTTGTAGTAACAAAGTGTATGGTAGATCCCTGGTCCTCGCTCAAGTTGTGACTTTGTTTGTTAACTGGAAGAACCAAACCCCTTTTATCCCTATGCTAACTAGCGTTTCTAGTTCTCAACATCATCCCATCAACCGCACCAGTTTGGTGTTAACAAGAACCCAACAGACCAAGCCTTATTCACATCTCTCATTGTCAAATCGGTTGCATGCTTTGTGTGGATTTCTTGATCTCTTTGGCAAAGGGACCCATATGAGAGAGAATCCACCTGTACTGCTACGGTTTGACATATCCTCATGGCTCAATTTGGTCTTTGCCTCCCTTGCTTGTGTTATTTGGGAAGTTCTGCTTCTCTATGGTTTATTGCCCTATACCTCAATGTTAGCATCCGAAAATCTTCAGCAAACCATTCTCAGCACCATCACCATCATCCGGGCTACAACCCACCGAATCCCTGCCATTGCATTGGTTCTTCTAGTGCTCCTCGCTCCGGTGAGACCTTTGGCTCTGATTCCTCTACCAACGTCACAATGTCTTATGACCGTGACCATCTTGTCTTCTGTCGAATTTTTTGATGTTGATCAGTCTAGCAACCGTGACCTCACATGTCTCAAGCCGTCTCTTAGCGTTTGTTTCATAGATTTCTCGGACTTTTGTTTGATTTTATCTATTTTTTTCTTATGGTTTTGGGGAAAACCTTTGTTTGTAACTTTTTAAACCTTTGGGATTTGCTTCTCTCCTTATGAAATTTTTCTATTTGATTGAATGGAAGCTTCAGTTTGTCCCAAAAAAAAAGAATATGAGGGAATCTAATATACTTTTCTATAGTGGATATCAAGTTTAAGTCTGCAACTTTATTGAAGAATTTAGTATAGCTGTAGACTGAATTTGGCGTCTTTAGTTTCTCTGCATAAGATTTACTTTGTTACCTTTAATTGTTCAAAAAAATAAAAGATGTACTTTGTTACAAATACAAATTTTATTCCTAACGTTAATTAATTTGGTTGTGTACACACAACAATTTAAGATAAACAAAAAAATGAGAAGATGGACAATATTACTTTTTTTTTTAATTACAATATTTGCTAAAAAAAAAAAAAATCAGCTTTTCATTCCTATGCCATTTTTTAAATAAATTTGGAGATCAGTAATGTACTGCATAAATAAAAAGTATAATAAAATTGTAACAGTTTCGAAAATTAATGTGAATTGCTTTTTAAATGACACTCAAATTAATTGAAAAAGGAAAAAACTGATTTATTTAGTTAAAAAGGAAAAAGAAATCATTCCCAATCCCACGGTAGAATTAAAAGTTCTCTCTTCAGTGTACGCAATAACTAAAACAGGAAAAATTGCTTATGCTTTCTTTGTCAAGTCATCATTGGCCTTAATAACTTGAAAAATATACGATTCCATGAGCTCAAAACTAAAAAAGAAGTCGCTTTATTTGTGCCGGAAGCAACTCGAATTCATTTTTTTTAAGTTGACAATAATAAACACCATAGTCAAATAACAAAAACATATAAAACCTAATGTAGCAAACAAACGAAACTTTCAAAGGTAAATTTTTTTAACTCATATATATTTTTACATAAATAATTTTTTTTGGACAAATTTCAAATAATATGTTAACAAAATGACTCAAATATCTTATTATATAAACCTTAGTTTTCAAAGTTAATAATTCATATAATCACGACACTTGTCAAGTATATCGATAATATTTTGATATGTGTGAAAAGAAATTTCATTTAATAATTATAAGAAATTAGAAAATCCTAAAATAAAAGAATAAAATTAATATTTTTGAAAGTATATAAAACCAAAAGTAATATATTATATCACGAATTCTAATAGGAAAGTTATCTATTAAATTAGTAATTTTTAATAGGAAAATATGTGCAATTAATAAGGAAAATATTTGCAATTTATTACAATTATTATCTTATTATATAAACTTTAGTTTTCAAAGTTAGTAATTCATATAATCGCGACATGTGTCAAGTATATTGATGATATTTTAATATGTGAAAAGAAAATTTATTTACTAATTTAGAAAAATTAAAAAAATCCTAATAAATAAAAGGATTACAATTAGGTGGAGGTATTGGTTTAGGATTTAGAAAAAAATTTAATGACTTTAAAAGTTAGGTAAAATATGTTGTTATTCAATCAAGACTTTTAAAAACTCTTTAAAAATTTGGTGTTATTGGTTGTGGATTTGTAAAAAGTTATTTAAAATATTGATAAATCTAGTGTTATTGGATTAAGAGTTTTATAAAGTCATTAAAAGTTTTATGTTATTCAAGTAAAACAAAAGAATCTTGGATTGTTAATGAATTCAAAATTTATGTTATTGGTTTAGGATTTTATATCATTTCCTTCATAACAAAAGTCATGAAAACTTTTTCATCAAATAGAAAGATTTTACAAGATTAGAAAAAACAAATCATCAAGATTTTAAAAAACTTCCTAAACAATCTCTTAGAATCCTTCATTTTTAACTTTCAATTTTCTATGATTCTAACAATCAGCAAGAACATAAAGTCATTAAAATTCTTTCTAAATCCTAAACCAATACCTCCCCCTTAATATTTTTGAAAGTACATAAACCAAAAAAAATATATTATATTACTAATTCTAATAGGAAAGTTATCTATTAAAATACTAATTTCAATAGGAAAATATGTGGAATTATTATTTATTATAATCATATAGTAAAAAAAAATTATACAGAAAAGTGATTAAAGTATGAAAATTTTTAATGTGTTAAAATTAGTGATTAACATAATGTAAGTATTTCCTCATTTCCATTTGGCACTCAGCTGTTATGTACTTACCTTTACATAAATAAATAATTTTTTCATAATAACGTCTTTGAATTTTTGATTAATTTAAAATAATGTTGAAAAAGTAGTGAAATCATTACTTATGAGATTACAAAATATGAAACAAATATATTTAAGATACTATTACTTTTTCAAATATGAGATAAAATTAGTTTTCAGTTTTTTTGAGAATTATGTTTTATTAATTTTTCGTTTTTATAAAATATTAAGTAAGGTACAAGAACTAAAAAGTAGGAAACGTAAATGAGGATAGTTTTGTTAGACCTTACCGAAAAAACTAAAGTTAGTAATTATAAGGGTTTGTTGAAAAAACTAAAAACGATTAACATTGTGTTAAACAATTATGATTGCATTTTCAAACAAAATTTTAAAGTAGTAGAATTCTACTAAAAAACAAGTACAACTAAAACGATAACAAAAACAAAACGAAGAATACATAAGACTAAGAGAGCAGGCTTACTTTTATGATGAAGATGAACGATGATGGTTTGTATATTTATTCAGTTTTTTTTTTGTTTAAGTTGAATGAAATTTGATTAAAATCAACCGTCTATACAAGAACTAAAAAGTAGGAAACGTAAATGAGGATACTTTTGTTAGACCTTACAGAAAAAACTAAAGTTAGTATATAAGGGTTTGTTGAACATATCTATTATTAAAAATAGTGCTTTGATATTTTTCCAAAACATGATGCCGTAGGCGGGAGTTTATTTTTTTAAAGCACGAGGCACGGCCCTTGCTACTAAAATACTACCTCCCTTGCTACTAAAATACTACCTCCATTTCAATATATATGATGTTTAAGGTAATGCAGACATATTAAAATAATTTATTTTTCTTTTAAAAAGTATCATATATATTTAAATTAAAAAAAAGATTCAACCAATTATAAAAAATACTGCATAAATAATGATTAGAGATGATTAAATCTATATTAAAATTTGCATGGAAAATTACAAAACATCTTATATTTTGAAATAAAAAAGAGAGCCCAAAACATCTTATATATTGAAACGGAGGGAGTACTAATCAAGACCATAAACAAATATAATATAGATACCATTTAAAATAATTAAATTCCTTGGAACATTTTATTATTCGGTTTTATCTTTTTAATATAAATTAGAATCATATTGAAATTGAGCGAGCCTTCGCCATTTACGTACATACATGAACTCAATAAATAAACCAAGATCTAATCTATTTTGAGATATAATATTGAATCATATATATCTTCTAAACGATTAAAAAAAATGACAATTTTCAGTAATTTGAAGAATAGTGTATGTATTGAATCATATATATCTTGAAAATTATATATATTTTTTATAATGTCAAGGTTTAACAATTAAGGGAGAATAAAAGTAGACTATATATCTATCATAATAGTTTCATATGAAGTAAAATTATTTTGAAACTATCAAAAGAAAAAGGGAAGCTCACTAGCTCAATAAAAGTTAGAACAAACCCAATGGGGCCAATGCCATTTAAATACAAGCACGCAAGGGTTTGGTGTCGTTGAAGTAAATCCTTTTATATATTTGTTCGCTTAGGTTTCTTATTTGGGATCGTCAATCGATTGATGAGATGAGGCGGAAAAAAAAACTCATTACAGGGGATATTATAATTGAAACTAATTAAGAAGATATTTTATTTACACAGTAGATTCTCTTTTTCTTTTTTTTTACGATCAGTAGATTCTCTTTTTCTTGTTGTAAATTAAATCGCGTTGTACATATTTTTTTTTATCTTATGAAATCATTTATTTATCAATATATGTATATTGTCTTTACAAAAGCAAAACCTAGGCACGCCTACTACTCACTCATTGGCCCTAAAAGGACTGTAACCCTAAATTTCACGTAGAGAATCTTACGTTCGAACTGGAAAATGAGATAGTGATCACGAAAGGAATTAACAGAGAAGAATGGAGAGAGATAGACACATCGTTTTCCTCACCAGCTGGGTTTCTTCTATAGTTACCCAACTGAGAACAAAAAAATACTCATAATCGAATAAATCGATATGAGGATTATAGATTCACCAAAGCTTCTTTTACCTGCACTCACGTCCCCTGCTACTGCTCTCTCTCTTTCTTCCCTCAGTCATACCTAAAACGAAAACAAAACAAACAAACCAAATAAAGTTGAGAGATTCTCAAAAATAGCACCAAAATAAGTTTTTTTTTCCAAAGTTCGCACAATATCTATAAAATTCCAAAAATATCACTAATGAATTTTGTAAAATTAAATTATAAATTCAAAATACTAAACTTTACCGCTCAAAATTATATCCTAAATATGAAATTGAAAAACACAAACCTAAAAAAAAAATCTAAAAATTAATTTTAAATATTTTAATGTGTTAAATAGTGCTATATTTGGAAATTTATGAAATGTATATTATAGTTGTACATAAAACTTGTATTAATGCTATTTTAGAGTATTTCTCAATAAAGTTTGTGCAAATGGCGAAATGAGATTGTTGTAGAGAGATTCGTGAGAGAGAGACGATCTGATAAGTTTAAGGATTCTTGAAAGAAGCTTCTTCGATTTATCCCCGCTTGTCTTCTCTTTTTCTCTGTTGATCTTCCCTCTTCTTCAGCTTGACCAGGTTCGTTTTTTTTTCTCCCACATTTTGCTTGATTTTGGAAACTTTGTCTTCAGTTCCAAGTTCATATTCTCCGGATTCAAAATCTTGATTTGCATTTCACTTGGATAAATACTCTGTCCTTTTGTGAACCACCCCTTTTTTCCGATTAATACTTTTGTTAAAAATTGGATTCAGACAGCTCAAGCTTGAATTCTTTATTTCTCAAAGGAAAATTTCATGCAATAGATTTTGAGCTACAAATTTTAATTTTAATTTTAACAGTGTGTCATTGGTGACAATGGAATCAGGAATGTATTTGCGTAGATGTTTGTGGTGGGTGTTCTTTATTCGTGCATCGCTACTCCGGGAGTATCACCACATAAGGTATTGAAAACTGATAGAATATGAATACTGTAATATTCCAATTATGTCCTATGTAAACCTAATACATTTGTATATATACTCTTGAATCAATACAATACAAGGTGAGGTGAATTACCAAGTTACATGGTATGAGAGCCACCCTAAAAAAAAAAAAACCCTATTTTTTTTAAACTGTCGCCTCCCTCCTTTCCTCTGCTCCTACGCTCTGTTTCTCCTCTTTGTATCTTCTTCAATTCTCGTCACTCTCCTCTTGTTTCTTGTTCACCTTATCAATGGCTCAACCGGCAGAGAAAGCTTTTGGTGTGACACACATCAAGTCTTACATTCCTTTGGTCCTTGATATGCAGAAGATGAACTATGATGCGTGGCGTGAACTATTTGAGACTCACTGTCTCAGCTTCAGTGTTTCTGGTCATCTCGATGGAACCTCGGTGCCTGCAACTCCTCAAGACACGGCCTGGAAAGAGTGTGACGGTCTAGTCAAAATGTGGATCTATGGAACGATCTCTCCTTCTATTCTCGACACGGTCCTCAAATCACGTTGCACTGCTCGTGAGCTTTGGGTCACTATCGAAAACCTGTTCCGTGATAATAAGGAGGCCCGAGCAATTCAACTAGAGAACAAGCTGCGATCCTTCACGATTGGTGATCTTTCTGTTCATGACTATTGTCAAAAACTCAAGTCAATATCTGATTTGCTTGCTAATGTCGACTCTCCTATCACTGAGCGCTCGTTGGTGATACATATGCTGAATGGGCTTTCTGACAAATTTGATAACATTCACAATGTCATCAAACACAAGTCACCATTCCCCTCGTTTGGTGCTGCTCGATCGATGCTGCTTCTGGAGGAAGAGCGTCTCAACAAACCCTCCAAACAGGTAACTTCTGCTCCTCTTGGTACCTCTACACCTCATCTGCTGTACACCGACGCAGGTCCATCAACGCCTCCGTCATCTCATGCGACCAACAATCGCAATTCATCTCCGCAACACTTTCCTCCTCAAACCAACCGTGGACATCAAAACAGAGGATGTGGTCGTGGTTGCAACAACGGTTACCGTGGACGTGGTCGACACAACAATCACCACAACATTACCAACTCATGGATGCCGCAACAACCATCGTACTGGCCAGCTCCACCCCACCAGCAACCGTGGCCTCAACAACAGTGGCGTCCATCTCCAATGGCGTATCATGTTTCCACTACTCTGCCTCACAACAATGGTATTCCGGGGCGTATCCTTCCTCGGTGCCAACTGGACCTCCGATGCCAACTGCAATTCTGCCAAACATTGCTCAAGCCTTCGGCACCATGACGCTGCAGAACCCGCAGGATTTCAATTAGTATATGGATACCGGCGCCACAGCACACATCACGTCGGAACCAGGTACTTTACGTTCAGTTTTCAATTCGAGTACCATTCCCTCGGTCACTGTTGGTAATGGATCTTCTCTTCCCACCACCTCCATAGGCTACCTTTATCTTCCTTCTAAGACTAGACATCTCCACCTTAACAATGTCCTTGTTTGCCCCTCTATTTTTAAAAACTTTGTCTCTGTTCGTTAGTTTACCACCGATAATTGGGTTTTCATTGAATTTGATCCCTTTGGTTTTCTTGTTAAGGACTTGAGCACACGGACTCCTCTTCTCCGATGTGACAGCTCGGGCTCCCTATACTCCATCAACAACTCGTCCACTCCACCTCTTTCCTCTCCTCAAACGTTCTTGTCTTCCTCTGTCAACTCCACCGTGTGGCACCGTCATCTCGGCCACCCGGGAAACTCCGTTTTCAATTCTCTTATTTCTAATGGTTTAATAAATTGCTCAAAACCAGATTCTTCTCTTTGTCATGCTTGTCAACTTGGGAAACACGTTAGACTTCCATTTGATAATTCTGTTTCAATTATTTCTGAACCATTTCAAATAATTCATTCTGATGTCTGGACCTCTCCAGTTTCCAGCATCAGTGGGATCAAATACTATGTTGTTTTTCTAGATCATTATAGTCATTTTGTTTGGGTATATCCTCTTAAACGAAAATCTGAAGTGTTTTCCTCTTTCTTACACTTCTCGGCTTATGTCAATAATCAATTTGGTCGTACAATAAAGGTCCTCCAATGTGATAATGGTGGGGAGTACAACAATCGGCTTTTTCTTGCTCACCTTGCCTCACACGGAATCACCTCATGTTTCTCTTGTCCCCACACATCACAGCAAAATGGGAAAGCCGAACGCACTCTACGTACTTTAAACAATTTTGTACGTTCTCTCCTGTTTTAAGCACACATGCCCACATCTTATTGGGTAGAAGCTTTGAACATGGCCACTCATCTCTTTAACATTCTTCCATCTCAAGCCATTCATAATGAGATACCATTTACAAAACTCTACCAACAACCAGTCTCTTACGACCATCTTCATGTTTTCGGATGTTTGTGCTATCCAAACCTCTTAGCTACCACCCCACACAAACTAACGGCAAGATCAACCGCATGTGTCTTTCTGGGTTTTCCTTCCTTGCACCGTGGGTATCGCTGTCTTGATCTTACCACTAGAAAAATCATCATCTCTCGTCATGTCACATTTGACGAATCCACTTTCCCGTTTCACACTCTCGCTCCACCTCCACTACCTCTTACCAATATTGATCCACTACCTCCTGTCTCTCCCTTACTCCGTCAAACACCATCACAACCTCCGGCTGCGACACCGGTGCTGCAACCAACAAACACTGACCCTCCGCCACCAGTTCCTGTTGTGGTTCCACCTCCTGCCCATAAAATGGTAACCCGTAGCAAAAGTGGTATTACCAAACCACGCCAGCCTCTATCGCTTCTCACTCAAAAAATCTCTCCTATACCTTCTTCTCACCTCAAAGCTCTAGAAGATCCTAACTGGCATGGTGCAATGGATGAGGAATATGGTGCTCAAATTAAAAAGCGAACTTGGTCTTTGGTTCCCCGTCCCAAATTTGTTAATATTGTTCGTTCTATGTGGGTATTTACACACAAACATGATGAAGATGGAAACCTCACTCGCTACAAGGCACGTTTGGTGGCTAATGGTAAGTCTCAAGAGGTTGGTATTGACTGTGATGAAACGTTTAGTCCGGTAGTAAAATCAGCAACGATCCGCATGGTGCTCGACCTCGCTCTCTCCCGCAATTGGTCCATTCATCAATTGGACGTCAAAAATGCTTTTTTAAATGGTGAACTTGATGAAACTGTGTACATGCACCAACCACCGGGGTTTCGAGATCCGTCCAAGCCAGACCACGTTTGCCTGCTTCACAAATCCATTTATGGACTCAAACAAGCACCGCGAATGTGGAATCAACGGTTTGCATCATATGCTTGTCGAGTTGGTTTCAAGCAGAGCAAATGTGATTCCTCTCTTTTCACTTACAACACCTCCCAAGGCAGGGCTTATCTCCTTCTATATGTTGATGATATCTTGCTCACCGCGTCGTCCACCCCTCTCCGCGATGCCATCATTGCTTCTCTCCACAGTGAGTTCACCATGACCGACCTTGGTCCGACAAAGTATTTCCTTGGCATTTCCATCAAGCGGAACTCTGCGGGTCTCTTCCTTGACCAATGACAATATGCATCGGAAATAATCTTACGGGCCAACATGGACAAGTGCAACCCATGTACAACACCAGCGGATCCTCGCACAAAACTCTCCGCTGCTGACAGTCCTGCATTCTCTGATCCTACACTCTATCGCAGCTTAGCAGGTGCTCTTCAATACCTCACTTTCACTCGCCCAGACATTGCATATGCTGTTCAGCAGGTGTGCTTGTATATGCATGATCCACGAGACTCACACTTTACTGCACTCAAACGCATCATTCGGTATGTTAAAGGCACACTTCAGCATGGCTTGCAGCTCACGTCAACGAAAACCTCCTCGTTAACGGCTTACACCGATGCTGACTGGGCGGGTTGTCCCTCGATGCGACGCTCCACCTCTGGCTACTGCATTTTTCATGGTGACAATCTCATCTCATGGTCTTCCAAACGGCAACACACAGTTTCAAGATCAAGTGCCGAAGCAGAGTATAGAGGTGTGGCCAATGTGGTTGCTGAAACGGTGTGGCTACGCAACTTACTCCTTGAGCTTCATTGTCCCCTCACCACTGCCACACTTGTCTACTGCGACAATGTCAGCGTTGTCTACCTCTCCTCCAACCCGGTGCAATATCAACGTACGAAGCATGTGGAGATCGATATCCACTTTGTACGTGAGCGGATAGCTCTCGGTCACATCCGTGTTCTACACATACCTTCGTCAAGCCAATATGCAGACATCTTCACAAAGGGTCTTCACACACCTCTATTCATGGAGTTCAAGTCCAGTCTCGGCGTCATGAACAATCCGGCTTCGACTGCGGGGGAGTGATAGAATATGAATACTGTAATATTCCAATTATGTCCCTATGTAAACCTAATACACTTGTATATATACTCTTGAATCAATACAATACAAGGTGAGGTGAATTACCAAGTTACACAAACACTCATTATCTGATGAAGTGACTTCTTTTATTTTTTCTGAATCTCGTTTATTTGTTTTTGAAATTTATTTTGAACAGATGACTTCCCATGGTGATATCGTCGAATGCATCGATAAAATAAGACAACCAGCATTTGTTTTTAGAGATATCATAAAGACTCAGTCATAGACTGTTTATATAACGCATTGTTTTGTGTCTTCTCTACTTGTGTTTCTTCTTTTTTCAACTAAGAAAAAAAAAACTCATAATCTAAAAAGGGATATAGTTGTACATAAAAACATAAATATAAAATTACGTTTTTATCATTTTGTAAATTTTTCTTAATTGTTTCTTATGTTTCGCTTAAGTTTTGCTCATAATTTTTTTTTACCATATATTTTATTTTAAATTAGACAATCATACCATAATCTTCATAGTATACTATAGCACACTTAGCAAAACATCTCTTGTTCCTACACAAACAATCCACAACAAAGTTATATTTTAATATTATATTTAGCATTTTGGTAGCTCTACATATAATTGGTCTTAAAGTGATCAAAGATAGTTACATAGTTATAAGATATAATAGAATTCTTCTTGCAAGAAAACATCATACCTATGGCGGCTAAAACATTGTTGTCAGATAGCGTAATTGTCGATATTATTACAAGAAAAATTAAGGTGACTAGATTTTTTCAGATTTGTTACCAAGAAATTTTTGGAAATATATAATATATGGTTGACAATCCTTTTATAGGAAAATATTTCTGGTCTCAATATTTTATAACTCTTGGTAATCATTTAAAGTTGAAAAATTATGCATTAAATGTTAAAATAAAATTGAAAAAATATTATCAAGAATTGTTTAAAGGTAAATCAAGAATTTCAAGTCGTTCGGGGTTATTCTTGAATTAAACATAATTAACCGACATACTATCTCATTTACTCCTACTATTTAGGGGGTGGTATTGGTTTGAGATTTTAAGGGGGAGGTATTGGTTTAGGATTTAGAAAGAATTTTAATGACTTTAAAAATTAGGTAAAACTCTTTAATCAAGACTTTATTCAATCAAGACTTTTAAAAACTCTTTAACAATTTGGTATTATTGGTTGTGGATTTGTAAAAAGTTATCTAAAATCTTGATAAATCTAGTGTTATTGGATTAAGAGTTTTATAAAGTCATTAAAAGTTTTATGTTATTCAAGTAAAACAAAAGAATCTTGGATTGTTAATGAATTCAAATTTTATGTTATTGGTTTAGGATTTTATATCATTTCCTTCATAACAAAAGTCATGAAAACTCTTTCATCAAATAGAAAGATTTTACGAGATTAGAAAAAACAAATCATCAAGATTTTAAAAAACTTCCTAAACAATCTCTTAGAATCCTTCATTTTTAACTTTCAATTTTCTATGATTCTAACATGGAAAGTATAAAATTGAGTATTTAAGTGATTGTTTAGAAAGTTGTTTAAAATCTTGCTGATTTGTTTTTCCTAATCTTGTAAAATCACTCATAAAATATTGTAAAATCTTTCTCAAAAAATATTGCACAATATTCTTTTGATTCAACGCTTCTGTGAAAGAAAAAAAAAATCTCTTGCTTATCTCATATTTCATATTTTGTTGATGCGTTTGTGTTCTCTTCAGCGACGCGACGAGTGCGTTGGCTCCACTTCTTGTTACAGAAGTGATGATACAAAATTTTATACAAAAAAGGATGTCATGATCTAATATACTCGGAGTGTGACGTAAACAAACATGCACACACATAGAGAAGAAAGAGAGATAAAGAAAGAAGAGAGAGAGAGTCGAAGTGAAAGTTGAGAGAATGAGAGAGAGAGAGAGATGAGAAAATAATATACATTGACTTCTCTGTTTCATGAGGATGCACATGCTCTTCTCTCTCTTTTAGAAGCTTTTGTTTTTATTTGTATTTTTAGTGCTCCTTGTTTACATATGTTTGCTCTCTACAAGATAACTAGTAAAATATATCTTCTTTCACAATTAACATTCATAATTCACAATCATAAGTACATGTTTGCTCTTTGTCTATCATAATTCACGTGTTGGCTGCGAAGGTACTGACTCTATCGCCGGAGTAATCAACGAAGAAGAAGGAGGAGGAGGCTTGTAGGGTAACGACGACATGACAGGTTTGGGTCGGAGCGAAAGCCGGTGGTTTGCGAAGCGTAGGTGGAGCCATTTTGGTATTCCTTGACCAGACGGAGGAGGAGTTTCCGCTGGGTTTCTCATCATCGGACGGTGGTGGAAGGTCACCGTATAATCCACCAAGCACTTTTTTTCGTCAGACGGTGGTGGAAGGTCACCGTATAATACATCATCGGACAATGGTGGAAGGTCACCGCTGGGTTTCTCATCTTTTCTTAGGTATATGAGTTTGATTTGCGACGTCTTCGGTTTTTCTTCTCTGCCTCCCAAAAAGTCATGGACTATGATTCACAAATCTCTCTATTTGATGAGAGAGTTTTTATGACCTTTTTATGAAGAAAATAATATAAAATCTTAAACCAATAACATAATATTTGAATTCATTAACAATCCAAGATTCTTTTGTTTTATTTGAATAACATAAAACTTTTAATGACTTTATAAAATTCTTAATCCAATAACAATAGATTTATCAAGATTTTAGATTACTTTTTATAAATCCACAACTAATAACACCAAATTTTAAAAGAGTTTTAAAAAGTCTTGATTGAATAACAACATATTTTACGTAACTTTTAAAGTCATTAAAATTTTTTCTAAATCCTAAACCAATACCCCTCTTATATTTTATACTAATCGATGATATGAAAAATAGGACATGTATATTTAGTCAAATGGTTAAACGGTCTATCTCTGCCACTTTACTAGTCGAAATTCGATTATGCTAAGCCATTTTATCCCACATAATAGAAATTAGCTATGAGTCCGCATCGGATCTTGCATATTTAAAACAATGAAGATCATATAATAGATGTAAGATTAATACAATTGCATAAAAGATAAGAATGCGTCAAAATCGAACTAATCATATTAACAACTATCATACAATTCTTTAGGTAACGAAATCAAATGATACGATAATATTAATATGAATCAGTTTCTCAAAAGGAGGTTAGGAGACGAGTCTCGAGTAAATTAATTAAAATTTTAAATGTTCCTAAGTAACGGACCTTTTAATTCTTTCTATCCAACTCATCAACCAGTTCCCGTCCACGACTTGACCGCTCAACTAGACAACAACATTATACTACATAATCTCGTCGGGTCAACCAATGAAATATTTCCATGTTTGGTTCCATAACGTTGCATTAGGTGACGGTGTGAGGGAGTGATGGTTTGCATGGTTATGTTTGTTGGATATGGGATTTGCCCAAACATTTGGTGATGTCCAAACAGAAGATCCATAAGATTTTAAGGGCTTAAAGTCATAAATTCAGCCTATTATTAGGGGCAAAATCGTCATTTGCACAAAAACAGAAGAAATGAAGGTCAGAAGCCTACTATAAATACCAAGGTGTCACTATCATGCAACCGCAAGTTGAAGTCATATTACTCGCATTTAGCATTTTCGTGTTGTCTCACTGTAAATTCACGATCTTACAAATATAAGTTGTTTTGTTTTTTTGTGATGAAACTAGAGAAATGTTACATATTTAAAGTTGTTGGTTTAGGGATTTGGTGTCTTAATTTGAAATATAAAGGAAGCTTATTTGGAAAAGATTAGGTCTTAGAACCTGTGGGTTCCCTTTACTGGTGGAGCTGTGGTTTTGAAGGTACCTAATTTGGTACATTTGAAGCTCCCTTCAATATTTTATTGTTTGCAAACTAATGTCCTGACTTATGGGTCTACCTTTTGTTCATATAGGCAGCTTCATCTGCCTCTATTGAAGATAAGTTAGCTGGCATTGTCCTAACATCACCTGCACTTCGTGTCAAACCCGCTCATCCCTTTGCCAGGGTAAGTCGTCTCCTTTGCAGTATTCAAATTAGATGCTTTCTCATTCTCGGCTGGAGCATTTTGTGCGTGATCATTAATTAACTCATATGTCTCGTTGTAGGCAATAGCTCTAATCTTCTCACTGGTCGCCCCAAGGTTACAATCAAAGGATCTAACAAGAGAGGCATTCCGGTCTCAAGAGACCCTGAATCTTTCTTAGCAAAGTACTGGATCCGCTAGTCTACACGGTCCAATATGAGTCCGAACAGGCCATGAGATTCTTCGCATAACAGCTTACTTGACCCGGAACTTCATGTCTATTATAGTGCCTTTCTTTGTTCACCATGGTAGAGAGGAAAAAGTCACTGATCCACTAGTTTCACATGATCTGTATAATCAGGCACCATCTGTTCTCAAAGACATCAAACTCTATAATGGTTTCTTACACGCTTGAACCTGAGCGTGAGGATGTCGATCGTGATATCATGGATTGGATGATGAAGCGGCTTGACGATGTCAACGGATCAGCCCCTGGCCGCAGGTAGAAGATCAAATGCGACATATCGAAGGCCTTCTTCTTCCTTAGAGGTAGTTGTTGTGATACTGATACAAATGGTGTGATTGTAAAATCAGAAGCCAAGTGTAGGAGACACATATAATGGTCTAATGGGTTTAATCTATGATTGTTTGATTATTGAAAATTTTCGTATCATAGATGAAGACAGATTTGTGAATGCATACTTAATGAAGTATATAATATTATTGTTTATACTTTTTTTTGATAGGATAATATTATTGTTTATACTTTAAAGAAGAAAAAAATGTTTTGAGTGACAAAAATGGTTTATCCACAAAAATCCTACTGAAGTTAGTTATCCGAATAAATGTTTGGTTCGGTTATCAGGCATTTCGGTTCGGGTAATCAGGCATTTCGGTTTGGTTATGTAATTAGTATCAGTACAAATATTACTTTTAGTAGATAGTGTTATAGATAGATAAAAGAGGAGGAAGATATTAGTGTCTTATTCCAATGAATGAAAGATCTTTTATATAGGAGTACAAAGAAAGGGTTTTGCTTGATGACAAAGTAAACCTAGTTTATAAGTAATTCTAGAGACTTCTAGAAGATGGGCCTTATAATGGGCATCCATCTATTATTCATAACACTCCCCCTTGGATGTATATTATAATAATCTAACTCAGAATGCACCGGAAATGCTGTCTCGTTAAAAACCTTACCATGAAAACCCAATGGGAAAAACCATGGTTAAGGGAAAAAGAGTGCAGCGTGCAACTACTCCCCCTGATGAGTACACATGTTGAGATTTTTGAGACGACGTAATCCGAGATGATAAACCAACTTCTTGAAAGTAGCAGTAGGTAGCGCCTTGGTAAATAAGTCCGCCAAATTTTCACTCGAACGAATCTTTCAAACGCTTACATCTACATATTTCTGCAGGTCGTGTGTGTAAAAGAACTTTGGTAGAATATGCTTTGTTCTATCGTCTTTGATGTATCCGTCTTTAAGTTGTGCGATGCATGCAGCATTGTCTTCATACATGATTGTTGGAGCATCTTTCCCTGCACATATACCACAATCTTCTCGAATATGATGAATTATGGATCTTAACCATACACACTCGCGACTAGCTTCATGAATGGCTAAAATTTCTGCGTGATTATAAGAAGTGGCTGTAATAGTTTGCTTCATAGAACGCCAGGAAATAGCAGTACCTCCGCATGTGAATACATATCCTGTTTGCAATCTACCAGTATGGGGATCAGATAAGTATCATGTATTTGCATACCCAATTAAATCTTTCTTGGATAAATTGGAAAAGAATAAACTCACGTCTTTCGTACCTTGAAGGTAACGAAGTATATGTTTAATCCCATTCCAGTGCCTTCGAGTTGGGCATGAGCTAAATCTTGCTAATAAATTCACCGCAAATGATATATCAGGTCTTGTATGACTAGCGAGGTACATTAATGCCCCTATTGCACTTAAGTATGGTGCTTCAGGACCAAAAACTTCTTCATCATTTTTCCGAGGGCGGAATGGATCCTTTTCCACATCAAGTGTTCTTAGAACCATTGTACTACTTAAGGGGTGTGCTCCATCCATATAGAACCTTTTAAGCACATTTTCTGTGTATGTCTCTTGATGCACCAAAATACCATTTTTTAGATGTTCAATTTGTAGTCCCAAACAAAATTTTGTTTTCCCGAGATCTTTCATCTCAAATTCTCTCTTCAAATATTCTACTGTGAAAGAAATCTCTGCAGGAGTTCCCATGATATTTAAATCATCGACATATACTGCGATTATAACAAATCCTTTCTTAAATCTCCTTATAAATATGCATGGACTAACAGGGTCATTCTTGTAGCCTACTTTTAGTAAGTACTCACTAAGGCGATTATACCACATACACCCTAGCTGTTTTAATCCATAAAGAGATCGATTTAATTTTATGCAGTATTGATCTCGAGAATCAGGTTTCACTGCTTCAGGCAGTTTAAATCCTTCTGGTACTTTCATATAAATATCATTTTCCAATGGTCCAGATAAATAGGCTGTGACTAAATCCATTAAATGTAAATCAAGTCCTTCTTTTATTGTCAGACTAATGAGGAACCTGAAAGTAGTTGCATCCACCACAGGAGAGTATGTCTCTTCATAATCAATTCCAGGTCTTTTTGAAAAACCTTGTGCAACTAAACGTTCTTTATACCTCACAATTTTACCACTTTCATTCCTCTTTCGTACAAAAACCCATTTATGTCCCACTGGTTTTACCCCTTTAGGTTTACAGACTACTGGTCCAAAAACTTCTCTCTTTGCAAGAGATTTTAATTCTGCATTTATTGCTTCATTCCATTTTGGCCAATCACTTCTTTGTGTACACTCTTCAATATATGTTGGTTCATGATCCTCATCCATAACATCAACTGCTACATTGTATGCAAACATATCATCGACGTTGATTTGCTTTCGGTTCCATTTTATTCCAGACAAGACATAATTAATTGAGATCTCTTCATTATCAGGTACCTGAATTTCTTTCTTTGTCATGTCTGTCTCTTCCAGAAATTTTCTTTTCATAATTATATCGTTTGTTTCACCATTGCTAATTTATGCTCCTTTTCTTTTCCGAGGATTTTTATCTTTGGAACCAACGGGTCTACCACGTTTCAAACGTATCTTAGACTAACTAGCAGTTTGATTTTGTCCTTCGTGGATATTTATTCTTATTGGAGCATTTACAGCTGGTATATATGATTTGGTTACACTTTTTGGGTCAGCAAACGTGTCTGTCAATTGATTTGCTAAACTCTGTAAATGAATTATCTTTTGGACTTCTAATTCACATTCTTTAGTCCGAGGATCAAGATAAGCCATTGACAATTGATTCCAATTTATATCTTTATCCAGCTGTTTATTTTCTCTCCCTAATGTTGGGAAAACAGACTCATTAAAATGACAGTCTACGAATCTAGCCTTGAATAAATTCCCTGTGGATGGCTCAAGATACTTTATTATTGATAAAGAATCAAATCCAACATATATTCCCAACCTCCTTTGAGGTTTCATCTTAGTTCGATGTGGTGGAGCAATTGGAACATATACAACACATCCAAAAATTTTAAGATGAGAAATATTTGGTTCCTGACCCAGTACTAATTGTGATGGGGAGAACTTATGATGACTTGTTGGTCTGATGCGAATCAGTTCTACTGCATGTAATATAGCATGTCCCCAAGCAGATATAGGGAGTTTTTATTTCATTAATAATGGTCTAGCAATCAGCTGAAGGCGCTTGATTAGTGATTCTGCTAAGCCATTATGTGTATGAACATGTGCTAGAGGATATTCAACACTTATCCCTATAGACATGCAATAGTCATTAAAAGCTTGAGATGTGAATTCGCCAGCATTATCAAGACGGATTTTCTTCAAAGGAAAATCTGGAAAGTGTGCTCGTAGTCTAACCAACTGGGCAAGTAATCTTGCAAATGCTAGGTTTCGAGTTGATAACAAGGATACATGTGACCATCGACTAGATGCGTCAATTAAGACCATAAAATACCTAAAGGTTCCACATGATGGGTGAATAGGCCCACATATATCTCCTTGTATGCGTTCCAGAAAATTAATTTGTTCTGAATTTATCTTTGCTGTCGAAGGTCGTATAATCAACTTGCCTTGTGAACAAGCAACACATGAAAAATCATTAGGAAGAATCTTCGGGTTCTTTAATGAATGACCACATGAATTTGTTATTATCTTTTGCATCATTGTTGTACCAGGGTGACCTAACCGGTCATGCCAAACTTTTAAAGTTTTTGTGGACTTCTGGTTTACTATAGCATTTGCTTTAATTGTATTATTGGTTGTATAGTAAAGCCCAGTGGCAAATGCAGACAAGTCTTTCCACAATATTTTTAGAGCCTTGGGTATTATTTGTGATTTGAAGGTATTCAGTGCTACCTTTGCTCATTGTCTCAATATAGTATCCATTTCTGCGGATATCTTTAAAACTTAATAAGTTTCTATGAGACTTAGGGGAGTATAATTTATCAACAATTTCTAATTTTGTTCCCATAGGCAATGATATATTAGCTCTTCCAGAGCCTTCAATTATCTTTGCATTATCAGTTACGGTACTTACACTTGCTTCTTTCATTGTTAAAGAGGGGAAATAACTCATATTTTTAAAAATTGTATGACTAGTTGCACTGTCGGCCAAGCATAAATCTCCACCATTCATTGTTCTTCAAATAAGTAAACAAAAATAAATTAATTTCAAATAACTTAACTAAAAATATAAATAGAAATTCTTAAATAAATAAATATCTTTATAAATCAACTTTAACCATGTCTCAAAATACATAAATGCATAGAACAATAACAATAAAATCTGAAATCCAAACAACTAAAAGCCAAAAACAATAAAATAAGAGACACGGTTGAATAAATCTAGCTCTTCTAGCTCGATCAGTTTTTCTCTTCTTCAGGAGGGAAGAGTTCTGGAATGTCTAGGTGAGCTAAGTCACCAAAGTCAAAATCATCTTCTCCATCTTCAAACACCATATTTGTCTCCACTTTCTTTCCCTTTTCCTTCATTGATTGTTGGTAGAGCTCAACACGATGTTTTGGGGTACGACAGGTATGGGACCAATGGTCTTTTCCTCCACAACGGTAACATATATTTGGATATGTTGATTTCTCTTGTTTGTTGCCACCTTTGTTTTCCCACTTCTGGTGAGAATGGTTCTTAAACTGAACCCCACGACCACGACCTCGACCGTATACACGTCCACGACCACGACCACGGCCACGACCACAACTTTGACCATTATTATTGGTCTTATCATAGGATGTCACATTCGCTTCAGGGAATGGAGCAGAACCAGAAGGGCGTAATCCATGATTTTTCAACAACAGCTCATTTTGTTTCTCAGCTACAAGGAGACAAGAAATGAGTTGGGAATACTTCACGAATCCCTTCTCACGGTACTGTGTCTGCAGGACAATGTTATTAGCATGGAAAGTGGAGAATGTTTTCTCCAACTTGTCTGCATCCGTGATTTTCTCTCCACATAATTCCAATTTGGAAGTTATTTTGAACAAAGTTGAGTTGTACTCACTTAGAGACTTGAAGTCTTGTAATCTCAGGTGAGTCCAATCATAGCGAGCCTTAGGTAAGATCACAGTCTTTTGATGATCATACCTTTCCTTTAGATCATTCCAAAGGATTTGTGGGTCTTTCACACTCAAGTATTCATTCTTGAGATCCTCATGGAGGTGATGACGAAGGAAAATCATAGCTTTGGACTTGTCCTTGCTTTGAGTTTGATTTCCTTCTTTGATGGTTTCAAGGAGATCTTTTGAATCTAGATGAATCTCAGCATCTAGTGCCCATGCCAAGTAGTTGTCTCCACTGATGTCAAAAGTTCCAAATTTAAGACTAGAGAGTTTTGACATGACTTTTGGCTTTAAAGAGCGTGCTGATAACGTGTTATAGATAGATAAAAGAGGAGGAAGATATTAATGTCTTATTCCAATGAATGAAAGATCCTTTATATAGGAGTACAAAGAAAGAGTTTTGCTTGATGACAAAATAAACCTAGTTTACAAGTAATTCTAGAGACTTCTAGAAGATGGACCTTATAATAGGCATCCATCTATTATTCATAACAGATAGTGCTTAGTACGCAGTAAAATTGAAAACCAACAACAGAAAAATTTAATAAAAACATAATCAATAGCTCAAATCACCAATAATAAGGAAACAATCGATTTTTATGTTCAACTGCAACAACATTTTCGAGATCTTTGATTTGGAACACAATGTCCATAATGGTATCCTTTCATTGCACACTGAGCAAAACATTCGGTGGTCCTGCACATACAACCTTCCACAACCAAATTAATTATAGTGACTGAGAGAGGTGTTTAAGCGTCGCGCTTGGTGAGCTGCTTTGTAACCATTTTCGTATAAAGTAATAATGATCTGATCAATAATGTTCTAGTAATTTCTTTCTCAACCAAAAAAAAGAAGTGCTAATTTATATAAGCGACACTTGACAGATAAAATAATTATTGCTCATTGCATATGTTTTTATCATATGGCAACATTATCATCAATTGTCTCTACAAAAACCTACGCCACCCACTACCCTTAATTTCACGTAGATAATCTTACTTTTGGTAAAAGAGATAGTGATCACGAAAGGAATTAACGGACCTAGGAGATGGAAGGAATGTTGCATCACAAGTTTGCTAGAGGTTTGTGTTTATTGTTGTGGTGTGTCTTCTTACTATCGTGCGTTGCTATGCCCGGCGTATCATCAGAGCAGGTATTGCAAACATTCTCATTATAATCTGATGACTGACTCCATCAAACAAACTATTTGCTTTTAGAAAGATTTTTTTTTTTTTTTTTTTTTTTAGAAAGATCAGATAGGCCGAGTCATAGACTGAACACAAAAATGTAACGTAAACATATAATCATTTTTTATCTTTCTCTAATTTTTTGCTTATGTTTTACTCATATTTTATTTTATTTTTCAACTATTTTTTTTTTCTTTTTATAAGTTTTATTTCAAATTAGACATTCATATCATAATCTTCAAAATTTATAACTATAGCTTAGCAAAACATCTCGTTGGTAATATTACAAAAATGATGTTTTTGCTTTTTAGTTAGAATTATTAATTTGGACTTCATGTTTCATGTTCAAATATTTAAATATGTATAATTTTATTGTACAAAATTGCTATATTATTTTATTTCATTAGCTAATAAACTAATGCATAATGTCAATAAATTTCCAGAATTTGCATGTGTGGACTTTAGCTTTAGAACTCTCTTTCTCATAAAGAGTTTGTCTAGTAAGAGATTGAGCTTTTGACTGCGGTAGATTAGGGTATCGTCTTTTCTTTTCTTTTCCTTTTTTTTGTATTAAGATTTCTCTAATCTTCAAAAGAAAACGAAACATAGAAAGTCAACTTTGAAAATGGTTGGAGTTGGTGAAAAAGTGCAACAACATATATTGGAACCGATTCCTTTCCTTCTATGTTCTAGAAACAAATGAGCCTCTCTATCGGACTATAAACGCGTTTTGCTCCATTTTAGTTTATGAACACAAGAAAATATAATAGGAAGGGAAAATGGTCAACTGAAAAGTAAGTGGAGACAATAATAGGCGAGAAGCTACAAATTTGGTGAGATATATTCATGTATGTGCAACTATTGACAATTGCAACAAAGAAAAAAAAGAAGATATTTGAAACTAACATACGTATGTCGTTACGAGTAATTATAAGTAACGCACTAGTTGCAATCCTTATCCATGAATGAGAATGATCGTTAAATTAAATCATTAATAGACTAAATAATTCCTTATATAGTTACAGGCACTAATAATGACAGTTCGATACCTATCTGAGGTGGGTTTTTTTTCATCTTTGTAATAGTTTATTTGGTAATCTCTACTTTTCTGTTAAATATGTTTTTTATATTAAAAAAACTAAATATATTGTTGACATATAATAACATATACAAGTTTTGGGTGGTGGGGGTCCAATATGGCTGCCAAGTTTGATCCTCCGAGACACATCCCGCAGCCTCAAAATATAATTGTTGTTTATTTATTTTTTGATTCCTCAATCCTCACTGTATACAATTATTGTTATTTGTTTTCACATCGCTATATTCATTTATTATTATTAATTACTAAATAAATAAAGGAAAAAAGGACCATCTAATTAACAGTTTAGAATTTATTATCGCATCGTATTAGATGACTATGTTTTTGTCCCTCTTGTTTTTTTTCCCCCGTTAATTATGTAATTGACACTCGTATTCCTACTTTATTACTACTTCTATCTTATTTTCTTAATCTATATTTATTTCTTCATAAAAAAAAAATAAAGAAATAAGAAATACACAACACTTGTTTTTTGCTGATGAGTTTTTATTATTTTATCCACCAACTTGGAGAAATAACAATTGGTAGTGTAGTACTACAATTATTAAAATGTGAAAATCGTTTTCATATAAAAAATGAAAAAGACAAAAAAAAATTGATAAATTAAGTGTTAAGAAAAAAAAATTAGAAAAAAGAGGTAATGGATGAAGACAGGACCTACACGACTACACGAGAGAGAGAGAGAGAGAGAGAGAGCGGTGAGACTGAGTCCAGTCCACGTTCTTCTCCTCAATTTGACGATTTAGCTCCAAGTTTCAGACTTTAGCGTTTTCAAACTGTCTCTCTCTCATAATTTTTCTTCTTGGCCTATATAATTCCACTATCCTCCACTTCTGTGTTTCCATCATCTATCATTCACCTTAAAAATATCTTTCTAAGCTCATCATTCATCAACCTCTACTCCGTAAACCTTGCTTCCTCTGTTTTTTTTTCTTGATTTTGTTGTGTTAAGCTCGGAAGAGAGAGAGAGAGAGAGAGATGGGAAGTACTCCGGCTGAGTTACCCTGTGAGGATGTCGCCGATAACAGATCCGGCGTCGGCGGTGGTATCTCTGACGTCTACGGTGAGGATTCCGCCACCTTGGATCAGCTCGTCACTCCTTGGGTTACCTCCGTCGCTAGGTGAGTCAACGCTCTCCTTCAGGTTTCATACCCTTTTGTTTTCCCTTTTGATCTATGATCTATCACAATATCTTCAGCTAACTAAAGCTGCTTGCAAGTAAAGTTCACTTTTTTATTTAGTTCGTAAACTTGCAAAATGCAAACCATGAAAAAATTACTGTGAGATATGAACTTAAAGTTTTTTTCTTGTTGTTGAAGTTCCAATTTTTTTCCCTTTGGAGGTTATGGTGGATTGAAATTTTTTATCTTTTTTCAGTGGTTACTCGTTGATGCGTGATCCGCGTTACAACAAGGGACTTGCATTTACTGATAAAGAAAGAGATGCTCATTACTTAACTGGTCTTCTTCCCCCTGTGGTTTTGAGTCAGGATGTTCAGGTGACTTGAGGTTTTTATATAAAAGAACTCACTTTTGTTTAGTTCTGATTTGGGTTTGTTTGTGTTAACTTGTGATTTGTGGTTTATTTTACTAGGAGAGAAAGCTTATGCACAATCTCCGCCAGTACACTGTTCCTCTACAGCGTTACACGGCCCTGATGGATCTTCAGGTCAGTTGATTGTTCCTTCGAAACCATGTTTAGTAGTAGTAGAGAATGAGCATAAAGATTTGTTTGGTTGGGTTTCTTTTGAACTGGTGGCTTATGTATCTGAATCTTGCAGGAAAGGAACGAGAGGTTGTTCTATAAGCTTCTGATTGATAATGTTGAGGAGTTGCTTCCAGTTGTGTACACACCAACAGTTGGTGAGGCTTGCCAGAAGTATGGAAGCATTTTCAGGAAGCCACAGGGTCTCTACATAAGTTTGAAAGAGAAGTGTGTTTTGAATCTCTTTAGCCAGGTCACTTTCCATTTTGTTTCTTTGAAACACTAAATTGAAATGTATGTTCTTTAGGGGCAAGATTCTTGAAGTGTTGAAGAACTGGCCCCAGAGAGGGATCCAAGTTATCGTTGTTACTGATGGTGAGCGCATTCTCGGTCTAGGAGATCTTGGTTGCCAGGTAATAAAATGGATCTTTGAGTTAAACACTTGAAACTTATTACCATGTTATGTTGAAAATCAGTATTTATCATTTATTGTAAACTTTTCCAGGGAATGGGAATTCCAGTTGGGAAACTTTCTCTTTACACCGCTTTGGGAGGAATCCGTCCATCAGCTGTAAGCACTAGAACAGAAGCTGAAATATTTTGTGCCTAGAAGTTGGTTCTACTGGATTGATTATTCAGTAATAACAGTTTGATCCTAAATGTAAATCCGCTTTCAAATGCAGTGTCTTCCAATCACCATTGATGTGGGTACAAACAATGAGAAGTTGCTGAATGATGAATTCTACATCGGCCTTAAACAACGAAGGGCAACTGGCCAGGTTTACTAATCTCTCTCATATTATTATTTTCTCTTCTTATAACTAATAGTCTAATACAATGATTTTTTTTTCAAAAACTAACAAGTCTTTTTGCTTTTGTGATTCAGGAGTATGCAGATTTTCTGAACGAGTTCATGTGCGCTGTCAAGCAGAATTATGGAGAGAAAGTGTTGGTACAGGTGAGCCATAGGATACAACTCTCTCAAGAACTATGATTTTTGTTAGAATTATTCTTTTTTTCTTAAGATGCCACGGAATAATATCATACATGCTCTTCTTCTTTTCAGTTTGAAGATTTTGCAAACCACAATGCATTTGACCTTTTGTCTAAGTACAGCTCTAGCCATCTTGTCTTCAATGACGATATCCAGGTAAAATCTGATATTTTTCTTACATTATGGTTGAAGTGTCAGAGCGCCTTACTAAGAACTTGTTTTTGTTTTGTGTAATTACAGGGTACTGCATCAGTGGTGCTTGCTGGGCTTATTGCCGCTCAGAAGGTGCTTGGTAAAACCCTGGCTGACCATACCTTCTTGTTCTTGGGTGCCGGAGAGGTGAGACCAGAAAGCATTATACTCAATAATAAGCTTTTCAGTTTTGTTTACATATATGTTTTATGCTTACGCTTTATCTCGTTGGTTCTTTGAAGGCTGGAACCGGTATCGCTGAGCTAATTGCTCTCAAGATTTCAAAAGAGGTTAGTCAATCTGTTTTTTTTGTTCTTGCGTTTTCTCTGTTATATAGCCAAGAATATGTGACTGATCATATTTCGGTTGTTTTGCAGACTGGAGCTCCCATCGATGAGACCCGTAAGAAGATTTGGCTCGTGGACTCCAAGGTATTATTGGCAACCACCCAGATCAGGCTCATTCGTTTTAGATAAACCTTTCTTGGTTTTTAATGTTTCTGTATTTGCAGGGACTGATTGTTAGCTCGCGCAAAGAATCTCTTCAGCACTTCAAGCAGCCATGGGCGCATGAGCACGAACCTGTCAAGAACCTCATTGGTGCTGTCAATGTACGCGATGAGCTCATGCTATAAATCTCTTGATGGGTGAATAAGGGAATCTTGATGTCAGATGTTTAATTCTTGTGTTTACTCTTTTTTGAAACCTTTTCAAACAGGCAATCAAGCCAACTGTTCTCATTGGAACATCCGGTGTGGGTCAAACTTTCACAAAGGAAGTTGTCGAGGCCATGGCTACAAACAACGAGGTTTCTTTTGGTTCTTCCTCTCTGATTTTTCAAAAAACTACGTTTAATTGCTATTGTTCTAATTCTGTTCTTGGTGTTGGCATATAGAAACCGTTGATTCTTGCTCTTTCAAACCCTACTTCTCAAGCTGAGTGTACCGCAGAACAGGCTTACACATGGACCAAGGTATACTGTCTCATATGACATCTAAATGTGATTCATGTCTGACTCCTGATTATATAATTTGGTTTTGGTGCTGCTCTCAACTCTGATCATCATATATTGTGCTTAATATAGGGTCGTGCAATCTTTGGAAGTGGAAGCCCATTTGATCCTGTTGAGTACAATGGCAAAACTTACTTGCCTGGCCAGGTTCGTGCTGTTTCCACAACTCCTTCCCTCTCAACTTTTAAAATTTCTATGTGACAATTTGAGTGCTCACATCATATTTTCATAATCCTACTTCACCTCAGGCAAACAATTGCTACATTTTCCCGGGTTTGGGTCTTGGTTTGATCATGTCTGGTGCTATCCGTGTCCGTGATGACATGCTCCTCGCAGCTTGTAAGTAGAAATAAACATCACAAAATCAAACTTGGATACTGATGAATAGTGACAGTCACTTGCAAGATTCTCAATGCAACTCTCTTTAACTGGCCTCTCTTGGTTTTCAACAGCTGAAGCATTGGCAGCACAAGTCACAGAAGAGCACTTCGCCAACGGTCTAATCTACCCGCCATTCTCAAACATCAGACAGATCTCAGCTAACATTGCAGCCAGTGTCGCCGCCAAAACTTATGACCTCGGTTAGTTGAACAAAACTGTCTTTATCACTTTTAATGAGACCGTCCTAACTATATATATTCTCAAAGTTCTAAATGGATGTACTTGTGGTAGTAGGATTGGCGTCGAACCTCCCACGTGCGAAGGATCTGGTGAAGTTTGCAGAGAGCAGCATGTACAGCCCTGTCTACAGAAACTACCGTTAAAAAAAAGTTTTGTTGAAGAAACCTGCAGATATTTCTATTCACAACTCTTAATAATAGTTCTTCTTGAGGCTTGTATTAAAAGTTTTATTGCTTGTTTGTGTTTGATTTCAAGTCCTCCTACTACAATGTAATGTTTGTTCAAGAATTCTCTCTCTTTTGTATCTGCTGATGAATAATAAGTTTTTAATTACTCTCATTGTCCAAAACGTTACATTTCCAACCCACACTGAGAGAACACAATCAACTTATGCTTTATCCTTGTTGTTGGAATTCTTTTGTACTATCTTATAGCCTCAAAAGTTTCATGGAGACTCTAGGAGGCTAGGAGCAATTAGCTGAATAACCAAAACCAAAATACTTTCATGTACTTTTAAAATCGAAAGTTCAAACCAAAAAAATCTGGCAAAAATAGTACTATTTTTAAATTAGGGTTAAAAGTACTCAAAATCTAATAGCGGGCGAAATCTAACTTCAGAAATAAGTTGAGGGACCTCATTAATAATGGTGTTGTAAAACACTTAGTGGACTCTATAGACCGGCCCATTCACAGTCCATTAGGACATGGCCTTACGGCCCATGTACGGTCCATCCTTGTACGGCCCATCGGCCATTGCTTTACGGCCCATGGCCTATTCTATGTCCTAGTCGGTTTATGGGCTTTAGCCTTTGTACTCTACTATATATATACTTGTAAACCTCGATATTGATAATAAGAACAAGAGATTTCATCCTTCATCTCACTAGTTTCATAACACGTCAGCACGATAGCCTCTAAGGCCAGCTGAGAAAACCCTAACCCTAAAACCCTAAAGGCAGCCGCCGTTTCTCTCCTCCCTAAAACCCTAAAACCCTAATCGGCCGCCGCCTCTATCTCTTACCCTAAAAACCGCCGCCCGAATTCGGCAATCATCTTCTGTCCGTGTACGCGGCCAGTCCGGGGTAAGTTCATGTTCGAAGATCCAGTACGCGGCAAGTTCCGGCGATCAGCTTCGGCGATCAGCTTCGGCGATCAGCTTCCGTCCGTTTTGGATCCAGTACGCGGCAAGTTCCGGGACAAACTCGGAGATCTCTCGGTGATAATCCAAAACTCTCGGTGATTACTCCTTGTTCGGAATCCATCATCGTCCGCGGTCCTGTTTCTGTTCGAAGATCGAGTTTTATCCGAGTTATGTTCGAGTTCGAAACCAAGGCGTGTTCGTGATCGAAATTTTATTGAAGACTTGATCAAAGTTCGAGGTTCGCGGTTCCTGACGTTCGCAGTTCGCGGTTTCTGACGTTCGCAGTTCGCGGTTCCTGACGTTCGCAGTTCGCGGTTCCTGACGTTCGCAGTTCGCGGTTCCTGACGATAGCAGTTCGCGGTTCCGGCCGAGAGCGGTACGTAGGCGGTACGAGGATCTGTCCGAGAGCAGTTCGAGAGTGGTACGAGGATTGGGTTGATAGCGGTTCTGATCGAGGTTCGTGAGTGAAATCTGAGGTCTTTAGCTCCCAGATCAAAACCAGTCAGACCCTAATTGGTGAAAGGTAATTAAGATCTAAAACTCTCTTAGAACCTATGAATCGAATTCAATACATAAAACCTATGGAACCCTAAAACATCCAAGTACACAACAAACAAATCTTAAGAGTCCTATTCCTGTAAAACTTTAAAATCGGATGCATAGGGCTGTTAGATTGTTTGTGAATTGCACCAAGATATATCAAGCTTAAAATCCGATTGATTGATTAATTGTCTATGCTTGCTTGATTGATTGTTGCATAAGAACCTAGAACTAAATTGTTAGACTCATAAGATGTTAATCAAACTGTTCTAGGAGATTTAAAACTTGGTTGTTCATGCATAATAATGAAATCGAATTATGCATAAGGTATTAGAGAACCATAAATTGCATAAATTGTTAAAATTGTATGAACCTTAAAATCGAATTGGATAGACTTGTTTTAGGATTGTTGAAATCGGATCCTTAAAACATAGAAACAATTTAGGATCAATTATAATATAATTTGTTCTTGTAAATTAAGAAAAATTTTAGATCCTAAAACTATGAAATTCGAAAATCATAGATCTGTTCTAGGTTGCTAGAACAATCAGGATAACTTCCAAATTTAATTTGGTAATTATCCTAAAATTTAAATAAAATATTTCCTAAAACTTGTCTTAATCCTAAACTGAAAAGGAAAACTTAAGAAAAGGAAATCTTATCTAGAAAAAGGAAATTGTTGCATGCATGCTAGTTCCTATCTAGATTTGTTGTTCATGCATATTAAGCCACAGAATTGAGTAGAATAAAGGCATGTTTCGGTCTCAAATACCGCATGACCTAAGTTCGAAATTATAAGTAAAGGCAAGGCATGTTTCGGTCTCAAATACCGCATGACCTAAGACTAAAATGATTCCATGGTTCGGTCTTAAACACCGCATGGCATGATCCAAATGAATTACATGGTTCGGTCTTAAAAACCGCATGATATAATCGGGTGCATGTCTTGTAAAATCAAAGTACCTATGTGAGTGTATTAAGGACGATAATGGTTGCACTAAAAGAATAAATGTAAGGCAATTTTGCATACACACCATCACCTTGCTGAGAGTCTCAAGGACCAAGTACCATACCATTGAGAATCTTATTGACCTTTGGACAGAGTTGAAAAACAATATGGACACCAATAGATGGTGCTCCTACCAAAGACTCAATTCGAAAAACCTAAGGATCCAGGAATTCCAATCCATGGATGAGTATAACTCAGAGCTTTTAAGATTGTCTCAATCCTAAGGTTGTGTGGTACTGAAGTCACGGAGAGAGAGTTACTAGAGAAGACTTTGTCTACTTTTAGTACTCACAATATAGTACTTCAGCAACAGTACCATGAAAATGAGCTGTTGATGAATAGTGCTATGAGACCTCCCGGTACAACCCCATTACCGGAAAAAGAGCCCAAGGAGACCAACTACGTCCACAGAAAAAGACACTATGGCCATGGCCGTGGTGGCAGAGGACGTGGTGGTCGTTGGGGCCAGGCAAGCCGTTTTGATGGTTACGGCCGTAGACCAACTACGTCCACAGAAAAAGACACTATGGCCATGGCCGTGGTGGCAGAGGACGTGGTGGTCGTTGGGGCCAGGCAAGCCGTGGCCGCGGTGGTAGGGGCCGTGGGTCCTTTAAACCGCAAATCAAGGCTAAATCGGTTTGTCACCGATGTTTAAATGAAAAGTGCAATGAAGCTCACAAGGTTGACATGACAAAGAAAAATCCTAAAGAGCCTAAAGAGCCAAAGAGACTAATGAGTCTATCTATGTCCATAGTGACAAGTATGGCCGTGGCCGAAGAAGAAGTGGACATGGTGGTCCTGGTCGTGGGACTTACCAAAGACATAATTATGATGGTCAAGGCTATAGAAACCGATTAGGCTTCGGCCGTGGTCGGGGTAAAGGCCGCGGGTTATCTAAACCCGCAACATAAGACCAAGTCCACTTGTAAAATAATTATGGTATAGAAAACCATAAGATAAAGACATGCAGAACTCCTAAATTGGATTATGAGATTTTGATTGCCTAAAGAAAAATTTTTAAACTCATGTGGTATATTAATTTAATTTCTATGCTTTGAATTTGATTGAATTATTATTTTGATTTAAATCCAATTATTTTATTTTCTTTAATATATATTAAAACTTAAAATCCTTGTCCATTATTGGAAATGGTTAAAGACAAGAAAATAAGTGTGGTGGATAGTGGATTAAGCCACACAAAGCCGATATTAGCAAAAATAAGCGGGTATAGCAAGCCTAAGTAAAGGCTACGGCCAGGCATATATTTTATGGCACACATTTTGAACTAAGTGTTGCATTATAATCACCCAGCTCTAAGAAAAGCTTATTGAGCTTTAAGGACATTCATTTGAATGGTTTCCATATTGAAATAAAGGGTGAAGGAAACAGAGAGTTCCTATATATTGAAATCACCCATGGACATAAGAAAGTCCTAGAGCCTATACCTGCACTAGCCACTGGTTTTTACCATGCTAAGATTAATATAATAGAGGCTAATATGGCAATGAACGAAATGTTCAATAATTCACTTTATGGCATGACCGGATTGGCCATCCGTGTTTCTAACATGATGCGTATGTTGATATTAAATAAGAATGGGCACACTCCTAAGAGAGAGAAGAGTTATCCCTCCAATCTCACGTGTGTAGCATGTACACAAGGGAAACTCATTTATAAGGCCATCACCAGCAAATGTAACTAAAGAGATTTTCCACTTAAGACTATAAGTCTAGATAGTGCTGGTGAATTTATATCCCAAGCGTTTAATAATAATGGTATGTCCATGGGGGGGAGTGTGGACCACCCTGTGGCACATGAACATACAGAGAATGGATTAGATGAATCTTTCATTAAACGCACTTAATAAATTGCTCGACCATTACTCATGAGGTCGAAGCTTCTTGTGTCGGCTTGGGGACACACAATATTACATGCAATAGAACTTATACGCATCAGGCCATCTAGTGAGTATAAATATTCCCAAATGCATAACGGGTCATAAGCCAGACATATCCCATCTAAAATAATATACGGGTGTGCCGTTTATATTGCATCATCACAGAGAACAAAGATGGGACCTCAAAGGAGGATGAGAATATATGTTGATATGATTTTCCCACCATTGTTAAGTATCTTGAGCCAACTATGGGTGATTTATATGTGGCCAGATACACGGATTGTCAGTTTGCTGAATCCGAATTCACTATATTGGGTGGAGAGAAAGACAAGCTGGTCAAAGAAATATTATGGAATCAAACATCCTTAAATTGGCAAGATCCTCAAGATTATACATTTGCAAAAGCTAGCTATTCAATTGCCAAGATTCCTTTAATGACCCAAAGAGAATTATGAAATCGTACATACCAGCTTGTAATGCACCAGTACGTATTGATGTTCAAAAGGAACACAATAATCAAGTTGCTACAGAGTCTAAATAGACCAATATGTTCCATAGAAAAGAACCTTCGGAAATCTAAGAAAGGTGCAAATAAAACCGAGGTTAAGGAAAAAGTATAGACATGGCCGCGGCAAATTCTAAGGTACCAACAATGAGGTTTGGGACGCTAAACCTCAAGGTCCTTAAGGTATTAATAATAATAAGAGCTCGATAAACTATATCATGTCTAGAATAAAATGGAACTGCAAAGATGTCGACATTAATGAAATAATTGCATGCAAGGTAGCACTTGAAGTAAATGAGGATCAGAAACTCACGTCTATATTAGAGTACACTCAAGGTAAAGATTGGCTAAAATAGAAAGAAGCCATTGACGTGGAGTTAAACTCTTTAAAGAAGAGAAATGTGTTTGGTCCGACCTTAAGGACAACACTTGATATAAACCAGTTGGACATAAGTTGGTCTTTGTAAGAAAGAGAAATGAGAGTAATGAAAGCGTGAGATAAAGCACGGCTTATAGCACAAGGATTCTCTCAAAGACCAGGAATAGATTACGAGGAGACTTACTCCCTGTGATGGATGCAACGACTTTAATAAGTCTGGCTATAAAAGAAAACTGGATTTACGGTTAATGGATGTTAAAACCGTATACTTACATGGTCCACTGGAAAATGAAATGAGATTACCAGAGGGTATAGAGCTCAATTATAAGAGTGGTTCTCGAGAAAATACTGCATAAGGCTAGACAAATACCTTTATGGACTGAAACAAAGTGGGTGTATATGGTACAATAGATTAAGCAAGTACCTAGCCAAAGAAGGCTATAAAATGATCCCATCAGTCCATGTATTTATAAAGAAGTTTGCAAACAAAGGATTTGTGATAATAGCAGTTTATGTGGATGATTTAAACATCCTTGGAACCCCTGGTTAAATCGCCCAAACAAGAAAGAATTTGAAATGAAAGACCTAGGCAAAAGAAAAATTCTGTTTGGGGTTACAACTTGAGTACATAAATGATAGAATCCCTGTGCATCAAATGGCATATACAGAAAAGTACTCAAGAGTTTTAATAAGGACTAAGCTCACCCATTGACTAGCCCAATGGTTGTAAGGAGCATTGATTTGGATAAAGATCCATTGGTCCAAAGAAGGACAATGAGAAAGTTCTCGGTCCTGAAATGTCATACCTCAGTGCTATAGGAGAATTAATCTTGGCTAGCCACACTAGACAAGAGATAATTTTTGCCGTGAACCTCCTAGCAAGAATTAGTTCTTGTCAAACCCAAAGGCACTAGAGTGAAATTAAGTATTTATTTATGTTACCTACAAGGAAGGTAAGATTTGGGTTTATATTATACTAATTATAACAAAGAAGGTTTTAGTTGGTATTGTTGATGCAGGTTATAGCAAAAAGGTTTAGTGCGTTTTTGTTCGATGACTCAACATATATGGACAGAAAGCGGCATGGACGACAGCAAAGAAGCAACGTCATATATGAGGACAATTCGGCCTGTATCGCACAACTCAAGGAAGGTTACATCAAGGGAGATCGGACGAAGCACATCTTACTGAAGTTCAAGTGGTGCAAGTACAGTCCTACGACAACTCAGCCGATCTCTTCACCAAAGCATTGCCGACATCGACGTTCAAGAAGCTCACGCACAAGATTGGAATGCGGAGGCTTAAGGACTTGGAGTGATGTTTGGATCAGGGGGAGCAATGTATGTTGTACTCTTTTTCCTTCACCAAGGTTTTGTCCCATTGGGTTTTCCTGGTAAGGTTTTAATGAGGCCCCATCCAACATAGGCACGGTCATCTCGTCCAAGGGGGAGTGTTGTAAAACACTTAGTGGACTCTATAGACCGGCCCATTCACAGTCCATTAGGACATGGCCTTACGGCCCATGTACGGTCCATCCTTGTACGGTCCATCGGCCATTGCTTTACGGCCCATGGCCTATTCTATGTCCTAGTCGGTTTATGGGCTTTAGCCTTTGTATTCTACTATATATATACTTGTAAACCTCGATATTGATAATAAGAACCAGAGATTTCATCCTTCATCTCTCTAGTTTCATAACAAATGGTTAAAAATGGTTTTAAGAATAAACCGCGTGATCGGTCATCTCTATTCTCTTCTGGAATAAGCGAGAAGCTCTGATCAAAT
Organism: Camelina sativa; assembly: GCF_030686135.1. NCBI lineage: Eukaryota > Viridiplantae > Streptophyta > Magnoliopsida > Brassicales > Brassicaceae > Camelina > Camelina sativa. The sequence continues at coordinate 1,004,785 of NC_141887.1, forward strand.
CAGAATCATCTTCTTCAATCTCTCTCCTTCCGATCAAAATCCTTTTTCTTTTTTTAGCTTCCGACAGAGGTATGTTCTTTCAAATTCTCTGCTTTTTTTCCGGGTAACTCTACTATTTCTTCAAATCAGATGCGGCGCGAATAGTGCAGGCTTGCTTTGAAACTACTAAAATCTCGGTCGTTCTGTGATTTGGTTCTTGTTGCTGCTACCAGATTTTGATTCTCTTAGAATTAAGGAATTTTACATGTTCTCTCTTTGTATGATTGATTTGTCTCGCCAGTTATTATGGACTAACCTAGGTTTTGTTTCTATTTTGCAATTACGAGTGTTTTGATTTTGTTCAATCGGCTCTGGTTAGATCGTTCCGTGAATTTTGATTGCTGATTTGAATTGGGTAATCGTGAAAATTGTAAATTAACGTGTGTCATTGCCATGAATCATGAACAAGGGATCTTATTCCTGGGTTTTAACTTTTCATGTTCTTTTTGTTGTTGTTGAGTATACTTCTTCCATTAAGAACCTTTGGATTGACTTCTGATTATTAATGTCTTTGGAATGTGTTTACATTTTCATTTGTATGTGGTGATCAGGTTTACACAAAGAAGCAGAACAGAACAAGGAATTATATAATCATTTGTTTACTCGGTTTGATCAATCTGAACTGCAGCTCATGGCGCTTAACCCTCAATTGCTACCCAATGGGATGCCTGTTCCCTTTGTTAATGAAATGTTCGTTCTAGTCAGAGATGGTGTTGAGTTTGAAGTCGACAAGATCCCTGGGTTCGTGTTCTCTACTCTTCTCTCGCTTTTTTTGTTTTTTTATCAGTTTTGAGGATATGAGACAATAAGTTTACTTTGTAAATAAGATATGTCTAGAAGTGAACAGACATACGAGCTGTTGGTGTTAAACATCTTCCCTAATGTTCTTTTTTTTTTGTTTGATCCAGAGGGCATGGAGGTCATGTTAAGTCTAAGGGAGTGATTTACTTGTCTAATATACGGATGGTCTTTGTTGCAAGCAAGCCTGTTGAGAACTTCGTTGCTTTTGACATGCCCCTGGTACAGTAACTTTATCTTATGTTTTTTTTTCTCTTATTCAGTTAATGCTACATGGTAGTATGGTACAAGTATATCTCTATTAAATTTGATTAAAGGACTTCATGATACGTATTAGCTTATGGACTATATACGTTATTACTCTGCAGCTTTACGTTCATGCTGAGAAATTCAATCAGCCAATATTTCACTGCAACAATATTGCTGGACAAGTGGAGCCTGTAAGTACAAACTTTCAAATGGAATTTACAATTTGGATCCTTGCCAAGAAATTACTGTATACTTAATGGCATGTGATAATATTTCCAGGTGGTGCCAGAAAACGAACATAGAGCTCTATACTCAACGCACAGTTTCAAGATCCTGTTTAAGGAAGGTGGTTGCGGGACGTTTGTTCCTCTCTTTCTGAATCTCATATCATCAGTGAGGCAATACAATCGACAAATGCAACAAGCAGCAGAAGCAGCGGCGGCAGCTCCACGAGTTGATCCTCTTCAAGCCGCTCAGACCCCTGTGGAACAAATGATGAGACATGCGTAAGTCCCCTCTCTGAATCAAAATAGAATGTTTTCGTAGAGAATTAAAACGCTGTTATTTCATCGCATGGGTGGTCATTGTGTATGTTGCAGGTACGTGGACCCTAATGATCCAACGAGGATATATTTGCAGCAGCCATCAGGGGAATCTCAGTTGAGGCGGAGAGCTTACCATTCCGGTGCAGCGGAACATTGACATAGACCAAAAAGATACACAGAGGTTATGATGGATACACATAAATAGCAACGGGGTAGTGTTGCAAATAAGCAGATGTGTTGTTGGTTTTGTGTTAACCTTGGAAACTAAACGAGTTGTGTAATGATGATAAAGATGAGACTTGTTGGGTGTGTGGATTGTATCTGTGTGACAGTTGGATTCATGTAATGATTAAAAGTTGGGTTTATATATCGCACAATATGAACAACAACGTCAACCATAGATGATAGAACTATAGAAGTAAGCAGGTAATCGCAAACAAACGAAAATCACAGAAGCTTGTGAGATTAGTCACAAAAAGTGGTTCGGTTCGGTTCGGTTAGTGATACAAGAGTGTATTCGATTTTGTTTTTTTATGGTCGACAAAATTGTAACACTCAGCTCAGGCAAGCACAAACATTCTTGTTCTGCCCCAATTGAACGGACTGGGGGAATTTTGAAATTAGACAACCTTTTAAGTTTACACTTTAGTCGTTTATATACTGCTACACCCACCAATTAGGGGAGGGCGAGGGAAGCTACCAAGGGACTTGAGTGAGGATCTTATGTTGTTGATGTGTTGACCCATAAACCCTAATTTTTGGGGGGTTCTGTGCAGTCGCGGAGTACGCACGACTCCATTTAGGTCAGTAGAATCTGCTGCTTTTTTTCTGGTTAGTGTCAATTAGTCTCCGTTTTGTTTGCTTTTTGATCGAAACAGTTATTTAAACTTCGGAGATGTATTTCTGGGGTATTCGGATTCTTGTGCTGAGCTCAATTCATTAGCGAAGTTTCGATATTCTTTTGATAAAATTATGAAGCTCTGATTTGTTTACTCCAATGGATTATTACGTATAGTTCTGTGTCAACAACGGAACTAGCTAGGTCTTTGCTAAAGATTTTGGATCATTCAACTGTGTTGTGTCTCTGACCATCCTATGTAGCAGCATTCGTCATTGACTTTGTAATACAGCTGATTTGGTGATGTCTTAGCTCGATAGGGATGAGTCCTTCAGCTTCTTCTTTTTTTATGTTCTTACTTCAAAATTAAAGAGCATAGTAATGATATACTCTTTGAGGGTGTTTTGCAGCAAGAGAAGTCAAGGTTTTATATTTGATTGATGGAAACCCATAAGGAATCTCGGGATCATCATGGCCTTTATCGTGTAGTCAATGATGTCGGTTCTGCATTTGGAATGGGAGCTGTTGGAGGTTCTGTATATCATTTCGTAAAAGGGGCATACAATTCCCCAATGGGAGCTCGTTTGGTCGGAGGAGCACAAGCAGTCAACATGAATGCTCCTCGTCTGGCAGGCAGTTTTGCTGCATTTGGTGGCTTGTTCTCTGCATTTGACTGCACACTGGTGTACATCAGGAAGAAGGAAGATCCATGGAACTCCATCATAGCAGGTGCTGCTACAGGAGGGTTTCTTTCTATGCGGCAAGGGATTGTTGCAGCTTCTAGATCTGCGGTTATGGGAGGGGTTTTGCTTGCTTTGATCAAAGGGCCTGCGTTAATGAACAAGTAGTAAGCTTTTTGGGTTTGTGATTGATCACTGATGAGAGCCTCGCTCTCACTCTTTTTGGGTTGTGTTTTGATGAGTTTTCTAAAATTATGTCGTTTCCATCTTCGTGGTCCTTTATAAAAATACTCCGAAATTGCTATTTCATCAATATTTACAGATTTATCTTCCAATCATTTTTGTGTAAACGTCATCAAAGAGATAATTTTGAATCGTCAAGTGTTTATGACATATCTGGGCAAAACCATTTGGGAAGAGTAAGATACAGAAAGAAGAGGGAATGAGTCATCATCAATGTGTAATCAAGAGGTCGGTCATTGAGCTTAAAAGTTCAAAAGTAAACTTTTCACTGATTTTGATCATTCTGATTAATCCTTAATAAAGTACAACTACTGCACACACCAAATGAAGAACTAAATCCATTTCTTGTCAATATACACCAAAATAAAAACAACTCAAGTGTACTGAGGCAGATATAATAAGCACAGCCTCGAGTAGATAGATCATTTGGTTTCTCACTTATTTACATACAACCCTTAGGAGGATCTTCACCAATCACCAACACGACCATCCACTCAAAACCAAAACAAAAACCGAGACCCCAAGGAACCCAACCAGGATCATTAGATTACAAAGTTTTGTCCCTAATTATATCCCTCAAATAAACTTGTTTTCTTTTTCTTTACTCTTTCCCTTAACAATCAGAGTTCCTTCTCTTTTGTACCCTAATTCTATTCACCTGGAGTAATAGAATTACAAGAAGAGAAACAGACAAAACAAAACAAAAAACAAACTGAAATCCCCACTCCAAACTGGGGCAGGACTGTTTTTAGTTGTTCTGAGGAAAATTACCTGACGAGACTTTGTCACGACTGCCAAAAAAGCTCATAATCCTTACTATACAATGAGCGGTCTTGTATCTCCAGGTTTGCTACATGTCGATTTATGAGCTGCGATTGCATTATCTTACACACGACCAATCCTGCTGGGAATATCCACCATTCACTTTCACCCCTGCATCCCCCAAAACCGCTCAAACATCAGAAACCCAATAGACCAAAAGATAAGAATATAGAGAGAGCGACTCTTTTCAAGTATTACTTTGCATAAGTAGTAAAACTCACATGTTTATATTCCATGGCTGAAAAGGAGTTTTCTTGCTAGCTGATGATTCAGTGTTATAATGAACATATCCGCATAGGAAAGCAACAAACTGTCACAAAACCAAAATTCGTCAGATAACGTGAGATATCTCATGTCCGCATGTCTAAAGAATCAACACCCATAATGTCCACAGATATAACAAACATATTCATCCTCATGTAAAATGAACCACTAATGTCATATTGCATTTCTCCACAAAGCAGGTTGTCAACAATGAAAACTTACCACATTGACTAAGGAGATGAAGTTCCACAAAGCGTAAACACGTGCTAAGCCAGCAGAACGCCTGGGTCCATGGCTGAATAAGGCATTAATCCCAGCAGGGAATGGCAGAAGCAAGCCGAGAGGTAATATAAACAAAGCCAAAAGTACATCCAGCAAAGAAATCGAATACAGCTGGAGCAGTGTGAGCAAGACTAAACTAAAATCTCCTAAAAGTAACATCGAGATAACTAAGCCAACCATATCCTGCAATATCACAAAGATAATCGAGGAAAGAGACATTAAAATTCTAGAAAAGTTGGACGTCACAGCATTTATTTACATCCATACCATAAGGATTTGATTGACAAGTACCTGGTGGCCCACTGGTTTAGTGTTGTGAACTAAGAAAGAGAGAAGGAAAAACATATCTCTCTTCTCTTTCAGACTCGGTAAGCTGTCAAGGTCGATTATCCCTCCATAGTTCTTTCTTCGTGTTGTATAATCTTCAGTGTTTATGTTGGTCTGGTTGAAGAGCATACTCTCTCTTAAATGTGCTGGAGAGTTTTCTTTATTTGCATGCACGCCGTACCTATAAGTTAAAAAAAGTAAGACATCAAAATTCCGCATAACTAGATACGAAGTGCACAACGAAAACATGCTAAACTGTGACATCACAAAAGAAATCTTAAAATTCTAAAGTGATCAACAGAAAGAATAGTGGTCATCTTGTTTATCTAGATTTCTCAGTTCATATTTTATATTAAAGTTAAAACAATACAACATTGTAAAAGAAAGAACAGTATCGTGGCGATTACTTTTCACCATGAATGGACCACCCTATGATACAAAAGAAAGATAGATTGGATGCAATTTCACATTTTCATTTACCGTGGTTGGATTTCAGTCCATGCTGATTCACTGACACACTGAGGTGATGTTGGTTCACAATCCTCAAGAGTATGAATCAGGAGGCCATATTGGCAGTAACCGCAAGCTGTAGTCTGGAACCAGGCCAGATCAACCCGTATGCAATGTGGCTCCAGAGCGGGATTAGCATGAGTTTCTAACCATCTCAAAACAGAATGAAAAGTTGATCTCAGACGCCCACGGCGAACAAGGCGTAATTGAGCATTTACACCAGCCACCAGTCTGTACCAAGTAGTGGGTGGGACAAGCTGGGAATGTAAAACAATGACAGATAATCAATAAACCTTTAACATAACTGCTAAAACTGCTTCACGTCACCTAAAGTACTAACCTGACCCATCAGACTGGTAAGAATGTTGTCATTTTGAAGTGAGAAAGGAGCCATGTAACTGCCATCACCACCAAACAATATGGGCATCGGAAACCTTTGGTGAAGCCGAGGTGGAAGGTCCGTCCTTTTTTCATCCCCACCAAGAAAGAAATCCAGATACGCAAGCATCAAATCGGAGGTTGCAGCGACCTATATTTAAAAAATATATATATTCCATTAAAGCTTTTAAAAAAAAACCTTGTAAAGGGAATCAGATGTTAAGTAATTATGGGATCAACTAAATCATCAAGACATTACCTTCAAACCCTCGTATAAAGCTCGGGAGCGACAGGAGCGTAAACAGGAATGGTCATATTCTGAACGTACGAACTCACGCAATTTTTGCAACTTCATCTTCCGCCGCCATTGCTGCCATGACCATGCAAGCGGATATGCAACTACTGACAGAATACTATATATTGCACCTTCCCACCATTGATAAGCAGCTATAGAGTTGATTTCGTCGACAAATGTGTTAAATGCAGCCTCATATCTAAAGAACCCAAAACCAAAAAAGAATATTTCAGAGCCAAGGCCAATAATTAACAATCTATAGACAAAACAATAAGAAACAATTCTAAATCAGCTTGATAATAAAAAGAGAAACAACTAACACTATCTCTTTTATCTCCTCCGGGGGGATGTGCGAGAGATGCCATGGCTCACTGAATGTATTAGGACCCATAAAATACATTCTATGCACATGACTCTGAGATTGCTCTGCTCTATTTGTTTCCAACACCTGCCAAAGAATAACATTATAAACAGCAGCACAACACTAGTATAAGGAGCGTTTGGCGGGTTATTTTGCTCTATCATGTCTGCTGGATAAACATTACTTGCATCTGGAGTAAAACATCAGCGAATACTAAAATCATTCTTTATTTGCTTATATAGATGAACACATAAAGTAAGACATACAAACAGCTTTTCGGTCTAATGTTTATACAAAGAAAATCATCTAACCTCATTTAGTGATTCCAGGAAAGGGAAGGAATGATCTATCTGAGAGCCATGCTGCGTGGGAGCTGGGCCAGGTAGATCATCAACTCCAACAAATTTCATTCGTGCAACACTAAGTACAAGTGCTAAGAGGATGAGGAGACCCATCAGAAGGAGACCAAACAACCAAGGCCCACCAAATGTGTAAATTAACTCCTCAAGCGCGGTGTAACAGTGTGGCATGTGATATCTTTCCGATACGCATCGATATGGACATGGTGTCTCAGAAACACCACCTGTATATGAAATTCCAAGGTTTATAGTTGAGACATGAGCATTTCCAGCATCAGTTTATACAGGTAATAATACTAAAAACCATAGCCCAATTGAAATTTTCAACCACAGTTATATCTACAGACTTAGTAGTTGAATGATTCATGATCGTGGAAAAATGAATAGAAAACAATTTATGCTTGGTAGTTTGAACGGAAAACAAAACTTGTCACTGAAAGTTAGGAAAAAAGTTATAGTGCATATGTAATAGACGAGAGCTGAAGATAAAAGTGGATGCTATTTATACCTCGAACTGGGACGTAGACAGCACGAGTTGGAAGCTCGTCAACGGGACAAGGACGACAAAGAGAAGAGTCAGATCCAGTAATATTCTTGAATGTACCAGATGGGCATTCCTGAAGAAAAGAATACAATTGTGAATACAATAAGCTTCGAAAACTACAGTAGAAATTCAACTGTGATAAGGGAACAAAAGTATAAGGGGTAAACTGTTTTTTTCCGAACCTTACAAAATATACCATGGAGTCCCTTCGGACAATCCGTCCCAGTTATTGTGCCATTTTTGCCAAAAAACCCATCATTTACTGCCGCTCCCCCTCTACGATTACAATAAAAAAAACTGTAAATGCGATAGGCTGGAAAACGATATCCAAAATAACATAGACATTGGAAATGCAGTAAATGACAGGCAACACAAATTAATGATAATGGGAAATGCAGAGGTATATAGAGGACATACCGTGCATGAATTATTCCTTTTACACTAGCAATTGGCTGGTATATGTCTCCAGTGGGAATGTTTGACCAATGAAAATGAATCCTCCCACCTCCACCGCCGCCACCACCAGCAGGACTGCCAGACCCACCACCACTTGAGAGAAGAGACGACTCTCCTAGCATAAGATAACGCAGGAACAAAAGGACTGTTCCACCAGAGCCACCCCCAGGTGCTAGAATAGAACCGTTTTCATCTCTACTTAAACGTTTGACACTTTCTCCATCAACCTTAATAGAGCCTTTAAGTGATAAACCAGATAGAGGTTGCTCCATTGAACCAATAACTGACCAGAATCAAAGGAAAAGAAAGAACAGGTTAAAAGGTGTCATCTTGAAAGCAATAAGCTCTCACGGCAACCACATGTAAGCACGGTAGTGTATGGCCTAAATGATTACAAGCTTCTACAATGTAAACGGGCTACGAATCATAAACTTGTAACAAAATAACAAAATATAATTTGCCAAATATTTGACACATGGAACAAATATAGTCAATAGTCTTACATCAGACATTGGCATCAAGTCATACGATGACACAACCTAATCTCTTAAGTCTAATGGTACAGAATCAATCAAAATATCGGACGTTTCATACCTACAATACCACCACCAGCCGATGAGTAACCAGGGCTATAGTCACCACTTCCACTGCCAAGCTCACAAGGGAGATTTGCATTCCCATATGTAATTCCACCTTCAACACAGCTGTTATTGTAACATACACGCCCTCCTTTACCACCATGCCCACCACCACTGCCAATGCCATTTCCAAGCAATTTACCTTCACCTGCGCCACCTCTACAACCTGTGAAACACATTTAACCATATGTATGTTGTTATGAAAACATATTAAAAGAACGTAGGATCATATCTTCTTTCTCCCTATACGGAGGTAGCACCTTAAATCGTATAATGGGGGAGTAAGCCAAGGACATGCCCATACGAAATGTGGAAGAAGTAGGATGCGTGATCAAAAGAAAATCCAAAAATATATAGTTATTGTTACCCATTCCACTGGCACTAATCTCCCCAGAGGGTTGAAGGGTTACAGTTTTTGCTCGGTGGAAATGAACTACTGATCCTTTAATGAAACCTTCGACGAGAATATCCTCAACTCGGCATATCTAGAAAGAAAGAATATTATCAGACTTATCACGCAAGAGCATACAACACTAGTTAAAGAAAGGTAGAAATACCTGTAGGGTAAAGGACAGAGACGAATTGACATTGCAATCCTCTGGAGGATTCAGTAGTTCATAAGGGCAATCTTGCCGTTCACAATAGAGCTTTGGTGTACTGCAAAGGATGTGAGTTCAAATATCGTTAGCTGTTTACATATCCAAAGAATATTGCAATCAAACTACGCATATATATGGTTTTTTCCTTCAAACTCACACAGCATCTCGAGACGCATTCTGTAGAGGAGCACGCAAAATAGACCCAGGCCCAACCTTCAATTGCAAGGGAAAGATATCATTAACTCATACATGGCCAAATCAAGTACCTTTCTATATCTGTTATTTCAAAGCCAATATGGCCTTTGAAGGAGACCGGTTATCAAATTATGCCTATAATTATCACATTTTCAGAGCTAATACACACTATTTTTGATTCTGCACAAAACACAGGATCTAATCCAATGCAGGATTGTTACCAAACTAACACACGGACTTACATATATCCGGTAAAACAGAGACAAAACAAGCCGTTGTGCTTCAATCGAATCCCCTGGTCCAGTTAGATTCAAGAAACCTTGTCCATGGACTCCAAGATTTGCATTTGACCGAATGACAGATGATCCCTATATTTAGGTCACAAAAACAAATTAGATACATCCGTATGTCACAAATTACTTGAAAAAGAAAAACAATGACATAAATTTGTGAGTACCCTAAGAACGAATAAATTGCTAGCCTCAAGTATGGAAGTGGAAACACTTGTATCTCCTCCTCCTCCATCTATATGCAATTCTGAATTCCACATCAAGAACATCTTGACAGTCATCCTTAATGCCCCATAAACCTGGTACATACCAATAAACATAAACATGATGAAAAAGTAATTCACATGAATACCAAAATAGTATGACAAAAGGCCAGATAAACCAAGAATCAAGCAGATATTAGCAACAGAAAGAAATACCATATCTGGCATAGACAGATACAATGCTGATGCACCATTGCCAAAAAAGATGGAGAATCAGGATAAGAATCACCTTGATAGTAGAATCACTCATTAAGAGTTCTTCCGCCAATAACTCAAATACTGATGTACCATAATGAGCTAATCCGAAGCTCAAAACACCACCGCACAGTAAACTAATTTGTCCTTGAACCTACATATTGAGTTCTGTTTGAGTAATACGTCTTCAATTTTGCAAGATAATAGGCTGAAAACAGGATATTTACTTTTAAAAAACGTATATAGAGGAGACAGAAACTATACTCTAGTGGCAGAAAAAAAGAAAGAAAGCGTTGTAAATAAGATCACAAATTCTGGTAACATAAACATTGCAAGGTGATAAATCAATTAGTCTACAAAACACATGTAGTGGAAATTATTTTCGACATACCTGGACACGACTCCATAACAGAGGACAAGTTGCTCGTGCTTTATCCTGAATATAAACATTGGTCCAAAGTGGCTGGAAGGGAAATTCTAAGAGAAGCGTATAAGTGTCTGTCGTCATATTATAGTTACTAACGAAAAGGCTTCGGGGAACAGCATCATATAGCGTCCCAGCAGCGCCTGAGTTATCTGGACAACCGATACTGTATCCGCCTGTGTTTAGGAAGAATAAGATCAGTTCACATGGTTGAAGATGTTAGGCAAGTACGTATTGGATATAGTGGCTCAAAACAAAAACAAAAATTGTCAAGGAGATAAAATGTGCAGATGTAAAGAATCTAACCATGCACAAAGATCTTTGGGTCATCATGCCTGCTAAAAATATCGACAGATACTCTTCCACCACCCCCACCACCATAACCACTCCCACCACATGCACTGATCAGTCCAATTCCAGTCCTGCACTTCAAAGAACAGCAAAGCAGAGGATGACTAGCTTAGATTAATTTATCAAGAATCTAAGAATACAAAATCACTACCACCCTTTAAAATAAGCAAAGAAAATGATTTTTTTCATGTGTACCATACAACAGCAAACAACAGATCTCGGAGAATTATGAGCAAAATCTAAAATCTTTCAAAAGTAATGTCATAAATAAGATCAATACTAAACCAAATATTTCAACTGAAAACAGAAACTCATAAGCACAATTCTAGAGAATTTTACCATGAAAAGAAAGTGCAATTGTGTTTCATTTCTCAAAACTCGACTTGCCCTTAGGTAAGATTATGATCGTGAGAAACAATCAGGACCAAACAAGTATTGCAAAGTTTGCCTTCTCAGCTGACTAGAAAGATTCAAAATATATGCCTTTAACCAAATCAAACAGCTAGTAAAAGAGAGCATAGAAACGAAAGTTCATTACATCTTGTATGCCTTGATGTAGATGCTGCCACCAGCCCCACCACCGCCTTTGGCTCCTCCATAAGCTCCATTTGCCAAAAAGCTTCCGTTAACATCCAGAAACTGAAGAATATCCATTTTCACTTTCCCACCTCCTCCTCCTCCATAATCAATCTCTTTGCTCGTTGACCCTCCTTTACTACCATAGCTCCACGGCATCTGCAGAGTGGACCACGAGTATGCATCACCTCCCCACACATCTTCAGGAAGCTTCTTAGTGTCAGTCAAACAGCAAGCGCCTCTACCACCATGTCCACCACCAGCACCATCAATCCCCTGCGGCGTCCCACTAGTCTGTGGAGGAGGGTTCCCAGCTAATCCCGTGGTGTTCACAGCCGACCCGTTAGCAAAGCTAGCATTACCAGCTGCAAGCTCCAATGTCCCCGCGACAATTGTAGATTCCGCACCCAAAGAGAAGTTACCAGAAACATTGATAGCTATAGAGCAACCAGGGATCGGGCAATGAAACTTAACACCAGGCAGGATGATAAAATTACCCTTCCCAGCTATATACACATCGTGCGTAAGGTTGAAATCGGCGACAATCTTACAAGTAGTATCCAAAAACCCAACGCCGCCGAGATCCTCGCTACAAGATACCGACGGTCCGTGCGGTGGTGGCGGTGGCGGAGCAGGCGGAGAGTAATCCTGATGGAAAAGCAACGACTCTAAATCCGAGTTCAAATCCGAATCAGAACCCGAATTCGGTTCCACAATGGTGAATCGATAGCTTGAACTAGGGTTTACGGCAAAAACCGCAACAAGGACCAAGAAGAAGACGAATTGAGAATGAAATCGAGCCATCCACTAGTATCAAGAGTCATCACAGACGAAGTCTAGTAAGGTTTTCGATTCGACCCCAATTCGGGTCATTGAGCAATAGAGGTTGAAGAAACTGAAGGGAAAAGCAAAAAAAAAAAAAAAAAAAAAAACCCAAAGACCCAAATTCTCAAAATAACCCTTCTCTTCTACCTTCCAACACACAACACTTATGCACACATCAACATATGCATGTATACGTATTAAGTCGCCTTGTTGAAGAGGAAGATATGAAGAAGGGAAAGCGCATAAACCTTCAGCGAAAATGGTGGGATCTTAGAGAGAGAGAAGTGGTGCTTTTTCCTTTCTCGGAGGAGGGAGAAAGAGAGGGAGGATGGGGGGGGAGCTTCCAAGAAGAAAGAAACACAGGTTGGAACGGAGAGTAGTTACGATCCGGTGCGTGCGACTTCACCGTAATCAGCTTGATCTTTACTAATCAGATTACGCCACGTCATTCTTTAGGTTGCTCCAAAAAGGTAATGCTATTGTGCGTCGTGGTTCACATGGACTGGATGTGTCAGCGGTATCTGGAATTTAATTTGTAATCGAATTATATTACGACACGTGTCGTGTTACGTTTAATTACTCGATTTGCTGTTAAGAGGTTAATTAATGACGACTTGGTTTTTAAATTTTAAAATTGTAAACCGTCAGGGAATTACGTTTGGACATTGAAAGGTGTTTGGAATTGGGCTTTGATGGGCCCTGTTTCCTGAAGGAGATTGATAAAGACGCGCCGAGGTTTTGAGCGTGTGAGAGTGTTTGTTTTTGGAAAAAAAAAACAGAGAATGCGAAGTAAAAACAAAATTTTAACAAATCTGGCTGGGCCAATAGAAAACTTGCAGCATTTATCAACACTTTCTTTAATCCATCAAACCAATCTTCCAATCACTTCGATTTTTACGTTCGGGGGATTACAATCCCCATTGGTTGAAATGCAAAATGGAAAATGGTATCTTTTATTTAATTCGTGCGTCAGCAAAATGACAAGTATTGGTGTGACGAGGATATGATATTATTACATGGGATATGGTTTGGGGACACTAAATGTTTCAAGTAGGAGGATTAGTGCATGGTCAACCAAGAGACCAATTTAAATTAGTGGTATACGTGATGTAGTTTGATATTATATGGTTTATTTGGTTGGTTATAGATTTATAAACAAATGCAATTTGACTTACATATGACCTACGCATATGATTTCATCACGCCGACTTCTTCAATAATACTACAAGTGCTATATTTTAGTTAAGAGAAATGTCATTATCTAATCTTATTTGAATTTTGCGTTTGCAATGTTGAGTTAAACAACTTAAACACTAACCAAAAAAATAACATGTGTTAGCGATCGTTGTATAAATATAATGAAAAGAAAAAACTAGATTCAATATATATAGCTACATGAACTCAATATGGTGAAACAGCTTCAAAGAAATCAAACACGCAAAGCAAGCAAAAGAATCGATCATAGTTAAAACTCAAAAGAATAATATTACATCTTCATAAATCATAACCAATCACATTCCTAACCAATCAACTCCTTCGTTTATGAAATGAGAGATTAGAGGTTGTTATACTGTCTTACTATGATATCAATAAGTGGCGGTTAATATGGATCTTTAAAATGACCCAAAAAAACAATTGCTCGAGTTACCCAAAAATCATATGCGATTATTTGATCTTTTAAGCATATGCGACCAGTATTCTTACTATTCTTACCAGAACGAATTATTAACAAATCAATAATGATGATCCAAACGGGTAACTGAAACCACCCACACGGCCACGAGTTTCGGATTACGCGGATCAGCTACGGAAAGCTCGAGAGAGTTACCCAAAATATTCACACGCCCTTTTAAAAAAATGACGCGAAAAATCGGTTTTTAGGTGCTACTTTTGTTGTTGTTGTTGTTGCTTTTCCTTTAGGAAAAAAAAAAAAAGGAAAAAAGGAAAAAAAAAAAAACTCATAAAATAAAGACGGAGGAGGCATCCCTGATCAGATCTACACTTATCCTTGCACCCAAATTTTGCCAGTTTTCGTTTCCTCTGTTCATAGCATTTTCGCCAATTCAAAAATGGATTTCATGAAGGTCTTCGATCAAACGGTTCGAGAGATGTGGGTTTTGCGGTTTCATCTATCTATTCGTCTTCGATTTCGATCCAAATCCGTAGATCTTTTTTTGGTTTTGTGTTTTTTCTTTCGATTGATCTCGATTAAATTTTCAATTGCAGCAAGAGGGAGGTGAATCTGAAAGTTTTGAAGGTCCCTGAGATGGAGCAAAAGGTGAATTCATTTGATTCGTATCTCTATATCTGCAAAAATGATTTAGAACTTATGCTTTATCTACGAAGAAAAGAGTTGCTAATCCTGAACAGCTGAGCTCGATTCGTATGTTTCTGTGTTTGGATGCTGTATCTGAGATTAGATCCACCTTTAGGACTTAGAAATCTCGAGTTCTTATTCAATGAATATACAAGTTAAGCTTGAGCGTTGATGTTTATATTCGATTAGTTTTGTAAGGTTTAAGCTGGCGGCAATGTGTAGTATCTTAGTTTCCTGGATTTCTCAGTCTGATCACATCTTCAATTTCACTTTGATCATCTCCAGTTCTGTGATAATTTGTAATTTATTAGATGGCTATGTTTAGTACAGGTATTGGATGCTACAGATAATGAGCCTTGGGGTCCTCATGGTACTGCATTGGCAGAGATAGCACAGGCCACTAAGAAATTGTAATCTCTGGCTTCCTTTTCTTTCATGGTGTGATTATTCTACTTGAAAGGAACTTTGATTTTATGTTGCTTAACATGTGTGTTTGAAATATGTTTAGCTCGGAGTGCCAGATGGTTATGAGTGTTTTGTGGACTAGACTATCTGAGACAGGAAAAGATTGGCGATATGTCTACAAGGTGAGAAATCTTCTTGATGTGTTCCTGCTGTATTCGGAAGTTTACAGTTTATACTTTTAGTTTAACCTGAGGTTGTTTGTCTACCAGGCTTTGGCTGTCATCGATTATCTGATTTCAAATGGATCAGAGCGAGCGGTTGATGAGATTATTGAGCATACTTACCAAATATCTGTCAGTATCTTTCTCTTACACACTGATATGTGGTTCTCTCGTGGTGGATATTGTGGTTTTTCGATTGACATGATATTTGTTTTGTTATTTGTCATCCATGTAGTCACTCACGAGTTTTGAGTATGTTGAACCAAATGGAAAAGATGTGGGGATCAACGTGAGAAAGAAGGCAGAAAACATAGTCGCTCTCTTGAACAACAAAGAGAAAATCTCAGAAATCAGAGACAAAGCAATAGCAAATCGTAACAAGTTAGTTTTTATACAACTGGTAATAATCGGTTTGCCCGTTCTTCTTTACACTTTGCCCTGATTGGATTTTGCTGCCTCCAATCAGGTATGTTGGCCTCTCATCCACGGGGATAACATATAAATCTGGTTCAGCTTCAGCTTCGTTTGGTGGTAATTTTCAAAGTGGTTCAAGCAATTATGATAGCTACAAGGATAGGGATTCCAGAGATGACAAGAATGACTACGAGTCTTTTCAGAAGTCAAGACGCGGTGTTAAAAGTGACGACCAAGGCTTTATTTCGAAGAAGAGTTTTTCACGCTATGGCAGGTTTTATGTCAACCCTATTCATTTCTGATGTCATATTCATTACGGATTTTGAATATATTTCACTTTGGTAGTTTATTTCCCAGATGAGGCTGCTTCTTTGCTTTTAGTATCTTGTTTCTGTTTTTGTCTACGACTTTGTGTGCGTTTATTCTGATTTAGAGTAACTTAATTTTGCATTTTTGCTCAGTCAAATTCAATTCTGAATGTGCAGCACGGACCATGACAATCAATCCAGTGGGAAAAAGTCACCCGACTCCGCCAAATATAGTTCACATGTGTCTGCAGCTCCTTCAAACAACGATGATGATTTCGATGATTTTGATCCACGTGGAACTTCAAGCAATAGTATGTTTTTATCTACGACTGCTGAGTTTTAAGATTGTTATCATTTATTGGACAAATAGTTAATTTGATAAGTTATAACACACAAGGTGTATATATGATAGACAAACGTCATGTCTTACCTGTATGGCTTTCTTTTTGGCAGAGCCATCCACAGGCAATGCCAACCAAGTAGACCTTTTTGGAGGAGATCTGATTGGTGACCTCTTGGATTCTGGGCCAACAGAAACATCTTCTACCAACAACAACGAGAAATTTCAAGAGGCGGACTTGTTTGCTGATGCAGCTTTTGTATCAGCCTCGGCTCAGGGAACAGAATTTGGGTCACAGCCACAGGTGGGTGACTTCTTCCATCTAAGCTAGTATACGGCTTTAAAAAATGGAAATTTTCCTTATAAATGTTTTATCTGATTCAATTCTGCGCTGCTTGACAAACACATCCAATTTTTGTTGTTGAAGTTATTACGCGTCACAATGAATTGTGCTGTTGATTTGTAGACTGATATGGTTCCGCATGTCTATTTCTACAGAAAGAAGTTGATCTTTTCTCTGCGTCCGAACCTTCTATCACAGTTTCTTCAGCTCCTCCGACGGTTGATCTTTTTGCATCTCCTGAATCAGTTGCACGCCCAGAAGCCAAGATTTCTAAACCTGAGTCTATGACCACTCCGAATATTGTTGACCCATTCGCTGCAGTTCCAATGGATAATTTTGATGGTTCTGATCCTTTTGGTGCCTTCACTTCCCACTCGGCTTCTGTCTCTACAGGTCCAGAGGCTCCAAATGTACATGGGAGTGCAACAAACACTACAAGTCCGGTGTCTTTGGCAGACTCGAAGCCACAGCACTTGCAAAAGAAAGATCCTTTTCAAGTGAAATCTGGAATTTGGGCAGATTCTCTGAGCCGTGGCCTGATTGATCTTAATATAACTGCTCGTAAGTCAAAAACTTCCCCTTTCATAAAGATCTCTATCATGTGCTATGGACTAGTATATGGTAGTGAACTATTAAAAAAAATTAGTTTGTTTTCTCATTAGATGCAGATCAAACTCATAAGGTATAGTTGGTCAATTACATTCCAACTAATTGCCGAATAGTTCATTCTACTAGCAGTCAAAATTCTTGGCTCACATAGAGTTCCAACACATGTAGCTTGACTTTGCATTGTGTCAAGACATAAATTGTTGGGGTTTACTATTCTAAGTCTGATCTCAGTCCTGACTATTTGATTTTCCCTGTAATCAGCCAAAACAGCTTCTCTAGCTGATGTGGGCGTTGTGGGTGGTCTGAGCAATGATGAAGGTAACAAAGCATCTGCTGCTTCGTACTACTCAGGCTGGTCCATGGGTGCAGGTTCCGGGCTCGGTAAAACTGGTCTATACAGTGCACAGCAGCAGCAGCAACAACAAGCACCTGAAATCTCAGATGACTTCTTCTCCAGCCTCAACAGTAACCAAAACTACCAATCTGGAGGTTTCAAGTAGTGAATTTGTCTTGGGATTTTCGTTTTCAGACGGAAAAGACATATCAGGTTTGAGTCCTACATTCAATATTGGAAATCTAAGTAATTTTTAATTAATGGGCTTGTTTTTCCTTGCACTTCATTCATGAGACAATCTAGTCGGTGGCTGATGTGCCATTGTTGTTGTGGCATTTACTTTTGGTTTAAATGAGAGAGAAGAATTGTCTATGGTTTTTGACAAGAGAGTTATTATTATTGGTTTTAAGTTTTGTTTTGTTCATACAAAGTATATGTATCAGAATATCTTGTCCGACTCTACAAAGATTTTCTTTATCGTGTGTCAAAAGAGAAACTGTGTATCACATTCACATTGACCAAAGTTCATGTCTTAATGATTGATTATGTTTAGACTTATCTTATCTTACACAATTTGGTTCACAGCGCACGAATGACTTATAATTTTTTTTTTTTTTTTTGTCAAAAAAAAAAGTATAAGATTAATCTTATAAAATATAAAAAAATAAGATTAATCTTATCTACAAAGAATAATTGAAAGAAAAAATTAAAAAAAAAAACTAGTCCAACACGAAAACTAAAATGTCATCTCTTCACTGGTTTCCCAATATCGTCTTCGTCGTTGTCGTCTTCTTCTCCTCGAGCTTAGCTTCACCATCACATGGAAGCTCACAAGTGTTACTAGAAGGAGAAGAAGCCACAGTTGTTGGATACGGCTACGTCGTCAGATCAGTGGCCGTTGACTCCAACCAGAAGCTTTTGACGGCGACTCTTGACCTGATCAAACCGTCGTCCGTTTACGCACCAGATGTTAAATCACTTAGTCTTCATGTCAGGTCATTATAATCATCTCAGTTCCCTCACTCTAATCAATATCTAATTTGGCAAGTTTTTCAAAGCTATTTTAAATGTGCCGATAATTTTGGAAAGTTTAAATGATTTGTGTTATATGTGCAGCTTGGAGACGAGTGAGCGATTGAGAATCAGAATCACAGATTCTAGTCAACAAAGATGGGAGATACCGAAATCCGTTATTCCTCGCGCCGGAAACCACTCACCTCGCCGCTTCTTAACGGAGGAAGTAAACGGAGGAAACTCGCCGGAGAACAGTTTCTTAACAGATCCATCATCGGACTTAGTTTTCACACTCCACAACACCACGCCGTTCGGTTTCTCAGTCACCCGACGCTCCTCCGGCGATGTCCTCTTCGACACATCACCGGATCAATCAGATCCGAACACTTACTTCATCTTCAAAGACCAATTCCTTCAACTATCTTCCGCGTTACCGGCAAACAGATCGAATTTGTACGGTCTCGGAGAGCACACGAAGCGATCGTTCAGGCTAATTCCCGGCGATACTATGACTCTGTGGAACGCCGACGTCGGCAGCGAGAATCCGGATGTTAACCTTTACGGATCCCACCCGTTTTACATGGATGTAAGAGGATCGAACGGTCATGACGAAGTAGGGACGACTCACGGCGTTTTGTTGCTGAACAGCAATGGAATGGATGTCAAGTATGAAGGTCATCGAATTACTTACAATGTGATCGGAGGTATCATTGATCTTTATGTGTTCGCCGGACCATCACCGGAATTGGTGATGAATCAGTACACAGAGCTTATTGGAAGACCTGCTCCTATGCCTTACCGGTCATTTGGTATGAGACATTGCTCTGTGCAGTGTGCATTTTGTTTGCTTAGAGTTAGTCCATAGCGTTATGAGATTAGTACTTGTTTTGTTTGCTTAAAGTTAATTAGTCCATAGCATTTGGTAATTTTACTTGTTTGTGTGAATTGAGATGTGTGTGTTTGCTTTGATTTTGTGAAGGATTCCACCAATGTAGGTATGGCTACAAGAATGTTTCACAGCTCGAATCTGTAGTTGATGGATATGCAAAAGCTGGAATACCTCTTGAGGTTATGTGGACAGACATTGATTACATGGACAACCACAAAGACTTCACTTTGGATCCTGTAAATTTCCCGGAGGACAAGATGAAATTATTTGTGGATACACTTCACAAGAGTGGTCAGAAATACGTGCTGATCTTGGATCCTGGTAACACCCATATACTATCTATAGTCTCTACTCTCTAGAGTCTTTCAACAAATTGATTTTAGAAGATGAATGTATTGTGTTTACGTGTAGGTATTGGTGTGGACAGCTCTGACGGGACGTTTAATAGAGGGATGGAAGCAGATGTTTTCATAAAGAGAGATGGTGAGCCTTATCTTGGTAAGGTTTGGCCCGGAAAAGTATACTTCCCCGACTTCCTGAATCCAGCTGCTGCAACTTTCTGGAGCAACGAAATCAAGATTTTCCTGGACATTCTCCCTTTGGATGGTTTGTGGATTGACATGAATGAGTTATCAAATTTCATAACTTCACCTCCATCCCCTGGATCTTCACTCGATGATCCTCCTTACAAGATTAACAATTTCGGGAACCAAGCGCCGATAAACAATAACACAGTACCAGCAACATCTATCCATTATGGAAACGTTAGTGAATACAATGCGCATAACTTGTATGGCCTCTTGGAAGCTAAAGCCACTCACCAGGCTTTAGTGGATGTAACGGGAAAGAGACCGTTTGTTTTGTCGAGATCCACGTTCGTAAGCTCGGGGAAGTATACGGCTCACTGGACCGGCGATAATGCTGCAAAATGGGAGGATTTGGCTTACTCAATCCCTGGAATTCTCAACTTTGGTCTGTTTGGGATTCCTATGGTTGGAGCTGATATCTGCGGTTTCTCACATGATACCACCGAGGAACTATGTCGTCGATGGATCCAGGTAGAGTGATTATTTCTCGGACACAATCTGTACACCTTTTCCTGAGTTCATGATCTAACGTTGGCTCTTGGATTATCAGCTTGGAGCTTTTTATCCTTTTGCAAGAGACCATTCGAACCTTAATACCGTCAGACAAGAACTATACTTGTGGGATTCTGTTGCTTCTTCTGCAAGAAAGGTTCTCGGCCTCCGTATGAGACTGCTCCCACATCTCTACAC
This sequence comes from Camelina sativa, assembly GCF_030686135.1. Lineage (NCBI taxonomy): Eukaryota > Viridiplantae > Streptophyta > Magnoliopsida > Brassicales > Brassicaceae > Camelina > Camelina sativa. The sequence goes on from NC_141887.1 coordinate 1,025,602, forward strand.
ACTGATGTACGAGGCTCACGTTAGCGGCGTCCCAATCGCGCGACCACTCTTCTTCTCGTTTCCTCGAGACACTAACACATATGGGATCGATTCACAGTTCTTGATCGGTAAAAGCATAATGGTTTCTCCAGCGCTGGAGCAAGGGAAGGTGACGGTCGATGCATATTTCCCTGCTGGAAACTGGTTTGATCTTTTTAACTATTCATTTGCCGTTGGTGGAGATTCTGGCAAGCACGTTAGACTTGACACTCCCGCAGATCACGTCAACGTTCATGTTCGAGAAGGTAATTATAGTCTATTCTTTGATAGCCAGTTTTGATAAATGGAGTTGAGCTTGAACCGAGTTTGATTTACCTTTGTGATCACATAGGTAGTATTGTGGCAATGCAAGGAGAGGCAATGACAACTAGAGACGCCAGAAAGACACCGTATCAGCTTCTAGTTGTAGCCAGCCGGCATGAGAACATCTCGGGCGAACTGTTTCTCGATGACGGGGAGAACCTTCAGATGGGAGGGGGAGGAGGAAACCGTGATTGGACTCTCGTGAAGTTCCGGTGCTACGTAACAGGAAAATCCGTGGTACTGAGATCAGAAGTGGTGAACCCAGAGTACGCGTCAAGAATGAAATGGAGCATCGAGAAAGTAAAATTTGTTGGGTTCGAGAACGTAGCGAACGTGAAAACGTACGAGGTTAGGACAGGTGAGAGATTGAGGAGTCCGAGAATCTCTCTTATTAAAACAGTTATGGACGATGATGATCCAAGGTTTCTCAGTGTGGAGGTTTCTAAACTGTCGTTGCTTGTTGGGAAGAAGTTCGAGATGAGATTGAAATTGACTTGAACAATAAACATACCCAATATTCATATGATAACATTCTGGATGGTTAATAAATAAGGTGTAAAGAATATTGATAAATAAAAAAATTAAAATTCACTCAAGTAATGTGATGCAATTCCTGAATTATAGATATTTGTCCTTTTTTTTTTTGTAATCGACCACATGTTGTCATGTTAGAGCATAGCTGTGCCCACAGCCCATATGACCATCTTTGAATTTTTTTTGTCAATTGATATCGCCACAAAATCTTTCGTGTTGTTAATTATAATTGAACAACGAAATTAACATTAAAAACTAATTAGAAAAATTTATACTAATTGACTGAATTTCCAAAATCTGATATTCTGATAATATATAAGAAAAAAAGGCAGTCGACGCTACAAACAGAGCAAAAGCAGCGGTCTTGTCTTAAGGCAAAAAAAACAGTTTTCGGCGTCTTCCTCACTTTTACTTTTCTCTCCATCATCTCTTCTCTCTCTCCCTCACGGATTCGTAACTTCTTCTCGGTGCTTTCTCCGTCGTCATCTTCCCATTATTGAATTTGATTCTTACTTTTTTCCTTGTAAGCTCGACACGTGGATTATTCTCTTCTTTTTCCCCTCTTCTCTGTGAAGACTTGAGAGAGAGAAAGAGATGGGAGTAAGTTTCTTAAATTAGCTCATCTCTCTAGATCCTAGTCTCGATTTCCTCGCCCGTTGAAGAAATTAGTAACTGAATCAACTTTAGATACTTCCGATTCCGTATCCTGCGGCTATCGATTTGTATTTGACAACTTTCCCGATTTAGTTGATTCTGTCTTGCTGGTGAAGTCTCACAACCTGCCTCGGGATTAGCGGAGGAGATCTGGACTTCTTACTTCTTAGTTTGAGCAATCAATTCATTGACTTTTTTTATATTAGGCTTAGTTGATTCAGATTTCAGATTCAGAACTTAGATCAAGTTAGAAGCAGAATCAGAATCTGCTTTGTTTAGAATTAGTTTGCGACTATATATATAAAGAGATGCAGAATAGGGTTGTACAGTTGGAAGAAGGGAAAGATAATGGAATCACGGTTGTTAGAACAGGGCAATACAAGGCATTCCCTACGAAACTGCTACTTCTGCTAGGCTTTTTCCTTGCTTTTGCTATTACTGTCTTCATCATTAGTGTATCTACAATCAAGTATACTGGATTCCAAAGTGTAGTAACCACAGTGACTTCTAGCTTTGTGCCATGCCGTGACGATGAATCCAATGGTTTGAGTAAATGGATACAACCTCCTGCGGTTTTGATGCATAATATGAGTGATGAAGAGCTTCTTTGGCGTGCTTCTTTTTGGCCTCGGAGAAAAGAGTATCCTTTTAAAAGGGTTCCAAAGATTGCGTTTATGTTCTTGACTAAAGGTCCCTTGCCGCTTGCTTCGCTTTGGGAGAGGTTTCTTAAAGGTCACAACGGGCTTTACTCGGTTTACCTTCATCCTCACCCTTCTTTTACTGCCAAGTTTCCAGCTAATTCTGTTTTCCACCGGAGGCAGATACTGAGCCAGGTCTGCTTCTTTTTATTCCTCCTCTGTTACATGGATACCAGTTTTACATATAGTAATGAGAAATTAGAGCTCTTGGATCAAACTTGGTGTTTTTAGTAGCCTTTTTGGCATCACATATTGTCTTGGTACACCATACAGCCTTTATGGATGCATGTAGTCATTGCTTTGGAATTACCAATTAAATAAAGTATCAGAGAATGTAACTCTAGAATCAAATTTGGTGTTGTTAGTAGCCTTTTGTTCAAGTAGTTATTCAGATTTGCTTTGAAGCTAATTGGTTTTACTGTAATTTGGATGCATCATTGTGCAGGTTGCAGAATGGGGGAGAATGTCCATGTGTGATGCAGAGAAGCGGCTTCTCGCCAACGCGCTGCTCGATATCAACAACGAATGGTTTGTGCTCGTCTCAGAGTCATGTATTCCACTCTACAACTTCACAACCATCTACAGCTACATAAGCCGATCAAAACACAGCTTCATGGGTGCTTTTGATGACCCTGGGCCATATGGGCGCGGCCGCTACAACGGGAACATGGAACCTGAAGTTCCCCTTACCAAATGGCGAAAAGGGTCTCAATGGTTTGAGATTAACAGGGACCTCGCAGCTACCATTGTCAAAGACACATTGTATTACCCGAAATTCAAAGAGTTTTGCAGACCCGCTTGCTATGTGGACGAGCATTACTTCCCGACAATGCTGACAATTGAGAAGCCAGCGGTCTTGGCTAACCGGAGCATAACGTGGGTGGACTGGTCTAGGGGAGGTCCCCACCCGGCTACGTTTGGGAGATCGGACATTACAGAGAAGTTCTTTGGAAGAATCTTTGATGGAAGAAACTGCACTTACAATGGTCGCAACACTTCCATGTGCTATCTCTTTGCTAGGAAGTTTGCTCCGAGTGCTCTTGAGCCTTTGCTTCACATTGCTCCGAAGATTCTTGGATTTTGACTAGTTTATAGTAAAGTCTCCTGAACATCTTGACATCAATAGAGGTCACGAAATGGGTGGATAGGCCGATATTATATTATTTTGTTTGTTTGTGATATTATTAGTTTGGAAGAAATGAGATATTAGTAAAGAGAAACTAGGTTGCACTACAGGATCCAGTCATATGTAAACTTTATATATTTAGAGGATTACTATGCATAGATCAATTTTTCTTTTAGATAGTCTTGGGACTCCCTTTTTCTTTTCCGATGCATCAAGTAAAACAGGTTTACACAAGTTTTACTGAATCACAATTTGTTTTTTTTTTTTTTTTCTAAATGTTTTGTCTTATTTATCCGGATTATTTACTCTCAAGTCTCGTGCCTCAACATTGTTATTGTCTGTAACTCATTTTATACGATTATAAACAAGTTATCATGGATGTTTATAAAACTAGTCTTGGTACTTCGTTTACCGACCTGAAAACTAAAAAAATAAATTTGCTTACCGACCAAGATATGTGCTTTGAATGTGAATCCAGAAGATTAGAAGAACTAAATGACACAATGGGAAGAAAAAAAAAAGAGCCAGGTGGAGACACACTTTCACACCTAATGGAAGGTTCTCGAAACGCTCAAGAGCCTGCCAACGTCTACCATCTGTCTTTCTTTTTTGTTCTCTTTAAAAATGTGAATAAAGCAATAAAGTTATTCCTTTTTGGCAAATGCATTAAAGTATGTGAAAAGGTTTCATTTGAGGAGGAAAAGAAGGTTTCAAATTTCATTTTTTATTGGAATATGTTCTCTAGGATACAAAGAAATTCCACAAAATCCACCAATTTTTCTTTTTTTTTCGTTTTGAAAAATAAACAATGAGAAATTATTATCATCTTTTCAATATGGGTCTCAAGAAATTAATTTTAATTATATTCTTCAATCTGAATTTTTCTATTAACTAGAGGAGAAAATCCCACCCATTCAACCAGGTTGTCTCACATTTTTCTCAAAATAAAAACCACATCTATATGATGATTTAAATGCTATTAATAAGTTATTGGAAAACAAGACCATTTTGACAAATCATCATGATAATAATTAAAATAAACAAAATATATAATACTATTCTCCTATATCATCTCAAATAATAGTTTTCCAAAATTTCCTATTTGCCTAATCTTTTCAATATCACATTCATTTTCTATGATTCCCAAAAGAAAAAGAAAAAAAGAAAGATGAGTTGTTCACCAAACATAATTGTATACCAAGTTTTCAAATTCCCTTAGAAAAAGTAATTTAATCAACATTGCTTAGAGAAATCAAACTCTTTATACACAACTTAGCCGTTACACGAACCATGTGCAAGCAAATAAAAATAAAAACTTTGGTCCCTACTCTGCTCTTCCAACACAAGTCTGCGCATCTTGGCCGTTTCCTTCACGAAACCGCGTTTTGCCGTTACTCTGTTCCAGAAAATAGACAGCTCATCCAAATTTCTCCACGCGCCGTAACAACCAAAAAAAAACTCACAAGACCGTTGCGTCTTTTCACGCGAGCGAGTTAGATGCACGCTCCTCGTACGAGCGTTAAACAAAAAAAAACAAATATCCTCGCAAACGGCGCCGTAACGGCAGAGAGATGACCTGTCGAAATCTCAGTGATTCCACAAGTGCAATATCAACCGTTGATTTATCATAATCACAGCTGGATATATCCGGGCAGCTTCATAACTCCTGCCCCCCGACCTCTTCTTTATAAGCACCTCACACCACATTGCATTTTTTTAGAAAAACCCTCAAGAGCTTAAGCATACACAAACCCTAGCCTCTCTTTTTTAACAGGTACTCACTCTTTCTTCGAAATGGCGTTCTCTACTAAGGCTTCAATCGTTGCTATCATGATGGTGATCATCTCCGTCGTCGCTGTTTCTGCTCAGTCTGAAGCTCCAGCACCAAGTCCTGCTTCTGGATCTAGCGCGATCTCTGCTTCTTTCGTCTCAGCTGGAGTAGCAGCAGTTGCGGCTCTTGTCTTCGGCTCTGCTCTTCGGATCTAAGTTTATTTTGCTAAGATGGTGATTTCGTACAGAGTTTATTATCCGGTATAGGCCATTCATCATTATTATTCGTCCGTTCTCGTGTGTATCATTCCGAAGCTTATAGATCTCATTTCTACCTAGCTCTTTCTTTCTTTCTTTCTTCTATGTTCTTAAGATCTTCATATCTGTATTGAGGATCTCTTATTATTCTGAGTATTATTTGTGGTTTTAGTAGTTATGGGATGTGGTTTTTTTGATATGATATTATTGAATCTATTCTATTTATTTATGGATGTTGTTTCTTCTTAGATCTCTTGTTCGTTATGCCTAACGATTCCACACAAATCCTGAGAAATTTTGAGAAAATGCATACAGAGTAGTTGAAAATTTTATAAAATTGAAGAATATATTCCAAACACGTTTAAATCGAATCATTCCAACACAAAATCCAACTGTTACTCAGAATCAAATCATTGTTTATTTTTGTTGGCATCAAATCATACGCTGGTGGGAATTGAATCTGATTCTAACGCAACAAAAAAAAAAAATGGTCAAGCGTTAAACAAATTACCGAATCTGAAATTTAAAAATCGAAACCAGTAATTATTGTCCATTGAACTTATATATATAATGATGCTAATGAATTAATGTTGAGTTACAATATCTTGTTTGTACAGTAGTTTGTTAAATATTTTGCTCAACCTGTGTGAGTAGTGTGGTTCAATTTCGCTTTCCAATTATTACACATTTTGATAAAGCTTTGAAGTAGTGGTGGTGGGGGTTAAATGATTTGTGCATTGTTTTAATAGTTTTCAGAATTATGCAGCACAAATGTCCATTGCTTCTGTTCTTTTAGAGCTCTGCACTGTCGAATGTTGATGATACTCGTTTCAAATATGGACCCTGACGTTGTGTTTTTTGGAAAATTGCGGTATGACTTGTTAAAACAAAATCACGTTGGCGTGTGGAATCAACTGAACAACTAAAGTACCAATACGAAAGCTTGACCTTTCTTTATCAGCTATGAAGAAAAATTATGAGGGGTTATAATAACGGAATTGAAGTTTTCTTAATGAGACACAAATTTTGGTCAATAGTATTGATTGGGAGGAATTATTTGATGATAGTGAAACTTTAATGACTTTTGTTGGCACAAGAAATTATATAAGTTGTAGCTTTTATTTTGTCTACACGGCGGTCAAGAATAATCAACTGTTGGATTACTAGTATTGAAATTTGTAACGTGTTTAGTGTTGTGCTGTGTGATTCTCTAGATAGCTACGTTGTTGGATTTTTATAGTTTTACAAATCCTTCATCATAAATCATAAATGTCTTTCGATTGTATATAAGGTTAATTTATGTGTTTACTTCCGTTAATTCATTGCATCAATATGATCAAATCAATTTACCAAACCTGCCTTGGTGGGTCTACAAGGCAATAATTCAATATGTTCACATGATTCACCGTCTGGTTTTTGATGTTATAGCGTATTTGTTCTATTTGGCCCATGATTGGTTCCTTTTTACTTCGCAGGTCACCTGTTACTGTTTATTACTTTATTTGTAAAAAAAAGTTTTATAAAAAGGAAAAAAAAAATGTTGGACTTTCATATTTGAGGCCCATTGGGTATATATCATCTCACCCAATTACCGTAAGTTATATTATATCATATCAAATTGTTAATTCTAAAAGAAAAAGATTCGTTGAGTCTATGTATATATATAATAACGGTTTTAGATATCGGTTATACCCGGGAAGAAAGAAAGAAAAAGCAGAGGAATCGCTATGAAGAGGGTTAAGAAGGAGAACGTTTCACAGATACGAGACGACAACACATCAGCTTATCTTCCTCAAGATCTGATCATAGAGATTCTTCTGAAGTTGCCTACTAAATCAATACCAAAGCTCATCGTCGTCTCTAAGCTATGGTCTTCTATCATCCGCAGCAAAAGTTTCATCGATCAGTACCTGGAACAATCTCAGTCTCGTCCGCGTTCTCTCTTTTCATTCGAACGTAACAGCATCCTGTTCTTCCACTCAATCTCTCAATCTCAGGAGGAGGCAGCAGCAGCACCGTCTTCTTGCACTACTACGTCACGCTTTTATGTCAGGTTTGATCTGCGGCTCTTGTCAGAATGTCACTACATTACTCCGCCGGTGCGCGGCTTGATCTGCGTTAAAGATTTGGATAAGGTGGTGATTACGAATCCTAGCACGGGCCAGTTCTTGGTTTTACCAAAAGTCAGAACTAGGAGAAGACGGATATCAAGATTTTTCGGGTACGATCCGATCGGAGATGAATACAAAGTCTTGTGCATGACGGTATTGCAAAAACGTGAACCAGTTGTGAGCGAGGAGCATCAAGTTTTCACTTTAGGTGGAGGAGGAGCTGCATGGAGAATGATCAAATGTAAGGTTCCACATTGTCCTGTAACCAGAGGGCTATGGATGACGAACGGGGTCATTTATTACGGAGCTTGGTCCAACAGTGATATACATAAACGAGGATCTCTAGTTGTTTGCTTTGATGTGAGATCGGAAGAGTTTACTCTTGTTAAGTTACCCGATGGTGTCGAAATTTTTAGTGGTGGATCTGAATTGGTCAACTACCAGGGGAAGGTGGCTTTATTGAATTTCTCACATAATGGTAACTTTGGTATGCGGGTTTTGGATGATGTCGTCAAACAAGAATGGTCAGAGATCTTAGTTGTGGTTCCTTCTTGGACTGATTTAGTTGGAGGATACTTTTTCTATTGCAGAGGTGTCATTAGTTCCGGCGAATTCATATTCTCAGCATACTTCTATTCGGATGGCCGGTTCTTTATTGTCAGTTACGATCCCAAGAAAGACGTCGCCAGAAGAGTTGAGATTGAAGGATTTAATCATGGGTTGCAATATGTGATAGTCTTATTGGATTATGCAGAGTGTCCTACATTTTTCTAAAGAAACTCTATTTGTATATGTTTGATGATTGATGACTACCTGCTGGTTTTTCTAACAGTCCTTTTTATCTTTGAAACATTTCATCATATTTGTCTAGTAGTTTCTTTGATCTATCTAGTTCAATGGTTCTGGTTTTGATTAAAGTTAAGTTTTTAGTTTTCCTCTAGAACTAGCAATCTCTTATATATATATGTATTAGTTATCTTTGGAGAGAATATACACTTTTTGTGTTTTCATGGTGATTACTACAAAAGGGGTTTTATTTGTGTACAAGACTAATGCTCTTGCGTATAGTCTCCATAAAGTTGGTTCATAATAAGAATCTTTGGCACATAATTTGAAGATAGAGATTAATATTATTGTAAACATTAACTTTGCTATTAGCTCTTTCTGTTAATATTGTTGTAAGTTTCTCAGCAGACCTCATATGACAACAATTATGCTAGAAAAAGATCAACGCAAAAGGGTTTATTAGAAGGGTTTATATGAAAAACTATCAATGAATAAAAGAAGGGTTTATTTGTTGTAAGCGTAAAACATCAGGGGTTCATATGCAAACATCAGATATTTATTCATTATTGTAAAGTTGTTTACGCAACATAAAAACAAAACAAAATTCGTTGGTATATATGTATAAATAACGGTTTTGGAATTTGTTTCTGGCCGGGAAGAAAAAACAAAAAAGCAGAGGAATCGCCATGAAAAGGGTCAAGAAGGAGAACGATCCACAAAAACGAGATGATGGCTCATCATTTTCTTCTCTATCTGAAGATCTGATCATAGAGATTCTTCTGAAGTTGCCGACTAAATCCATACCAAAGCTCGTCGTCGTCTCGAAGCTCTGGTCTTCTATCATCCGCAGCAAACAGTTCATCGATCTCTACCTGAAACTATCTTTAACTCGTCCGTGTTTTCTCCTCTCGTTCCACCGTGATAGCATCCAGTTCTTCCAGATCAAGCCGTCTCAGTCTCTGGAGGCAGGATCACCGTCTTCTTCTTACACTTGTACAACATCAAGCTATCCTCTGAATCTTGATACACTAAGTTACAACGTTTATCCACCTGTATGCGGCTTGATCTGCTTCCAAAATCTGGATAAGGTGGTGGTTTCGAACCCTAGCACGGGCCAGTTCTTGGTTTTACCCAAACTCAACACTAGGAGAAAAGGGATATCAAGATTTTTGGGATACGATCCGGTTAAAGATGAATACAAAGTCTTGTGCATGACGGTATTGCAAACTTCTCGAAAGGTTGTGAGCGAAGAGCATCAAGTTTTCACTTTAGGTGGAGGAGCTGAGAAGAAGGAAAAAGAAGAAGCTACATGGAGAATGATCAAATGTAAGGTTCCGCATTGTCCTGTACCCAAAGTGAAAGAGCTATGCAGCAACGGTCTTGTTTATTACGGAGCTTGGTCCAACAATAAGGGAAAAAGGTCTCTAATTGTGTGCTTTGATGTGACACTGGAAGAGTTTACTCGTGTTAAATTACCCGATGGTGTTGAAATTGTTCGTTTTGGTTCTGTTTTGGTGAACTACCATAGCAAGGTGGCTTTAGCCAATCACACAGATTTTGGTAAATTTGATATGTGGGTTTTGGGAGATGTCGTCAAACAAGAATGGTCAAAGATCTCTGTCGTGGTTCCTTCTTGGAATGATTTAGTTGGACGACGAGACTACTTCTCTTTCAGAGGTGTCGTTAGTTCCGGCAAATTCATATTCGCATCAGTCTATTGGCGTGGCCCGTTTAGTGTTATCAGTTACGATCCCAAGGAAGATATTGCCAAAAGAGTTGAGATTGAAGGACTTGGAGATACCTTGCGTTCTGTGAGACTCTACTTGGATCATGTGGAGCGTCCTATAATTCTCTAAAGGAAGGCTATACGTTTGTTTCATGACTTGCTGGTTTTTTTTTATTTTCTGATCTCGGATATGGTATCTTAGTTCAATGGTTCTGGTTTTGATTAAAGATAATTTTTAGTTTTTCTCTAGCTACGTATTTCATATTTGGTTACCTTTGAAGAGGAGACCAAATATGTGTCTTTCAAGTTGTGTCTTTCATGCAGGGCCGGCTCAAAAATTTATTCGGCCTGGTGCTAAAATATTTTTTTTTGGAAAAATTGTAGGCTAAATATGTAACATTTCAAATATTTGGACCCTTTTTAATAATTATTTGATACTTTAGGGCATTCAAGTGTAAAGAAGAAATTGATAAAAAGTTGGGACCCGGTGCGATTGCACACCCCGCACACCCCAAGAGCCGGGCCTGCTTTCATGGTGATTACTCCAAAAGTTTTTGATTTGTGAACAAGATTAATTTTCTTTGCTTATAGTACTCTCCATACAAGTGGTGCATAATTTGAAGATAAATTAAGTAAACATTTTGCTACTAGATCACAATCCACATATAACAACAATTATGCTGGGAAACAACATCTAACAGTGTAACAATGTGTTAGCATAATCAACATCTTCAACTTTTTTTTTTTATTGTCGATCAGATATTTAATTGTAGACTCTTCGATGTGAATTAGAGCGATTGTAAGAAAATAATGTGAGGGTTAAAAAGTTATTTATCAATTTTTTTTTTTTTTAAAGCAGAGTTTATTTGATGGAAATATATAACATCAAGGATTCATATACAAATTACCAATAAAGAAAAGAGAAAAAAAAAAAAAAGTTGAAAAATAGAACCCTGGAATTGGAAGAGCCAACGAGGGTTTTGGACTTTTGGTGGTTCACATTCACATCGTATTCTCAAAACTCGACCAATCGAAATTATTCACATTGTTCTTTAACTTCTTATGTTCACCGTTTGGTTTTGAGGTTACACTAGTCACTAGGCCACCAGAAACAAATAAAAGGAAGAAAAAATTGTCTTTCATACCACCTTCATTATAAAATTAGATAAATATTAATTATTATAAAATTGTTTGCGCAACATAAAAAATAAAATTCGTTGGTATATTTATAACGGTTTTAGAAATCTGTTTCAAGGGCGGGAAGGGAAGAAAGAAAAAGCAGAGGAATCGCCATGGAAAGGGTTACGAAGGAGAACGATCCAAAAAATACGAGATGGCTCATCATTTTCTTCTCTATCTGAAGATCTGATCATAGAGATTCTTCTGAATTTGCCGAGTAAATCCATACCAAAGCTCATCGTCGTCTCGAAGCTCTGGTCTTCTATAATCCGCAGCAAACATTTCATCGATCTCTACCTGGAACAATCTTTAACTCGTCCATGTTTTCTCATCTCGTTCCACCGTGAAAGCATCCGGTTCTTCAACTCAGTCTCTCTGCAGTCTCTGGAGGCAGCGTCACCGTCTTCTTCTGTAGATAGCTGCTACGTTGTTGGATTTTTATAGTTTTACAATTGTAGTGCGGTATACCACGAATTATATACTAAATCATTAAAATTAACAAAAGAGTATATTAGCAAAATTAGTATTAAAATAGTATATTTTTGAAAAAAAAAGCTTGCCCGGCCGTATAGTGTGGATCATAATCTAGTATATATATATATATATATATCATCTAAAACCGTTATTAAATGTTGGACGTTATATCATATTCATATCAAATTGTTAATCCAAAACAAAAAGAAAAAGATTCGTTTAATATATAACGGTTTTAGAAATCGATCCTGGCCGGGAAGAAAGAAAAAAGCAGAAGAGAAATCGCCATGGAAAGTGTTAAGAAGGAGAAGGGCTCATCATCTTATCTTCCTCAAGATCTGATCGAAAAGATTCTTTTGAACTTGCCGGCTAAATCCATACCAAAGCTCGTCGTCGTCTCGAAGCTCTGGTCTTCTATCATCCGAGGCAAAAATTTCATCGATCTGTACCAGAAACAATCTCTAACTCGTCCGCGTTTTCTCTTCTCATTCGATCGTGAAAGCACCCGTTTCTTCCAGATCAAGCCGTCTCAGTCTCTGAAGGCAGCACCGTCTTCTTACACTTCTACAGTGTCAAGCTTTTCTCTGAATCTTGATACGCCGCTCTATCCACTAAGTTACAACGTTTATCCACCTGTATGCGGCTTGATCTGCTTTCAAGATTGGGATAGGTTGGTGGTTTCGAATCCTAGCACGGGCCAGTTCTTGGTTTTACCTAAAGTCAGAACTAAGAGAAAAGGGATTTCAATATTTTTGGGATACGATCCGGTTAACGATGAATACAAAGTCTTGTGGATGACGGTATTGCAAACTTCTCGAAAGGTTGTGAGCGAAGAGCATCAAGTTTTCACTATAGGTGGAGGAGGAGCTGCATGGAGGATGATCAAGTGTAAGGTTCGGCATTGTCCTGCAACCAAAGGGATATGCAGCAACGGTCTTGTTTATTACGGAGCTTGGTCCAACAGTAAGAGACAAAGGTCTCTACTTGTGTGCTTTGATGTGAGATTGGAAGAGTTTACTCTTGTTAAATTACCCGATGTTGCTGAAAATTTTCGTCGTGGTTCTGTTTTGCTGAACTACCATAGCAAGGTGGCTTAGCGAAGGACTCATATTTTGGTAAATTTGATATGTGGGTTTTGGAAGATGTCGTCAAACAAGAATGGTCAAAGATCTCTGTCGTGGTTCCTTCTTGGAATGATTTAGTTGGACGACGAGACCACTTCTCTTGCAGAGGTGTCGCTAGTTCCGGCGAATTCATATTCTCAACACCAGTCTGTATTATCAGTTATGATCCCAAGGAAGATATTGCCAGAAGAGTTGAGATTGAAGGACTTGGAGATAACTTGCGTTCTGTGAGCCTCTTCTTGGATTATGTGGAGCGTCCTATAATTCTCTAAAGGAAGGCTATTAATTCGTTTGTTTGTTGACTTGCTGGTTTTTTTAAATTTTCTGACCTCGGATATGGTATCTTAGTTCAATGGTTCTTGTTTTGACTAAAGATATTTTTTAGTTTTTCTCTAGCTACGTATTTCATATTTGGTTACCTTTGGAGAGGAGACCCAGCAAATGTTATACAAAGTTGTGTCTTTCATTGGGATTACTCCAAAAGTTTTTGATTTGTGAACAAGATTAATTCTCTTTGCTTATAGTACTCTCCATACAATTGGTGCATAATTTGATCCTTGAAACATAATTTGAAGATAAATTAAGTAAACATTTTGCTATACTAAATCACATATAACAACAATTATGCTGGGAAACAAATTATTAGTTTCACATGATTTTATTATTATTGTAAATAAGAATGCCTTTACAACTTGCGACTCTAGTACAGTAAACATTGGTGAATACTGATTACTGAACAAAATTCACAAAGAAAGGAAGAAAAATAATTGCTTAACAAAAACTCTTTAAAAAAAAAAAAAAAGCTTGGTCTCTTGAATTCTCTCATATTCTTCAAGTCTTGGTTAGCTTTGAAGATACTTTCGTCATCTCTCTACCACAAAATATCGGAATCGGTACGTGTCTTGGCGAAGGAGCAGCACACATCGTGACCGAACCATCAAAAAAGTCTCCTTCTTGAGTCGGTGCTTGAACCGGATCAGGGTTGTAAGATTGCGGCTTTGTGGTATTAGAAGGTTTGAAGTAGGGTTTTTGTGAAGGTTTCTTCTTCAAGCGCAAAAGAGGAACAACTCTTTGAGGAAAATGTAAAAAGGAGTCACGACAGAAGTGGTGGTAACCAAATCCGTGTGGCGTAACAAACGGAACATCGAAAAAGTCACGAACGAGGTAACGGTGTATTATCGTCATCGACATCTTCAAGTAAGTTTTTTGAGGGTTGATTTTAAGAACAGCAGAGTACTCTTCTTCTTATGGATTCTTCTTCTTCGTCTTCTCTGCTTTTCAAACGAAACAAAGCTTTGATCGATTGATTGTGAGAAATAATGAGAGGGTTAATGGGTTATTTATAATCGATGTTGAGTTCATAAACTTACTTGGATTTGGTTTTTAGCAAAAAAGGAAACATGTCGTATTTTCCTTTTGGTTTCTAATTTTTCCGTTGTGAACGTTTTTGGGTGATATATGTTTCCTTTTTTCTTTTGTTTCTATGACTTAAGGAAATGTATTACTGCATTAGTTTCCATGTTTTTGGTTGTCCTTAAACGAAAACAAACTGGAATTGGCACGTGTCTCGGTGACGGAGCAGCAACACCCGTTGCGGAACCACCAAAAAGATCTCTTTAATCGAATCCGATTTAGATTGTGATTTCACGGTTTCAGGTGTTATAAAAAAAAACTTTTTTGCCGAGAATCCATAATAACTATATTGATTCAAATAAAAATAGTGTTACAATTTACATTCTTTTATATAAAGATATGCTTAAATTAACCTAATTTTTGCTAAAATTAAAATTAAAATTAAAATTAATAATATTTGAAAGATAAATGTAAATATTTTAAAACTAAAATATTTTTGAATAATTATTTTGACTGTCGATCTTAGATATGTTGTTATTGATAAAATCATAAAAATCCGATCTGATCCAAATCCAAAATAAACATGTTTGCAAAAACCCAATAGATTTTGAGTTCGAATGGATAAATCTGGAAGAAAAACCCGATAGATTTTGGATTACCTATAGATACCTAAGTTATATATTGAATTTTTCTCTCTGTCTCTTTAAGTTTGTATAATATACTTTTATCATATTCAACTAAACTTTTTTATATTTTATCTAAAAATTAATTTTAATACAAAAACACAAAAAGACTTCACAATTATTACTCTTTAATTAAATCAGGTCATACGAGAGAGATTAGTCTATTGTACCATCAAGCTCTCTCTCTCTCTTCAGTCTTCACACACTCAAGAGCAAATCTGGAAATTGATGGGCAGCACAAGATAGGACTCGGAGAGATGTAAATTACGATATAAAGTAAGAAACTGAAATTAAGATTCACAAAATAGAAACTTGAACTTGGTAAGAAATAACCAATTGAATACAACTTGTATCTCTCTCAGATCAAATTGAGAATTATTTAGGGTTCATCAGCTCATGTTTCAAAATGTTTAGGTGAAAACAATGATAAGAAGTCCTTTTAATACAGGACTCGATCTCGGTTGAATTCTGATAGCAAAAAAGTTTGAAACAAAAAGAAAGGAGAAAATTACTAATGAATAAAAGAAGGGTGTAAGCTCAAAAACTCTTTAACCATAAGTTGCACTTGATGTAAAAATAAAAAATTCCAAATTTTTTTTACATTTTATTAAAAAAAAAAAAAGAGTTTATTTGATGAAAGTAAATAACATGAGGGGTTCATATACAAATTACCAATAAAGAAAAGGAGGAGAAAAAAAGTTAAAAAAATAGAACCCTGGAAACTGGAAGATCCAACAAGGGTTTTGGTGGTTCACATTCACATCGTATTCTCAAAACTCGGCCAATCCAAATTATTCACATTGTTCTTTAACTTCTTATGTTCACCGTTTAGTTTTGATAAGAACAATGTGATGTTACACTAGGCCACCAGAAACAAATAAAAGGATGAAAAAATTGTCTTTCATACCACCTTCATTATAAGGCCCACTGGGTATATATATTACCTCACCCAATTACACATATTGCGTCATATAAAATTGACCATATTTTAGATAAATATTAATTATTATAAAATTGTTTGCGGAACATAAAAATATAATTCGTTGGTATTATATATGTAACGGTTTTAGAAATCTGTTTCAAGGCCGGGAAGGGAAGAAAGAAAAAACAGAGGAATCGCCATGGAAAGGGTCAAGAAGGAGAACGATCCACAAAAACGAGATGATGGCTCATCATTTTCTTCTCTATCTGAAGATCTGATCATAGAGATTCTTCTGAAGTTGCCGACTAAATCCATACCAAAGCTCGTCGTCGTCTCGAAGCTCTTGTCTTCTATCATCCACAGCAAACATTTCATCGATCTCTACATGAAACAATCTTTAACTCGTCCATGTTTTCTCCTCTCGTTCCACCGTGACAGCATCCGTTTCTTCCACTCAATACCTCTGCAGTCTCTGGAGGCAGTGTCACCGTCTTCTTACACGTGTACAATATCAAGCTTTCCTCTGAACCTTAATACGCGGCTATATCCACTAAGTTACAACGTTTCTCCACCGGTACGCGGCTTGATCTGCTTTCATGATTTGGATAAGGTTGTGGTTTCGAATCCTAGCACAGGCCAGTTCTTGGTTTTACCAAAACTCAACACTAGGAGAAGAGGGGTATCAAGATTTTTCGGATACGATCCGGTTAAAGATGAATACAAAGTCTTGTGCATGACGGTACTGAAAACTTCTCGAAAGGTTTTGAGCGAAGAGCATCAAGTTTTCACTTTAGGTAAGGAGAAAGAAGAAGCTACATGGAGGATGATCGAATGTAAGGTTCCGCATTGTCCTGCAACCAAAGGGATATGTAGGACGACGACGACGACTGGTGTTATTTACTACGGAGCTTGGTCAACCCGTGACAGAGCTACACGAGCATCCCTAATTGTGTGCTTTGATGTGAGATCGGAAGATTTTACTCTTGTTCAATTACCCAACGGTGTCGAAATTGATGGTGGTGATACTGATCAATCTGAATTGGTCAACTACCAAGGGAAGATAGCTTTATTGAATAACTCATGGGTTCAAAACATATACTATGGTAGATTTGATATGTGGGTTTTGGAAGATATTGGCGTCAAACCAGAATGGTCAAAGATCTCTATCGTGGTTCCTTCTTGGAATGATTTAGGTGGAAAAAGATTATTCGATTGCAGAGGTGCCATTCTTAGTTCCGGCAAGTTCATACTCTCACCAGTCTATTCGGATTGCCCCTTCTGTATTATCAGTTACGATCGCGAGAAAGATATTGGCAGAAAAGTTGTGATTGAAGGACTTGGAGATAACTTGGGTGCTGTGAGCCTCTTCTTGGATCATGTGGAGTGTCCTATACTTCTCTAAATCAAAGTCTATTTGTTGGATGACTTTGCTGGTTTTTTTGTTCAGATCTCGGATGGTTTCTAGTTCGATGGTTCTGGTTTTGATTGAAGTTCAAGTTTTTTTTAGGGTTTTTTTCTTCTCTAGAACTAAAAGTGTTTCTTATTTGGTTATCTTTGGAGAGAACCAGGTTGTGTTTTCATGTGATGATTACTCCAAAGAAGTGTTTCTATTTGTGAACAAGATTTTCTTTGCTTATACTACTCTCCATACATAATTTGATCCTTGACTCATAATCTGAAGATAGATTAAAAGTAAACATTTTTATATTAGCTCTTTTCTCTTAATAGTAGTTAGATGTTCAGCAGAACTCCATATGATATGACAACAAAGAACAATTATGATGCTATTAAAAAAACAAATAAACGAGAAAGGGTTTATTTGTTATAAGCAAAAACTATTGAGGTTTATATGAAAATTACGAATGAATTAAAGAAGGGTTTAAATTTGATGAAAGCATAAAACATCAGGGGTTCATATGCAAATTACCAATGACTATGTTTTCTTTATTCTTAATTTCTTATAAACAAGTGTGAATTACTGAATTGTGTTAATAAAATTTTCCACAATATTTCTTGATCAATTGGCAAAATATATATATATATATATATATAAAAAAAAAATCGTATAACGGGTTTTACAACTTTGTTTCTAGCCGGAAAGAAAAAAATAAAAAAAAGCAGAGGAATCGCCATGAAAAGAGTTAAGGAGGAGAACGTTCCACAGATACGACTACGAGGCGATCATGTTGTTGGCTTATCTGTTGATCTCCCTATAGATCTGATCACAGATATTCTTTTGAAACTGCCGAGCAAATCCCTAGCCAAGTTCATCGTCCTCTCGAAGCACTGGTTCTCTGAGATCCGCAGCAAGCGTTTCCTCGATCTTTACATGAAACAGTCTCTTACTCGTCCGTGTATTCTCTTCACGTTCCACCACGACAGCATCCGTTTCTTCCACTTAGCCTCTCAGTCGTGTCAGGATGATGCTTCTTTTTACACTTGTAAATCAAGCTTTCCTCTGAGTCTTGATCGTCGTATCTATCAAAAAACTTACGACATCACTCCACCGGTACACGGCTTGATCTGCGTTCAAGATTTGGATAAGGTATTGGTTTCGAATCCTGTCACGGGCCAGTTCTTGGTTTTACCAAAAGTCAGAGCTAGGAGAAGAGGGATATCAAGATACTTCGGATACGATCCGGTTAAAGATGAATACAAAGTCTTGTGCATGACGGTGTTGAAACTTCCTGGAACGGTTGTGAGCGGAGATCATCAAGTTTTTACTTTGGGTAGAGAAGCTCAGAAGAAGCCAAACTGGAGAAAGATCAAATGTAACCTTCCGCATTGTCCTGCAACCAACGGGTTATGCAGCGACGGTGTTGTTTATTACGGTGCTTGGTCCAACAGCGATGAAGAAGTATCTCTAATCGTGGGCTTTAACGTGGGATCGGAAGAGTTCACTCTTGTTAAATTACCCGATGGTGTCGAGATTGATAGAAGTGATTCTGGTTTGGTGAACTACAAGAGGAAGGTAGCTTTAGTGAGTCATTCACATCTTGGTACATTTGATATGTGGGTTTTGGAAGATGTCGTCAAACAAGAATGGTCCATGATCTCTGTCGTGGTTCCTTCTTGGAAAAATTTAATTATACGACGAGAAAAATTCTCTTGCAGAGGTGTCGTTAGTACCGGCGAATTCATATTCCAACCATTCAGTTTGGATGGACCGCTCTGTGTTATCATTTACGATCGCGAGGAAGATAGTGCCAGAAGAGTTGAGATTGAAGTTGAAGGACTTGGAGTCAACTTGGGTGCTGTGAGCCTCTTCTTGTATCATGTGGAGTCCTATATTTCTCTCAAGGAAGACTACTCGTTTAATTGATGACTTGCTAGCTGGTTTTTGTTTTCGGATCTCGAATGGTATCTTAGTTCAAATGGTTCTGGTTTTGATTATAGCTAGCTACGTTTTAGTTTTTCTCTACAACTAAGTAGTTCTTATTTGGTTTTCTTTTGGTTACAAATTTGTGTCTTTCATGGTGATTACTCCAAAAGGGTTTTGATTTGTGAACACGATTCTCTTTGCTTATAGTACTCTCCATCAAATTAGTGGATGATTTGATCCTTGACACATAATTTGAAGATAGATTAAGTTAAGTAAACAGTTCGCTACAAGATCACACATATAACAACAATTATGTATGCTGGAAAACAAAATCAAAGAGAAAGGGTTTATTTGTTGTAAACAAAAATGTCTGGGGTTTATATGAAATGACTAATAAATAAGAGAATGGTTTATTTGATGAAAGCATAAAAAATCAGGGGTTCATTTGCAAATCATCAATAAAGAAAAGGAGAACAAAAAAAAAAAAAAAATAGAACCCTGGAAGAGCCAACGAGGGTTTTGGTGCTTCACTTTCACATTGTATTCTGAAAACTAGATTTGGATATCGTCAACGTATAGATCGATTACTCTATCGGAGAAATGCAATCGATTCGTAGCACTACAAGGTTGTTGCTTCAGAGGCACCGTGTCTCCATATCCAACACACTTCGTTTCACTTCTTCTTCATCTTCTTCTTGTGGAAGCTGGTCTGAGAATGAATCGAGGAGGCTGGGGGTTGATTCTTTCAGTTCTACCAGAGCTTTTGATTCAGCTGCGACATATCGTATTAGCTCGTTGAAGAATGCTGCTTTTTGCTCTGCGGTAGTACCTGTAAGCCACTCTCGTATTCTGTCGTGTTGGAGTTTGTAGAAATGTAGATAGAGGATGTTTGGTTGTTAATTTGAGATCTTATGTTAAAATTGGTTTGAAAAAATTGCAACTTTAAAAAAAATACTAAAGCTTTGATCTTGCTGAGTAGTGATGAGTAGTCTCCTAGCCACTTTCGTATTCTATCGTGATAGAAATGGTAGAGGATGTTTGGTTACTAATTGAGATTTAATGTCAAATTGGTTTAAGAAAAATTGCAACTTGTGTAAAAATGCTAAAGCTTTGCTCTTGGGTTGGTTTTGCTGAATAGTGATGAGTAGGCTCCTAGCTACAGGTTCCACTGATTTCGTCTTTTGAAATCAAATTTAGCTCAGAGTCTTTATGTGGGGGGATTGTGATCGTTATTGCAATCACTAGATAGACAATGGTTAAAGAAGAGATCTTTATGGTCCTCAAGCTTCGTTGCTTGCTTTTCTTCTTTAGCTCTTAGCTATTTTACTTGTGCCTCTCTCGTGTGGTAGTTAGAGTTATGTAGATATAGAGGAACCAGTTTCGTGTTTTTATTTTTTTTTTTCGGCTTTGACACAGTTATATTCCTTCACTATTTGTTCTGCTTAATATGTTACACTCTCTGAATTTGTGTTGCTTGGAAAATGTTTGGCAGAAACAAAACTTGATGTATTCATCGAGGTGCTTTTCCACCGTTGGAGATTCTGTAAAGACTACTTCTCAAGTATCCCCTGAGGAGTTAGCTTCTGATGTTCCTCAGAGAATCAAGTTTAAGCGCCTTGATAAAACCGCCAAGCATATAATGCAGGTACAAACTCAGAACTCGACAATTGTCTTTAGATAAATCATGTCCATGTTTACCTATGTCGCTCAATCTTCTGCAGATTGTCGACAAGGAGGCAGTTGAGGAAGTGAGAACTCAGAGGGAGATACCAAGGATTGAGCCTGGTTACCTTGTGCAGCTAAAAGTGGTAAGTAAATACTATTGAAGTTGGTTTAGATTGTATTTTTCCTATTTCTTGGGGGAAATGGGATCAAATCATCTAAGTGAAACTTCTCATAAGGCTTGCCATTTAACTTTGTTTTGAACAGGAAGTGCCTGAGAACAAGAGGCGTGTATCAATTGTAAAAGGCATCGTCATAGCAAAGCGTAATGCTGGTCTTAACTCAACATTTAGGATAAGAAGGCTAGTGGCTGGAGTGGGCGTTGAATCCATGTTCCCCTTGTAAGTACTTTCTATATATTTCGCTCAAGACTTTGAATGACCTTATAAACTCAGCCCACCATGTTTTTGTGTGTTGTCTAACTCTTTTTACCTTTGGCCATTGAGAATACTGATGTGAGTGAGTGAGTGGGTGGGTGTTTGGTGACAGGTATTCCCCAAATCTGAGGGAGATAAAGGTGTTGGAGAAGAAGAAAGTAAGAAGAGCCAAGCTTTATTACCTGAGGGAGAAGACGAATGCTCTCAAGAAGCATTAGCACACACCTTCATAACAAAAGCAGTATTAATCCTGCTCTGAACAAATAAAATGTCATTGAGGGTTTTTAGTTACACACTCCTCCCCTAAGAAGGAGACATTTTGGATATTGTATTTGTGTAATGGTGGGTCCCTTCATATCCTCTTCATAAGTTGTTTGTTGGCTTCTTATGAGTTTTGTTAGCACTTAACAGCATATCAGTTTAGTTATAAAAAAAAAGGTTTATCAGACGTTTTCTTGTTAAAACAGTTTAATAAATCGGTGTATACTGTAAAATTTGTTAAACCCTAATTTGGTTTAGTTTGTGTAATCAAATAATTAAATTATCTTAAAACAAAATATAAGGGATAAAAGAACCCGACCCGACCCGACTGTCTACGCTTGCCACGCCGCCCCTATTTCTCTCGATTAGTTTCTCTCTCCAAGAGCCAAGCTGCTTCTTCTTCTTCTTCTTCTTCGTGTGGTTTCGCTTCTTACTGTAAGTCTTCTTACTCTAATTGCATAAACCCTAATTGTTTCTCCGGTCTATTGCTAGAAACTTAACCTAGATCCTGATTATTCGATTTGGGAATCGAACTTGAAACACTCTGATTTTTTTTTTTTACTTTTGAGCTCAGGATAGTTTTGGGTATGGAAGTTTGTGTGTGTTTCATATTTCTAGTTTTGTAAAATTGTAATGTAGCTCAAGTAATCTAGGGTTTTAATAAAAGATTAGTTTTTTTTTTGGGAACAGAATTGTTAATCGTCTTACATTTTTTTGCGAAAATTTGTGTTATTGAAGGTGAGTTGTAACCTAGGGATTGTGATTTTTGACAGATTGCATCGAAATGCCTAAGAAGATGAGGAAGAGTAATAGCACTACCATGAAGAAGCCATCACAAGGAGAAGCAAAACCTGTGGTACAACAAGCCAAACGAGTTCTGAAACCTGGTAAATTTGGGAAAGAGATTGAAGACATCTTTGCTGCGAGAATCAAGTTGAGGCCAAGGGTTCAAATACCCGAGACGAACGAGACCAAAGCAGAGATTGCAAAGAAGAAGAGGAAGAGGGACAGGTTGGAGCGTAAAAACAACCCGGGAAGCGAACCCAGGAGGAGGCAGAGAATGGAGAGGACGGAGGTTGATAACTACCCGGAAAGCGAAGTCAGGAGGCAGACAACAGAGCTTGATAACAACCCGGAAGAGAAGACAAAGAAGAAGAAGAGAAGCGGACCCAGGAAGATAACTACAGACGGACTCAAAGTGTTCAGGGAAGATGAAATTGGTTTCAACAAGGCCAAATCTGGTGGCACTCGTCTCTGTCCTTTTGACTGTAATTGTTGCTTCTAGATCTCCTCCTTGTACCATGTTTTTTTTGAAGCTTTTGTTTTATTGGTGCCCAAGTAGATTAAAAACTCGGTCTGGTTGTAATGGATGAATGATCTCAGTTATCAAGATTTGTTGTTACTGTTGAATTCATGTTTGAAAGAGAAAAAAAAACATTTTTTTTTCTCTTTCTATCCAATTTTGATGTTCCTAGTCTGATGAGATATCTCTGTCGATTAACGATGAGTACAAAGTGTTGTGCATGGCTATAGTCCGAGTTTTCACTTTAAGAGGAGCTCAGAAGAAGAAAACAGCAACATGGAGAATGATCAAATGTAAGCTTCCACTTTGTCCTGTAACTACATAAGCCATTAAACTCCAACATGGCTTCCATATATATATATGATGGAGTTTGGTCCAACAGTCAAGGCAGAAAGATCTCTATTAATAGGCTATGATGATGTGCCGTTGGAAGAGTTTTACTCTTGTTGAATTACCCTACTGTGTGTAGAAACTAATCGTAGTAATTCTGAATTGGTCAACTACAAGAGGAAGGTTGCTTAAGTGAATCAATCATATATATGATGGTGAATTTGAATTGTGGGTTTGGAGGGTGTAAACAAATTACAAGAATGGTCAAACATCTTTGTCGTGGTGTCTTCTTGGGATGATTTTACTTGGAGAAAACTTATTCTCTTGCAGAGGTGCCATTAGTTCCGGCGAATTCATATTCTTTATGATCAGTTACTATTGCAAGA